>NC_026475.1:4385822-4685822 GCF_000240135.3 Fusarium graminearum PH-1 | reverse complement strand
TGTACGACGGACACTTCCCCGAAACAGACGCCGCTTCTGTTCGGATCCTTCGCCACGCTGGTGCTCTTATCTTTGGTACTGACCCTTTCGTCATTTCACTTTCTCATACTGACAGACCAGGCAAAACAACAACGTCGCAGTTCGCAGCTATTCATATTGGCCCAAAGACTCGTAACCCTCATGATCCTATCCGCACTCCAGGAGGTTCCTCCAGTGGCTCTGGCGCAGCTGTTGCCGACTTCCAAGTCCCTATAGCACTCGGGACACAAACTGGAGGTTCTTTGATCCGTCCAGCATCCTTCAACGGTATCTACGGGTTCAAGCCAACATGGAACGCCGTCTCTCGTGAGGGCCAAAAGATCTATGCCCTGATGTACGACACTCTTGGATGGTATGGGCGTTGTGTCGAGGATATTATACTCTTGGCCGATGTCTTTGCTCTTGAGGACGACGAGGATGAAGAGTCTTGTTTCCAGGGAATCGAAGGCGCACGCTTTGCCATCTGCAAAACCATTGTCTGGCCGATGGCTGGACCTAGTACGCAAAAAGCAATCTCGCGAGCTGCAGATCTGCTTAGATCCCACGGTGCCATCGTAGAAGAGCTTGATCTGCCCTCTGAATTTGATAATCTCCCAGAATGGTATCGAATTGGTCTTCACACTGAAGGCCGGGCCACATTTTTACCCGAGTACCGCGTGGGAAAGAACCACATGGGCCAAGTGTTGATTGAGCACGTCGAAAACGTCGATAACTTTAGTCGCAAGACGCAACTGAAGGCTTTCGACAGTATGGCTCGTCTGAGGCCTGTATTTGACGAGATTGCTTCGCGTTATGCAGCGGTCATTACTCCAAGTGTCCCTGACGAGGCCCCTGTTGGCATAGAGAGCACAGGAAGTCACATCTTTTGCTCCATGTGGAGTGTAAGTGCTGAGTCCCTAAATCATTTACCTACATTAGCATAGCTGACAGCTACACAGGGCCTGCATAGTCCCGTGCTCAATGTTCCGGGCTTCAAGGGAGACCACGACATGCCTGTTGGCTTGTCCTTGGTAGCACCTCGATACCGCGACCGCCATCTCCTGAAAGTTGGCAAAGCCGTCGGCGCGATATTCGAGGCCGAGGGGGGTTGGGAGACAAAGCTGCTGTAAGAGAAAGAAGATTGTACTAGTACGAATGTATGAGGAATCAAGATTGGTAACGTCACATGACAAACAAAAGGATATGGGATGGCGCATGGGAACAATATGTACTTCTTGAGATAGGAGAAACGACTCTGACAGCATAAAAGACGAAGTAATCTAGTCGCTTTATACCACGTTTCCAACTCTTAGACTATTTAATTTTTTCACCCTAAGCTCAAGTCAGGTTTGAACCCTACAAAACCCGGAGCATGTAAACGTACAGCTTTGCACTGAAGCTCTATAACAAAAAAGAACGCCAGGGGTGAGTGGAAAAGGGACTGGGATAGATAACCCAGTAGAATATGAAACTATGTGTCGGAGTCGAGAAGTATGTTATCCGGCGACAACTTATTGCTTCCCGGGCAAGAGACGATCAATGCATGCGATGGCCTGATCTTGTTAGACAGATTGCCAATGCGAATTAGAAGCAGGAACTTACGTCTTCTGTCACGATGCCCTGGTTTCGGAGGTAATGACCCATGCTCTTGACAAGCTCGACCTGCTCTTCGGGGTTGAGGCTGGTGATTGCTGTCTCGAGTACTGATCCAAGGCTGACCTTGTGGATAGCAACAAATGTGTGGAAGTACATGTAGGCGAAGAAACCCATGATGAATTGACAGTCCATGCGATCAGTGATACCTCCGTGTCCAGGAATAGAGTCGCCAAAGTCCTTGATCTTGAAGGTACGCTTAAGGCCAGAAGCAAAGAAACCACCGAAAGGAGCGATGAGAGAAGCGAAAGTGGCCAAGTTGAGAGCGTGAATCTGCATAGGAGCAATCGTGAAAGAGAAGTTGGCGGTATCGGGGAGGAAGAACAGCTCGGGCATCTCGTATGTCTTGGGGAGGAAGACCGGGTTGGGATCGCACTTGAGGCCGGTGAAGATGTTGGCTCCCAGGTCGTTGACAGGGCAGATGAAGAACTTGGATCGCATCATGATGTTGGAGAGGATCATGGCAAAGATGATAGTCATGATCCAAGCACCAACGAAACCTTCGACGGTCTTCTTGGGAGACAGCTTGATGAGCTGAGTGCGTCCGAACATAATACCGCAGATGTAAGCGAAGATGTCGTTGGTGATGACAAGAGCGGCGGGCAAGAAGAACCAAATCATGCCCTCGAAAACGTTGTTCATGATGAAGTGGGCCTGAACGACAATGAGGTACAGAGCCATGTGAGTCCAGGCGAAGTTGGTGAACTGGAACTTGTAGTGGCCAGCTTGGAGAGAGGTGACAAAGAAGACAAAACCTAGTTCTTGTTAGCTTGGAAGCTCAGTTAGACAAGATTTAACCCACCGAAGACATAGAGGATGAAGCTGATGAAGCGGTGGTGAGTGGCCAGAGGCAGCAGAACCTTGTCAACCAGAATAATGTGCTTGAAGTAGTAAATGACAGTCTCGCCGTAGAGGAAGTACATGGTAGTTGCCAGCCAGTACCAGTTGAGACTCTTAGTCGATCGAAGGGAGCGAGCACGGCTGGGGACGTTGGCGATGGCAATAACCTCCTTGAACGAGACGATCTGTATAGCGGTAATAATGGTAATAATGTAGATGTGTCCCATAAAGAGCGCGGTAAAGAACAAGGCGAACATGACAAAGGTCCAGAAAGTGCGAGTTATGAAGTTGGCCTTCTTCTTTTCGTACTCGGCTTGCTTCTCGCCAACTGCTGGAGGCTGCTTCTGTATCCATGTCAGTACTGTTCATCCAAAGTTTTGGCGACTACCAAAGCTCAAAACTTGAGCTTTTCGAAACCTGCTCCAAACTCTGGTGCTTACCTCGCTGACTGTTTCCAGCTGGCCCGAAGATTGGGACTTGAGCTTGGTGGGAGAACCACCATCTTCACTGCTGAAGCTTGATCGTCGTCCGTCAGATCGGTTGGGGAACCTAACCCCTCTCTTTGATCGAGCCATGGTGTTGACTTAAATGCGCTATAGTGGGCGCTGTTTTTTTTCTTGTTGCTGGTTACTGCCAAGAATTTCGGCAGTGAGGTTATCGTCGGCTGACGTCGTCTGGTCTGGTGGACGTCAAGTCGCTGGCGTAGTACGGGCTCTTGTCGAGGTTGTTGCGAAAAAGACAGTTGTCTATTCTCACAAATTTGCTTCAAGTGACCTGTGACGTCGTCGCGCAAGTTGGGGCAAGCTCGATGGTAATTACGGGGTCGGAGGAGAAGGGTCTGGTCCCTGAAAAGAATCGTCAATCGGAAAAGGCTTGGCCTGTAGAACGAAGAAAGGCGCTTCTAAGGAGAGGAAGCTGGCGGCGCGGAGGAGTGGGCGAATATGCTCACTTCCAGGTTGTCGCGAATAATTCTTGACGATGATGGAAGAACAAGAAATGGTGATTTTGAAAAGTCAATAGGCCGCAATTAGCCCCAATAGACAGTGCAGTTCAGGCAGCTCAACCTAGTAACATTTCTAAAAGTGGGTGGGAATTTCAGTGTCACCCACCCAGTGACGCTGCACTACTTCTGCTTCTACTTCTACTTCTACCTCTGCCAAGCAAACCTCCTACGCAATCAAACACTAACAGCATGACCAAATCTCACCTAAAATCTTGGGACTGACCAAAACAGGGGCCAATTGAGTCCCTGAGCGCTGCGGCAGTGGCTTGACGTGTTCCGGCGGTTCCAGCGGGCTTCCACTTAGGTTACCCTCGTAAATGCGTGCATGTAAAATTGCGTCAAGTGGGCGGGACGTCGGGGTTGAAACTACGTCCGAATATCCTCTTGGTAACCTGGTGAAGCCACAATCATGATGGGTTACCTCGACTCGGGCCCTACAATCTACACGTATACCGATCAACATTCAATCCGTATGTCCATCTTCGGGAAATTGAGACGAAATGCCCCAGACGCAGGGGCTGATTAGCTGTGGAACCCCCGTCACTCGGTAATGGATCCATCTGATAGATCTGTTGAGAGAGATTCCTGTCGCTTCACAAATGGAGATTACAAAGATTGTCGGTAAAGCAAAAGCGAAGCCCTAACGACGACGACATGAAATGCAGAAAAGCCACGTAGTACACATTGTCGCCATCCCCAGCAAACCCGAATACCTGGCACCTGTATCCGGATACTGAAATGATATCTTCACTGTCTCTCAAATTATATATTTTTTAGTGTCTTTCTACTTGTCTTGCAGTCGTGGCTCAATTTGTACAGAGTAAACAAACTGCGAGTTGAGTGTGGACGATTAAATTCTAGACCACTTGAACTCTCATGGCCCAGGAGTTGGGAAAATGGCAGGGGTTGCAGTGCCTCCCCAATTCTTCAGCGAGCTTGTTCCAAAGCTCTCAAAGCTTGTTTAATGAGAGATCAATGACGCACGCTTCTCTTCACATGCTTCAAATCAGACCCAAACTCCAAACTCCGCAAAAATACTGCGCCTCACTTTTCTGTCGAGAGTGGCATAGCGCCACACTTTGCTGGAACAAATCAGCACGTGACTACGCGACGCGCTTCTCAAGCCATTTTCCAACCGTTACACGATATCGCGATTGATACAATAACGGCAGGTATGTTTCAACAATAATCATAAGCCCCGACTTTGTTCAATGGAGCTTTCCCCACCCGTGGGAATAACCATGCAAGATGGATCTCGACGAATTCTCAGATGACGGCTTCGATGATCTTCCGGATAATGCGCTGCAAGAACTCGAGGACAATGCGATTCAGTTCACCCAGGCGCAAGCTGCCTCAAGGACAGCAGAGGCGCAACCCCCGCGAAACGGGTCTCCCGAGGTCTACTGGATTGACGAAGATGACGATCTCGACACCACCGAAGTGACAAACGATGCTGGCTTTCCCATAGGGAGACCTGCTATAGACAACAATTTGCCACGGAACGAAGCATCCCAATCATATTATGTAGACTCCCGACGCTCAATCCCGCCTCCAAATCCACAATGGAATCCTGTCGTTGACCCTTCGAAGCGGCGTCCCATGGGACAGCCGATTCAGCACCATGCCAATGCTGCACCGCCCAATCAGCCCATGTACACTTCCCAGCAATTCCAAACACAGAGTTCCAATTTCGCTCGTGCTCAGCCAAGTCAATTTGCTAGACCTCCCCTCCCTCAAAATCGATCCGCTGCTCCTGAGCAGTTCCAAAATCGTCCCGGTGATGTCGAATCGGCTCTCCAACAGCGAGTCGTGACTCTCGAGGAGCAGCTCAGGGCAGCTTTGGGAGAAGCTTCCATTGTCCGGTCCAATTTCGTCAAATCCAACGAGGCGCATGCTGCAGAGGTTGCCCGATTGATCAAAATCAATGCCGAGCAGCTAGCAAAGCAGGAGCGGATTACCGAGGCAGCTGTTGCCGCTCAACAGAATGCTGATACGGAATTACAATTTCTTCAGCGTGATATGAGGGAGGTCAACAAGCGTGTTCGCCAAAAGGATCCTGCTGCGAGTGCTTCCGGGGGACTCTCGACTCCCAAGAAAGCTGCGAAGACATGGGTTGCCGATGGGTTTGACGAAATTGATATCGCCCTGAGTCCAAGCAAAGGACAAGGACGAGGTAGGAATTCCGGGGCAATAGCACTGCATGTTGGCGAGAGGACACCGAGCAAAGGGAAGCGAAAACGGCCGGTGGTCGATAGCCCTGTAATGCCATTAGAAACTCATACGGACAGCTTTGTTAGTAGCAATGGTAGATCGGAGCCTATAGCTCAACAAGCACCGATTGTGGTTGCACCACCCCCCGCTGTATCATTCGAGGTTCGTCGATACTTTGCATTTTGTTGGATATGATGCTGACTAGATTTAGTTTTTGAAACTCGTGCTTGATCATGGGACTCAGCGGCCAACATTTGATGTGCTATCTCGTTTTAGCTTCCCAGATGATCCAGAAACCTCTTTCTCCGCGATCGTGTTCCAGAAAATACCCCTGATGGGAGATCCGCATCGACCAATGCAATTGCTCGTGGATTTTGCGAATCTGATGAGCGGCATCTGGACTCGGTGTCAAGCAGATCAACTGTGGGAACCTATCAAGTACGTGCTTTCGCTGATATCCTTCACGTTCTCGCTTCATGCGTCAGAGGTCGCCCCCTTTGTAATTCCCAACTTGGCAGCGCCGGCACAAGCAACAATGTGCACCCTTGCTGAATGGCAAAACCGCATCCCGGAGGGCGAAGATCAGTTGAAAAACGCTGAATTTCAATCCATGAAGCGGCACATCAAGATTGTGGACATTCTCTCAGTTTTTTACACGTGTTCACTGGCTTGCTCTACTGCACTCGACGTGACTGAAGACGGGGTCAAGTCCCAGGCGACAATGTTTTGGAGCTGCATATCTCCTGATCTGGTCTACAAGCTCTTGAGTCCCAAACAAGAGCTGCCCGATATTTTGGGAATGCTAGAGCTATTAACCACATGCTCACTCCCGGACTCACTTGGTCCCATCACTGAGAGAGAATCTCCTGTGGCTAGTCATGTCATCAACCACGTTACAAACAAGTTTACAGATTACCATTCATCGGTCAAGACCCGTGAGCAGAAGAGTACCTTGTATCTGGCTGCCTTGCGAACACTGATTTCTTTCTCTCGCTTTCCCTTTGGTGCGATGGAACTTGCATCACACAGTCTTGCACTGCCTCGCCTGGTGGCCTGTCTCAGCTCGTCTATAGACGAGTTGTACGACCTACCTATTCCGTCCAACATTTTGCCGCCCAGTTCTGAGGCGGATGGCTTGCGATGGGGATCAGAGGCGGCTTCGTACTCAGCGAGCCTGTACCAAATCATTTCCAAATGTATTTTCTTGATCCATTCATTGGTGACCGGTCCCGATACTGCCAACATTGCAGAAATCGGCCAGAAGTTATCCATGACGCATGGTGGAAGCCAGCGATATCTACTTGCCCTGGGAAGACTCACATTTGCAGAAGAGGATCTTGTGATGGAGGCAGGGATTGATGGAGGGACGGTCGAAGCAGCACACGAATTGCTTGAACTAGCAATAACGCCAGATGAGGGTGAGGTTGTGAGCGGAGCATTTGGGGTTTAGCACTATGAGATTGCATCTCTGGCGTTTGGATGAATCGCGGGCTTGATCTCTGAGTTGGGTTATAGTATCTATTGCCACCAGTAGTTGGCGTTTTGGGGACAGCGTTAGATGATACCATGAGACGAAGCGTAAAAAGTTAAAACATAGATTACGAAGTGTTGAACCAGAAAAGTACTGGCCACGATACCATACTGCATACCACTCATGTCACTTCTCTCAACTGTCACGACTAGACACAACTATTCGTGTCTTGACGTAATGCCCAATAACTGTCTGCTTCTATCCATTGTATGAGACATGGACATGATCCCTGTTCCTGTCAGCTTAAGAGTCCAATGTATGGAATTGATGGCCACTTACCAGTGGTTTTGGGTCAAGCCGTCTCGCTTCTCCATGGTTCGCCAGTTCTCCCACTTTTCTTCTGTCTTGTCTACAGAAGTAGTCCAAATCTTTTGTCCCCAGATGACGTACTTGAGGTTGAGAGCACTACGGTTCTTCATGCACCACTCGGCAATCTCTTTTCCGGAAAGTGTAGCAGACTAATGTTGTCAGTATCTCGGAAAAATACCTGGAAAATAAGAGATAAACTTACACCGCCGCCATCAGAACACATAAAGTCGGTTGCGAGACCACAGCAATGGTCTGAACTTCCAGGACAAGAGCAGTCTCTCTTGCATCCGATCTCCCTGATTCTTCCAGGGAACGCAGCAACGACCTTCTTGGCCGCATTGACAGAAACCGCCTTGCAAGCTCCCACAGCTGGGATCGTTGGCGCAGAGTACCCTCCAAAGCCAGTAGCGGCAGATGAGCAGCATTTCATCTGAGATGGACCAGGACACTGACCGGCTGCTGAGGTGCCAGCACAGTCAGACGTCCAGCGGCAGTTTCCAGAGGAGCACTTGGGCTTGGAACAGCATTTGATGTTCGCTGTATCGGCGGGACACGCACCAGAGATGGAGGTACCGCCGGCGGAACTGCAGGCTGCGTCGGTGATACAGACACCTGCGATGCCGCTGGGGCCATAGCAGGGTTCGTTGGGTGCGGCGAGGGACGTGGATGAGAGAAGGAGGTTGAAAAGGATGGGAACAGTGGTGTAGCGCATTGTGGTGGCTGAAATGGAATCAGTATTGCTTGATTGTTTTGTGGTGTGACTTCCTTGAAACTGATGTACAAAGATTTGAGGTTCTTGGTCATATATATAGTATTTTTTGCCTCATCTTCCTCACCTCGTTCATTCTAGGATCATCATAAGTTTCGTGCATCTTGAACAGAGACGATCCAGTTTCGAGTTTATCATTGTTGTGTAACAACTCTTCTGGGGAAATATCATACCACTCCCGTATTGCACCGGTTTATGTTTCCATTTTAGGAAAGTGTTTCATCAAATATGCACATTGTGTCTTTGCTTTTCAGCTGAGCTGCAGTGTTTTTCGTAAACAGAAGGCCAAAGCCTTGTTTTGAGCCTGGTTTTCGCATTCGATCTTCTTCAGCTCTTCTCTATTTGAAAACCCGCGGAATGTTTCCGTAACTCATCCCTACATACCTACATAGGAACTCGGCGGTTCAAACTGTTGATTGGTTAGCCGGGTCTCAGCATGGCGACAACCCGCGACGATCAATCGTTGACAATCATGCTTGGTCGATTGGCCCATAGAATTCCGCGTCTCAACTAGATTTAAACTCGGGATTTGCGTGGCACTGACTTGTTTGTGTCGACCGAGTGATCGCAACTACCGTTTCCAATCGATACTGTCGTACAAGACCAGAATCGATAGAGGTTTGGCCAAGTTAAGCTTAGATATAGCGCGGAGACTCCGACACAATGTGCAAAGAGCACCATATTGGACATTCTAATAGTGTGTTTCGAGATAATCGACACAGAATGACGTCTGTATCGGTGTTTGAAACGAATGATGAAGTATCTTTGAGCTGCTGACCTCTCATTTCCGCAATTCGTATATGTTCACTCATGTCTCAGCAGTGGCTGTAGTACATGTCATATTGAGTATCCTGTGAAGCCTCGATTCTTTGAGAAGGTATAGGGTATGTAATAAATCGTGTTTGTCATGTTCGAGTCAAGGTAAAATAGGCCGTGAGTGACCTCATTATACGGCACAAATGCTTCAAATAAACAATAGCTCGTAGGGAACTAACTCCCCATTCTTCGTGTTAGTCTCTTAGTTTCCCTCCAATACCCTACAACCGATCTTATTGTTTCTTCTCTTGGCTTTCACTACCTTCAGATATTCCAGGACCTTCGCCGGTCTCAATGGACTCAGTCCTCCTAGGTTCCTCACCATCCAAGAGTACATTCGGTGCGTAGGGGATCTTGCCATCCTCGCGACGGTCATGGGGAATAATAATGTTGTACCAACGAGGTAGGAAGACTCCAAGTCCAATAATAACCAAGGAAATGTGAGCAAGTCCAAAACCGAGAATATGAAGAGGATCATCGCGAAGCTCGTAGAAGGCGGGATAAGCGAAACCATAGATGATAGCGAGGACAGGCGCTGAGAGAAAACGCAGGAGAATAGGCCAGAATGCGGGGATACTCCAGTTCTTTCCAGTTGCGACGATGACGTTGAGATCTCTTCGAAGTTGCTGGCCCTGTTACGCTGAGTTAGTAACCATAGAAGATAATGTGAACGGGGATTTTACAGAGTAGAAGGCCATATACCAGAAGCGCCTGACAAAAACGTTGCCGAAGAGCTTTGAGAGAAACGAGCTCTTACCAATAGTTCGGCGAACGAATCCTCTTTCTGGACCAAAGCTGAGAGCGGGGGGGATATCGTCAGGTGTCTTGCCAATGACACAAGAAACGATCGAGCAAACAATAAAGATGCCAAAGCCGACTCCAGCACCAGCCTCGGCTTGAACAGCGTGGGCGACAGCAACACCAAGGACCATGCCACCAAAGTATCCAAAGTTCCAGATAAAGAAAGCAGGCTTACCAACCTGCCCAGCAACATCTCTCCAGCGGTAAAATGTGGTAGAAAAGGCGCATTCAGAGAATACGACAAAGACCAGAGCGACATCGTTGATCCAACGGTCAACACCAGTGAGAAGAGCATAACCAAACTGCGTACAGTAAGGCAGGGAGATGAGGAACGAGACGACAACAAGGCCTGTTACCACCCACTCACGGCGAATTCTGGGTTTGGTATCCATGATAAGTGTTACGACAGCGTCGAGCATGGCGAAAGCGGAGCTATAGCCAAGAACAACAAGCGTAAAAAACAAAGCAAAAGCCCAAAAAGACGAACCAGGGAGTTGCGTGATCGCCGTTGGCAGGGTCAAAAATCCAATGGTAAAAGCTCCTATTCTCTCGTTCTCTACAGGAGCCATTCCAAGAAATCCGACAACGCCAAAGGCGGCGAAAGCAGCGAATCCCTCGAATATAACATTGCTGCCGACAATAAGGCAAGAGTCCATCACGGCGTTGGAGTGTTTCTGGTTGTAAGACGCATAAGAGCTGAAGTAACCGAAACCAACACCTGTCGAGAAGAAAACCTGACCTGCTGCGGTCTGCCAAATCTCGCCAGAAGCTAGCTTATCGCCATTCCACTCACCAAAGTATAGCTTGATACCACGACCGGCGTTGGGAAGGGAGACAGAACGACCGACGAGAATGATAGTCAAAATGACGGGCAAACTCATGGTAAAGTAGACGACACGGCCAGTCTGGCCAATACCACGGAAAATGGAAACCCAGACGAGGAACCAAACGAAAGCAGTCCATCCAACAGTCTCTCCGATGAGAGCAGTACCGGGATACTGTACATAATCTTGAACACTGTTGGAAGTCTTGTTACCAGGGATTGGATCGACATTCCGGACCACATCTTGGTAGTAGTACTCCTCGGCGCGTCCCTCCCAGGGAAGAGGGCTCTGGAACGAGTTTCGGAAGTAAATCATGATCCAGGATAGGTTGACAACGAAGTAAGGAGTGACCATGAAGCCAATGTACAGTAAACTGAAGCCCATGCCCTTAAGACGGTGGTTGATGTTGTTGAAGGCGACGACAGAGCCTCCACGATAGGCTTGACCAATGCTGACTTCGAGAATAAGGGCTGGAATTGCAATGAGGAAGACACACATGAGATACGGGATGAACCATTGGAGACCGTTATTGTTGTACACCTGAGAAGGATATCGAATCAGGTTTCCCATACCGGCGCAACCACCCATTGCAGCCAAGAGGAAAGAAGCCCTTGAGTTCCAAGATTCTCTTCCATCTTGGGCTTTCGAAGGTGGAGGAGACAGCCATTTACCGACCTTTTGAAGAAAAGGAGGGACTCCCATGATGATGGATTCGAGGGGTGGGGGGCGATTGAGTGTTAGGTTTCCCGTATGAACGGGCTGAAGGGAAGAGCCGGTATATCTATGACATGAGAAATCGTCGAAATATATTTCACGACAGAGTCAAGAAAGTCAAGATACAGAAGAATTCCATAGGTACGCAAGTGGAAAAGTCTTCTTTTTATTACAGATACCTAATTACTAGTTGACCAACACTTGGGGACGAGCCTGGGTCTTGGCTCGTATACAAGCAGTGGAAGGAGGGATCGGTATCACCCCACTCAGCTACAGAAAGCGAAGCATAACGGGGAATTTATGGGCAAGATCGACTTGGCTTTCTCCGTTTGCTTTGTTCTGAGTGACGAGTAAGAGCAAAAACTCTGCGAATCCAAGGGAACCATGACTCCGCTGCCAAGATGGCCGGAGACTTGGCGTGTTGGTACCCTGGCTGAAGGAACTTGGCAGGCTTTGCTTACAATGTGGTATTTTTCTCTCTCAAGGGTGACACTGGAATCGTGATTATTTAATCTTGAGTTGAACCAAGTCTTGTTGCTTGTTGATATGTTGATAGACTAATACGGTGGAGGTCAGTTGTTGAGGGGGATCAATTAAGCATAACTCAAATAAAGACAGACCAACCCCCCACAGGCTTAACCCAACTTTACTTAACCTTGTCTTTTTGACTTTTAGAGCGTTTTATTCCCGCTCTTTATCTGCTTCAGCGACGGGTGCGCCATATAACAGGGGTTCAGTTGCCTCTTTTCTTGGCATAACATCAGTGGATAACACGGCAGCCGGGGGCTTTGAACAGGAGTATTCCCTTGGCCGACGCAAGATAAAGTGAGAGCTAGACGAAGATGATGCCCATGCAGCATGCCACAGGGGCTGTACGTCACTGAACGAGACATGAGTTTGCCATAAGTTGTAGGTACCGAACGAGGCTCCGAGAAACGTCATCTACAGTGTTGACTGGTTGAACATAGAGACCGAAGACAACCCTTATCTCTACTCAGGGTTCTTTCGCATGGTTGCTGTTCTCTTGTTTATGAATCATATCCGTAGTTTTAAAATGATTGAGGTGGAGGATTTCCACTTGAACTGCAACTATTATTTCATCTAATAGCAGACTAACGAATTAGATCAAACATGTCAGAACAAGCTTAATTTGCGTCAGTGATACTTTACTAGACGATGAATCCCATCAACCAGCCATGCCACGAGACTGTGTAACGGAGGATTCCAATGCCAAGCCAACCGTCCAGTTTAGTACATGCAGCGTGATCATGACGTTGTTTTCACCACCAGGCACCCATATTCTTCCAATTGTGATTGATTGAAAAGGCAATGTTTCTGTCAAGGATTATTGAGCGTGGGGTAAAGACAGCACGAGATAGACTTTGGTGCTCCCGAGCTGACGGTCCCAGTATAAATCTCTTCTGCAGCATCTTTTGACGTACAAAAGATAGCTAGAGGCTTGATGGTGGGTGGATAGAAAATGAGCCTCAAGATATATCGTGTCACCACTCATCACCAAAGTACTAAACGGGGAGTTATGAACGTCCCATCTTGGCTATGGAGTATCGGATGGAGACCCTGTTAATGGCGTGATAATTACGATTAACTCCCCGAATCATGAGATTTAATTTTACTAATTAATTCAAGGATCCATGTGATGGGTCCTTTCAGACTCGGATTATAGACTTTGATGAAATCGAGCGGCTACTTGGCGAAGCAAGACACTCCAAGCCGGTCTTTCTGCGTGTCTCGTGGCATCAAGAGCCATTTACAGCAAGATATGTAAAATAAATTCCTCCTGGTAAACTTATAGAAATTGGGAAGAGATATAGTATGTTTGGCTCCACTACATAGACAAGATTATTATGAGTTCTCCATCTCAGGTTTTCGACCATAAACCATATGCCTACACACCAGTTAGCTAAGATCGATATGCAAGTGACAAAAACGTACACAACGAAATAGGGCATGGATCTGGGCTCCCTAAATGCTTTCTTCATCTCACTGACCAGGACTGTGACTTCATCAAACGACCAGCCCAATATCTCGCCAATCGGAAAGATAGCAAAGCCATCAATAGACTGATCAATGAAAGCACCGTTGTAGAAACCGACTTGCTTCAGCTTATTATCCTGCGGCCAGCCTCCAATGGGTACCTTCCACGACTTGGACACTAGATCTGTAAAGCCTGCTTTTCGCATGTATTGTTCCTGGCGTCCATCTCTAGCAATCTCGAAGGTTCGGCCAGTCTTGCGACCGCATTCGAAGAAGAGCTGATACCACTTCCGGAAAACATGATTCTTGTCGCTTTGTACTTCGGGGTTCTCGCTTCGTGTTTCGATATCGATTTCGAGACTTTCTGCCCAGCCGCCTGGTCGCACGTGGGTATAAGCCTGACGGAAGAGTTTTCCCCAGTCGTCAATGGCACCATAGAGATAGCGGAGATGGATAAAGTCAAAGTCATTAGGCTCGAAGGTCCAGTCGAGTTGGGCATTGTCAACCTGGAAGATGCAATTTGGCGGTACGAAGGTCGGTTGAACGGCCGAGATATCGATGCCGATTACTTCGGCGGAAGGGTACTCGTCTACTATGTCACTAATACAACCAGACAACCTTCACGAATATATCAAGGGGTTTATAGGTGTAGGTAGACATACATGGCCCATATCCCAGTGCCAGTGCCGATATCGAGGATTTTCTAGCACTAGTCAACTTCATATCTCTCATGGTATCGCTTGGTCGTTTCATACCTGAGGGTTCTCGCCGACGGGAGACTGATGTAGCTGATTGTCCAGAAGAAGGAGTGTGCAATGATGTCTAAAGGTATTTTTAGGTTATTATGCGATCGAATAAAGTCTCAATGGGAAGCGGTATTACAATATGTCTTGTCCCTCCTGAAAGTGATCATCAGTGGGTGCCCTACACATTCATGTGAGACTTTCATTGGCATTGAATTCACAATCATACTGACCAGTACTCTGTGGTTTCGAACTGCTGGAAGGGTCGGCCGTTGATATGTCTATACTCAAATATGCTGGAGGTTATAGACGCGGTTGAATCGCGGAGACTGTCGCTATAAATCAGCCGTGCTTTCCCTGTCGATTCAGGACGATAGAAAGAGATTGAGCATGGAGATTAGGCACTACCTAGCTACCACTGGTAACAGACTCATTGTCATCGTCTACATTGTTCATTACATGAGGGTCATGTTGGATGATGTTTAGCCGTGCACTGCCGCAATGCTCGCAACATGGAAGGGTCTTCGACGAAATGCCTGGTTTTTGGAGGAAGAGACTCACAAACTCAATGGCATCCATATCAGAAGGTGGTACAGTCCTTTATCCCTGGTCTTGTGTGTGGTCATCCATGATGGTCACAACTAGAGTAAAATTCCTTATGAATAGATGTTTCTTCAAGCTCAAGATCCAACAATAAAGATAGATTTTTGAGCAGATGTATGTCTACAGATGAATTGATCAGACAAGAGATCAATGGCTAGTAATACAACAAAGAACATAAAGAAACACAACCAGAGTAAGCGAGGGTGACAAACTTGGCAGGTGCTGCAAATGCTGCAAAGGCGCCACATCTAGTTAATCGATCTCCGTAAATAAGCAAACAGCGAGATGTGTGTGGCATGCAGCCTGCATCAAGATATGGCGTTCTTGGCTGCTGATGATCCCACCAACGGGTCTGGCAAACAGCACTATACCTTGCAGCGCTTCATGATTGCACTCGAAGAGAAACGCCGCATACTGTAAACACTCTCTAGTCCTGGTTACCAAGATTCCTTGGTCTGAACTGTATATGATCGTCGTCACCCTTGCTCGGTATGATCGCCGGCCTCTCCCCGTTCCTGCCAGGCTGGTAGCAAAAACACAGGGACTTGAAGCAATTCAGACGAAATTATTAGGCCACTCATAGGTTATATAAACACTAAGAGTGATCTAACGTTTATGTTAACCAGTAAATCAGTATCGGTTTTTATGCAACCCGCCTGCCTGCCTGATTGCCAGCAAAGCTGGTCTCGATCCTCTTGTGGACCTGATGCGTAGACTCGTTAACTAGAGTAGAGCAGACAATAAATGATGACCTTTTAGAATGCCCCCAAAGGCTATTCCTTTATACCCAAGGCCACAAAGCCATTTCACTTCAGGGAGCAGTACCCAAGGAGAACACCAAAGTCTCATATAATATATGTTGTTCTCAATTTATGTTGCTCACTCATGCTAATTCTAATGCTCATTTCAACTCATGATCCAACGTCAATGACAGTGGTACCTCCTCTGCGCAATCTACAACACACCAAAAACTATGCATCAAAATAAATTCTGACGCCCTGGCCCCTTCTTTTATTCTGTATCTAGAGCTCGCGATGTCGGCTCGACTCTCCGGTGATGCTTTCCTCATACTCGGTCAAGCGCAGCGCCTCTTCAACGTCGTTAACAAAGTGCCTGTCTCCGGCCATCTCTACAATACCACTGCTCGACATCAAACGCCATACAGGGTGATCCTTGCGGGCTGGGCAGCGAGAGAAGTAGACACGCACGCCTCGTTCGGTATAGTTGCGAACAATCTCTGCCAAGACCTGGGTACCTGACCCGTCCATCGACGTCACACCGTGGATATCGAAGATCACGTTTCGGTTCATGTCGGCGTGACGTAGTCGAGGCAGAGCAGGGTGGGCCTTTGACGTGCCGTAAAGCTCCAGTCGACGAAGTCGGGACTTGAGCTCTCCTGTGTTGGCGAATGTCAAAGGCTCCGGAATCTTGACAATGAGACATCCTTCAACAAACTCCAAGCTTGCCTTATCGCCCTCAGCATTCTCAAATCGGTTGGTACCTGGGATTCGGCCTAGAATCTGGATTCGTGGTCGCGTACTATGCTTGATGACCATGAGCATCGAGATTCCGACACCAAACGCCATACCAAGTGTGAGAGAGTAGAACATGGTTGCCAGGAAAATGACCGCCATGAGACCCAGTTCCGTCCAGCCGCGAATCTTCAGGAAGAAGCTAATGTCGTGGGGCGCCTCTTCTATCAGCGAGTAAGCCACGACAGAAATCATGGATGAAAGGACGGGTTTCTTCACAAGGTTAGCTCATACCACAATGTCAGGGGCATCTATGACTTACTGGCAGGTAGTAAAAGTATGGAAGAAGGAAGAAGATAGAGAGCAAAGAGATGATACTCAGAAACATGGAACTAGCGGGACTCTTGCCACCGGTGCTCTTATTCACCTTGCTTCGACCGTAACCACCGAATGCTGGCAAGCTCATGAAACAACCACCAACCATATTGGCAATGCCAAGTGCAATCATCTCTCGGTTCGCGCTCAATTGAATGCCCTGGATAGTCTCGCTTGAGCCCAGACTTTTGGCGGCAACCGAAGATTCAAAGAATCCAAGGAGCGCAATCAAGAAAGAAGTAGACATGGCACTTCGAATGTGCGGCATATGCTGGAGCTTGAAAGGCCATTGGAAAGCAAGCAACTGACCGTTAGCAGCTTTGACTATTCCGAGAATTTCAACACCCTGGTTTTCCCAGTCCAGTTGCCAGCAGAGAATCGCAGATATAACAACGACAATAAATCGATCAGGGATGTACGCGACACCGGGGTATCGGGGCTGAAGTCGGTTTTTGAGTTCACTAAATCCTCGGTCAACGTTGTGCGCAAAACAGCCATATAGCACCACTTACCGGCAAATCATGATGACAAGGAAGCTAATTCCGGCAATGGCGAATGTTAACCCATGCGCCTTGTCGACATTGCCAATGATGAATCTGATCTTTTCTACAGGGCTACCATGGCTAACGCCCGCCTTGTCAGCCAACTCAGCGAGTCCTAATTCAGGAATCAGCTGGTCAACGGCAATGACGAAACCAATCGCACTGATGAAGCCGCGCAGAAAAGGTTTGCTGAGCACGCTGTCCATGAAACCTAGTCGCGCAAGACCAGCAATGACAACCATTGCGCCCGCCATGCCTGCGACAATACCGCAGATCTGCGCATGGAGCATGTCATTGTCTTCGTCATCTCCAGAGCCAACGTTCTGTTTGACAACAGTACCGACAAGAAGTGAACCTGCAGCTTCTGGGCCGACAACCATCTGAGGGCAAGATCCGAGTAAAGCGTAGATGAAGGGGTTGAAAACGAAAGCATAAAGACCGTGGATTGGAGGAACGTGGGCAAGGTTTGCAGCGAGAGACAGGGCCATCGGTAAATAGAACGAGGCCATGGTGACGGCTGCGATGAGATCGCCTCGAAGGTATGAGACTTTGTACTGGCGCATCCAGTTCAGGCAGGGAATATAGTAGGCCATGTACCTATTCAAAGATTAGCAAGCTACTCCACGGCCATTCGACGTTAGTAGCTCTCACATAAAGGCTGTATCTTCTATACCAGCTTGCTCAGCAAGCACGCTGCTGTGACCCATGGTTTTTGTTCGCATTCTCTTCTTCAACCACTTCTTCCAATCCTCATGGCCCACGATTGTCGTGATGGCGTTGTCCAGTACAGGAATGTGCGTTCCCGATCCCGCGGTCTCGCTGCCATCCTCGTCGGTACTCCTCATAGTCAACGTCGGGCTCATGGGTCGCGGACTGAAAGTGCCATGGCTGCAGACACCAGGGTGGGCAGGATGGACGCTGCCTCGGCGCTGACTTGGACGCTGGTTGTTCCCGTCAATCAAAGGTGTAGATTCATTGGCGAAGATCTCGTCTATGGTGGCTCCCTGGGGATGTCCTGGCGACTCTGGCGGCGCAGGGTTTCCGGTCGCCGATGCATCATTTTGGTTTCGGTTAACGGTCTGACGAAGAGTACTTGGCTGAGCAGGACGATGGTCTGTCGACGAATTGGTTCGGCTGTGGGAGGGTCGATTCGCCATGGTTGCGAATATCGATCTCGTCGTAGCGTACGATCGTTAGGGGAATCGACTCGGTCGGTTTGTGTTTTCGAATACTTGTGCTATGAGAATATTTCCGGCAATCTATATTTAAGCTTTGTTTTTATGCGGGTTTCCTGTTTGCGATGGCGCAGAATGTAGTCGACGATCGTCGGCAAAAAGATGCCGGCTTGGAGTTCAACAAGTACACAGATAACGGAGAGCAACGCATGGAATTGGGAAGGTGAGACTCTGCGAAACTGACTATGAAAAAC
This sequence comes from Fusarium graminearum PH-1, assembly GCF_000240135.3. Classification (NCBI taxonomy): domain Eukaryota; kingdom Fungi; phylum Ascomycota; class Sordariomycetes; order Hypocreales; family Nectriaceae; genus Fusarium; species Fusarium graminearum. Next base: position 4,667,174 of record NC_026475.1, on the reverse strand, counting down.
TCAAGAAGAAAGGAAAAGACAAGAAAAGACTGAGTACTTAGGTAAAAGACAAAAGATCAAAAATTCATGTCTCGCTAAAGCTTCCCAAGGTAGGAGGACGAGGAGTAACTAAACCCATTCCAAGGGTAGCATCCCCTTGCCTGGTCCCTTGACTCGCTGTGCGTAATGATCAGGCAGTTTCTCATCCCTGGTGGCCCCCCAATTTCAGATCTAGTCGCAGCTTTTAGGCCAATCAATATCAACCATTGCGAAATGCCACCCACGCAATGGCTGTAGGATGCCCATCTTTGACCGCTTACGGGGGGACCCTTCAGTGACATCAGAGCAAAAGCCTCCGGGTGACTTCTAAGCTCTGGCGGGGTGACCACAACCGCTTCAAGGAACGTCAGCGAATGGCCAACCTCGTGTTGTTCAGCGATCCCTGCAACTGCACGGACTGTGTAGCGACTTTTGGGGTGGTCAAGTTGCTGCTGTTGAACCCGACTTTGGCCGCGAAATAAATGACTTCAAAGTTCATGATCATTTGTAATCGGCCCCGATAGCTTGACACGTCGATGAGACAACTCAGTTTGATCTTCTTAAAAGGTAAATAGCTCTGATAGAAGGTTTCACCAATATGTATTTTTGTAATCTCAATAATGCTAAAAAAGGAACAACATTTTATGCTTTCAAATCCAGTATTCTCGCTCATCAGGATATCGTATCTCCAACCGACTCGTAGATCGTATCGAGATCTGTCGTTGTTACATAATTAATAATCCAGCACCTGGTTATGCATTGACCGCTCTAGACCTGCTCGTTCACGAACAGACCAGCCATGCCCTGGCCTGTGCCGATACACATGCTTGTCAGAAGCATCTTCTTCTTCTGCCGCCTGCACTCAGCCAAACCTGTCACAATCTGTCTGGCGCCAGTAGCACCCAGGGGGTGGCCCAGAGCAATAGCTCCTCCACGGGGGTTAAGCTTTTCTGATGTGAGGCCAAGCTTGTCCTGGCAGTAAACAGCCATGGAAGCAAATGCCTCGTTGATCTCGACGATATCAATATCATCCATGGAGATGTTGTGCTGGGCGAGGAGCTTGGGAATGGCGACGCTGGGGCCAATACCCATGATACGAGGGGCAAGACCAGCAACAGTAGATCCAACATACTTAGCCATGATAGGCTGACCCAGCTTAATGGCAGTAGATCGCTTCATCAACAACACGGCGGCAGCTCCGTCGGTGATCTGACTGGCGTTACCGCCGGTGGTGGCGCCACCCCATTGAGGGAAAGCAGCGCGAATCTTGGAGAGGCTCTCAGCAGTGGTACCGGGTCGGATACCCTCATCTTGTGTAAGAGTGACCTCCTTCTCCTGGCCATCGGGGCCCTTGACCTTGGTGGTAATGGGCACAATCTCATCTGCGAACCAACCAGCCTTTTGCGCAGCCTCAGCCTTTTGGAAGCTTCCGGCGGCGAACTTGTCCATCATCTCACGGGTAACGCCAAAGTCCTTGCTCACGTTCTCGCTTGTCCAACCCATGGGCTGCATGCAGTCGACAGCCTCCTGGCTTTGTGATGTAACGGCCTCGTCGAAGGGCTTGTCAAGCGCGTCGCCACCGATGGACATCTGTTCGGCACCCATGGCGATACCGACTTCGATGGAGCCATTGGAGATGGAGTGGGCGATATCGGCGGTGGCCTTGAGACCGGAGGAGCAGAATCGGTTGATGGAAGAGGCACCGGCGGTGTTGGGGAAACCAGCTGCAAGAGCAGAGGCGCGGACCTTGTAGGCGGCCTTGACATCAGAGACCTGGAAGAATGTCAGTGAGCGCTCGTTAAACGATGGCAGGAATCGCGACGCACGTTTCCGAGGCAGATATCCTCAACAAGGGCAGGGTCAAGGTTCGATCGTTCTCGGACTTGCTTCAGAATAGCATAGACCATGTATTCAAGTGATGTGTCCTTGAAGCCGCCCTTCTTGGCCTTTGTGAGCGGTGTTCGCACGGCGAGAGTGATGACGATATCGTCGGGGTTCTTGGACTGGCTGTTGTACCGTTGTCAGTTTGTTTACATCACATCGGTTAGCGACAGCGGCAACTCACATGCTGTTAAGCGCTGACCCAGGGGCCAAGTGCTTGATGATTGAGCCAATACGTTCAGCAGCCATTGTATATGTGTATGTGTATATGATTCAAGAGAATTATGTTGCAAATCAAATGGAAAGATTGAAGCGACAGCGCAATTGGCATTAAAATAGGAGAAAAGATGCCGAGGCGAAGTTCATCATGGGAGGGGTCTCCGGTTGAACTCCAACGGTACTTAGAGCGGCGCTTGAAATGTGTGGGGTTTGGAAGCCGAGGTAGGTAGGTCCCGAGGTTCCGGGGTGATTATCTATTTTGTGGGGCCGGTATTGTTGACTTCGTCTCTGATATCGACCAACAAACAACCACTGAGTGATCTTAATTTGCAGCAGATTAACATTTATTGCCGAGTCCAAAAATACTCAAGTGTTTAATACTACTCATACGTCTCCTTTCATTCAGTTACTTGAACCAGGAATAGGTTTTACTAAAATCCCAAGTTCACCACCTGATATCGCAAAGGAACCATTCTGTCTGCCTAACTCTCATTATTCAACAATCACATTCGTTCCGGAAGCACTGGTTCCTTCAGAAATGGCAATCAATGTGACTGGAATGCAAGACAAAGCTAGACTGAAGAATAAATATAAGGATTTAATGGTCAGTCTAGAATATCTACTTTCACATACAGCAATCGTTGGCTTTCAGGTTACCCTGTAGGCTCGTGCGATATGCTGTTTGTTCAACAATTGGATACAGGGCATGGGCAAGTGCTGGTAGATTGGATACCATCTCAATCGGAAGCCCAGCTGAGAATCCCTGCGACAGTGACAAACAAACCCACCAACCTGGTACGAAGCCTATTGTGCTGCTGGATCAGCCACATGGTCGAGAAACATGGCCAAGAAACCTAATAGGACCTGCGGTAGCGTGGTACTCGTTCCTGGATGACGAGCACGATCCAATAGCATCCATCGGATCTTCAGGACGGCTTCTCGGGAGCCCCTAGCGTCTGATTGTCTAGGCCCTTGTTGAGATGACCCTCTTCCTCATCCGGCCATGAAAGAACCAACGGGCCGGATAGCTTCATACCATGCCCATTTTCGGCGATTGGCCACAAGCCATCTATTCAAACTAAGTTATGTGAACTATGACCGGAGAACAATTTAAATCAGGACGAATGCTCTGAGGGCTAGGCTCTTAAATGCTCAGGCAATCACCCCCGTCTTCCCTGAAGTCTTTCGCTGTGTTTTCTCTGTCCATTCATTCATTCATTCATTTCTTGTACTATCTATTGCAAAGAAGCTACAAGTGTAAAACAACGCTCTTTCCTATCTCTTACCCTTGCAGGTTCATCGATTCTATTCCTGAAAACTCACTCTAGCTCGATCGACCGTCAAAGCTCAACACCACCAGAGATCATTCGGATAGATATAGGTCACCTAAGACGAACGAACGAACACAAATAACTCTGGCTACGACAAACAGTTCCTCACTCATTATTTGGGCTCTGATAATCTACGCTCACTTATTCCTACCTCTTGGAAGCGGACTCCACAAACACATTCACTATGGCATTTTCCAAGCATCTACTACCTCTTCTACTAGTCAGTCTCGCGACTGCTACCAGCGATGATAAGAGAGGACTTTGTTACGTTCACAACAAACAAGAACCACAAGACGACAAGATATGGGTCCAGAACGGCGGCGACATCACATGGTATTACAACTACGAAGACCAACCTTCGCCGGTATACAAAGACATTCCCCAGGAAAAGTTCGAATTCGTACCTATGATGTGGGGAGTTGGGTCTGATAACAGCGACACGACCTTTCTTCAGAATGTCAAGGGCCTTATAAACGACGGGATCAACATTACTCATGTTCTGGGATTTAACGAGCCAGATGCTGGAAACGACGTTGGCGGAAGCAACATCAAGCCAAAGGATGCTGCTGAAGCTTGGGTCGCCAACTTTGAACCCCTAGGCGAGATGGGCATAAAGCTTGGTCTCCCTGCTTGTACCGGCGGTTGGGGAGGTATGCCATGGCTGAGGCAATTCCTTGGAAACTGCACCGAGATCAAGAGTCGAGGTGGTCCTAAGAGGAATTGTACATGGGATTATCTACCCGTGCATTGGTATGATAACTTTGAAGGATTGGCTTCTCACATCGGTGAACGTTTAGCTGAGTACGTATCATAGCGTGTGACTCATCATTCCCTGTTAACAAATTGTTTAGATGGCCCAATGCTTCTATCTGGGTTACAGAATACGCTTACGCTCATCAAGATCCCAAGCCCACGGACTCATTCTTTAAGCAGACTCTCAAGTGGTTCGACGAGTCGGAATTTATTGGTCGATACACCTACTTCGGGGCGTTTCGATCTGATGTATCCAACGTTGGTCCCAACGCTGTATTCCTTTCTAGCAGCGGCTCTCTCACGACTATAGGTGCGCAATATCTGGGGCTGAACACCACAGGCGAGAACAGCGCCTCGCACTCGAAAGTCAGTCTTCCGAGCGTCGGGTGTTTGGCGCTGATACTGGCTGTGTTTGTTAAGTTGGTTATATAGAGTAGTCAGAAATTGGATCTGGTTCTCGTTACATGGGTTTCCTTGATGTTTTCTCACTCAAAGATACGAAGAACAAGCGCATAGTCTAAGATGGAGTAGTTGTACATCAACACAAGCTTATCAGAAGCCAAGCATGTTGTTTGTATGCCAAGTTGAACAATGAGCACGGTTAAAATAACGATACGATCAAGTGATTTCAGATTTTAACGTCACGAAGAAAGACGGAGTTATAGAAGAAATAATGCATTTCGCGCCAGCGATTTATGTGCTGGACAGCGGGATATCTATGCCCCCTATGAGGGCCAATAATGTAAATGAAAAAGCACAAGTGATATCAACATAACATCTTTGCAGTGGCAGAAAGGAATTCGTCATAATCCTTCTACTCGCCGAGATCTCTCCAAATAGAGAGTCTCCAAATCTCCCTCATCTATCATTACTTTTTAGATTCTGCTCCCCATAATATTATCTTCATAAATATGCAATTCATAAGATTAAGCCTCGGTGGCAGCAAGGCCTTGAGGCACAATATGTCGTTCGGATGGTCCGCGAGAAGTGTCTCGCTTTCCGAGAGACTCGCCGGTGTCCTTGCGAGAGAAGGAGGCCCAGGTCTTGAAGCTGGAGAAAGACATGGTTCGACCAAGTCGACCAGCGTCATCTCCACCCTGGCCCCAAACACCTCGTCGGACAGGAGCGTCCTCGAGGAGATGGAAGTGTCTCTTGGTCATCTTCCAGAGCTCGATACCAGCAACAAACACGATGGTGAAGCCAACGGACAGAGCCCACTCCCAGGTGATGCCTGTGTGCTTGAAGAACTTGTGGTTCAGGACAGGGATGTAGACAACAGGGAAGACAGACAGACCGCCAAGGATGACGGACCAGAAGAGGAAGCGGTTGGAGTAGATATCCTTGAAAACAGGGAATCGGCTGTCATCATCGGGGTTGAGGCGGAAAATGGAGCGGCGCAGACTCTTGAACTCCCAGGCAGAGATGAGGATGAGCCAAGTGAGTTCGGCAAATGTAGCGGCACGAGCTTTGAAAACGGGGATACAAGCTTCGGAGTATCGCTGGTTGCACTCCTCGCCCAAGTTTCCACCGTTAGCGCCGTAGATGATAATAACGAATGTGCACATGGTGCAAGCACCCATAATGATACCGTAGACAATCATATCAACAATGATTTGGTTGGTAAAGACACCGCGCTTCTTGTCTTGAGGAGGTTTGCGCATGATATCCTGAGCACCCTGCTCACGACCAAGTCCGAAGGCAGGGAAGGAGGAAGTAGCCATGTTGATCCAGATGATCTGCAGAGGCGAGACGGGGAAAACGGAAAAGCCACTGTCATCGACAAAGGCAAGACCACACACCAGAAGGATAACTTCACCGACATTGGAGGTAAGAAGATGCAGGACAAACTTTTGGATGTTGTCAAACATGCGACGACCTTCACGAATAGCGGCGACGATAGAGTTAAACTTGTCATCAGTGAGCACGATCTTGGAAGCAGACTTGGCAACATCAGAACCAGAACCCATAGCAATACCGACATCGGCACGAGAAAGAGAGGGGGCGTCGTTGACACCATCACCAGTCATGGCCATAAAGGCACCACGTCGACGAAGAGCGTCGATCATGCGAGTCTTGGTGTCGGGAGCACAACGGGCGATAACCAGAGGAAGTTCCTCAAGAGCGTCAATCTCCTCATCAGTCATGCGGTCAAAGTCAGTGGCCTTTTGAACAATGGACTTGGCGACGTGATCAGGCAGGATGCCCATATTCTTGGGAATAATACCAACTTCCTTAGCAATAGCCTTGGCAGTTTCAGGATGGTCACCAGTAAGCATGTGAACACGAATACCAGCGTTGGAACACTCAGCAATAGATGGCTTGGTTTCGCGACGAGGGGGATCGTAGATACCAGCAAGACCAAGAAGGATGAGGCCCTGTTCGACCTCAGTACGAAGCTTCTCATCCTCGGCGGGTGAGGAGGCCTGCTTGGCAGTGAAGCGACCATCCCAAGGGCGGTAAGCGATAGCGAGAACACGTTGACCCTGAGAAGCAAGGTTGTTCATTTGAGTGAGGACGGCTTCCTTGAGTTCTTCAGTCATGGGCTGCTGGTCGGCTCCAGTGCCAGCGTAGTCGCAAAGGTCCAGAACACGTTCGACAGCACCCTTGGTAAAGACCATGGAGTTCTGAGTCTCAATAATGGATCCACTGGCTCCCTCAGGGGCATCGTAAATAACAGACATGCGCTTGATGGAGCTGTCAAAGGGGAATTCGGCAGTCTGCTTCCAGCCTTGGCCTTCAAGAGTTTTCTTGCCAGAGTTGAAGCGGTGGGTAAAGACCTGAAGGGCAATCTCGGTGGGCTCGCCAGTAACCTGCCATTTCTCCTCCTCCTCATCGTAGCGAACTGTAGCCAAGTTGCAGAGGGCAGAAGAGAGCAAGAAAGCGTTGAGCTCATCGGTCATTTCACACTCAACCTCAGGCTCGGCCTGCTTGGTAGGAGCGTTGTTGTTCTGGTTAAGCTTCTCATCGGGCACATCAAACTTGAGTACAGCAGCACTTCGCTCGCGGTCGTAGTCACGAGGAGCAGGAGGCTCTTCGGGCTCGGAATCGTTCTGCTTGGAGTAGGTGACTCGGCCCTTCGTTGGGTCGTTGGGGCTCTGAGAGTCGCGGACAGTGTAGATGTGGGAAGAGGGGATCCAGGCCTTGCGAACAATCATGGCACCCTCGGTCAGAGTACCAGTCTTGTCGGAGCAAATGTTTGTGACTCCTCCGAGAGCCTCGAGGGCAGAAAGATCACGGACGACGACGTTGGCCTTTCTCATAACAGTGACGGCAACGACCATGGTAATAGTCAAGACAGCGACCAGGGACTCGGGGATAATGGCGATACCCAAAGAAGTAGCGTAAATGATGACCTCGTTCTTCATGTCAAACTTGTTGACAGCAAACACAACAATGGCGAGGATGATGGCACAGCCAAAGAGAACGTAGGCAAGGGCAGAGAGCTTTCGCTGTAGGGGAGTTCCCTCGGTAAGACCCAAGAACTTGCCAATTACATCCCAGGTACGCTTTGAAGCACCGACGAAAGGCTGCTTCTTTCCATATTTCTTGTAGTTCATGGAGCGACCGGCCTTGCGTGTCTTCTTGGAGGTCGAAGCGGCAATCTTGCCGACCTCGGTGGACATACCAGTAGAAGTGACAATACCACGACCACGACCCTTTCGGACAACGGTAGTAGCATAGGCCATGTTGACACGGTCACCAATACCGATCTCATCCTCAGATTGGACCAGCTTCTCAGTGCCAGGAGCAGTAATATTGTTATCGGAGATCTTTTCGACGGGGATGGATTCGCCAGTGAGTTGACCTTCCTCGCAGGCAAGGTTCATGGCTTCGAAGAGACGGAGATCGGCAGGGACAGTGTCGCCCATCTTAAGAAGGACGATATCTCCGGGAACGACTTCGGGGCTGTTGAATTGGTTAGACTTAGAATGCGAATAGTTGTTACTGTTAAGACTTACTTGGAAATAACTTGAGTCTTTCCGTCACGGAGAACCATGGCACTGGGAGAGGAGAGAGCTCTAAGAGCATCCATGCGCTTCTCAGCGCGGTACTCTTGCCAGAAACCAATTGTGACGTTGAGAACGATAACAAAGACAAGCACACCACCTTCGATGTAGTCCTTGATACCGAAACTGAGAGCCATAGCAAAAGCAAGAACCTGTTGCGGATTAGTATAGTCAATTGCGCGAGATGGACAAAGAAACTTACAATAATCATGGCATTGAGCAATTGCTTGGTCAAAATACTATACCAAGGTATAGTACCTCCGACATCGAGCTCATTCTTTGGATATTTTGCCTGGGCTTCAGCTACTTGTTGGCTTGTAAGACCCTTGTCGGTGCTGGTACCAAGAGCTTGGGCCGTCTCCTCGACAGTGAGGAGGAACGGGTGCTTGGGATATTCTGCCGCCATGGTCGATCAATTGGGAAGTAAGATGACCTGGAAAGGAGAGAAGGGGAAGGGGAATAAAGCTGGAAACGTTTGTTTGTGTTCCTTATGCTTGGTATGAGTGCGTGAGGGTCGATCTATGAGTGTTGTTGTATGTGGGATGCTTTAGGTATGGAGGTGTACAAGATAATCCATAAGCTACTTGAGTGCCATGGATGATATATTGTATATCAAAATAGAAAAGATCGAGTTAATGGAATGTGATGTAAGTGGAAAGCGTATCGGTAGTCGAGATGCTTTCAACAGTTTGGTGGGTGATAACTCTAAACTTGATGAACAAACAGACATATTTGTGGAGTGCGGGGGAGGGAGAGGCCATATATAGTTTTGAATTCTTGAAATTGGATCGACCGTCATCATTGGCATCGAGCAAGATGTTTGCTAGTTCTCAAGCTCTCTCACCCGGAGCGGAACTTGAGTCGTTGCATGCTCGGGGTTTCTTGGCGTTGGCAAGTTAGTGTATGTACGGTTGAGATACGCCACATTTTAGTTAGAGTTGGTGTTTCTCCACCTGCTCCCTCCCTGGAAATGCGGCCCTACCAATCCCTGTAGATAACTACCTGCGAAGATGTTGAGCCTCTAAATTACAGCGGATATTTAGCGTAGCCAGGTGATAATCGCAAGTGAAGACCACTGTACTTTTTCGGTTGTCTCCGGGCGAGAGTAAACTAGGAGTCATGCTAGATGAATTCAACTGCCGGTTCCTACATCAAGCCTCCAAGCGACAGTATAAAATAACAAACAAGAATCTTCGCCTAATATCTATTGAAGCAGTCGGTACGTTTCTTCTAGATTCTACCCATGATCAAGATCCTAGTCATTTTACCAATAGAAACTTCGAAGCGGATAGAGGTACCTCGTAACTACGATGGTTAAAACACAATCGCGAGACTGCCTGGTGGTGCGCACAGTGGGTATTATGGTGTCTTGGCAGCTTGGCGTTATACAAATGTGCAATCAAACAAGACAGAAAGAGAATATTTGCACCGAGACTGTGAGGTCATTGGGTGTGTGACGGATTATTGCATGGCATCTGCGGTCACGGATCTCTTCTTCTTTTTTTCATTTTTTTTTTTCACTTGCTAGGTACGCACGGGAACAGACGTTGATTGCCCTTGTCTTTTTAATCGTCGCCGCCGTTGAAGTAGCCATCCCGTTGACAGGCATCGTGATGGGTAGTAATAGGATTAACCGTTGAACACGCCAATGTGTATCCATACATAGGTATGCCAATGGAAAAACAGAAAAATAAACTGCTGATTGATTCGGTATTCCATCACCGTCCAAGGAAAAGGGACCTGCCAAGTACCCTTTGGCACGGTACTCAAGTCGCCGAGAGAAAAAGTCAACAGTTGAAGCCTTTCAAGGTTCAGCTTGGTTCATCACATCTTGGCGTGATAACTTCAAAGAGAAACAGGTCGTCTTGGCGGCTCTTGGCGCTTGAGCAATGACGCGTATCCAATCGATTCTCGGAGGTTTAAGGAAAAGATACGCCGAGGTTACTTCCCTACCATGTCTCCCACCAGTTCATCTTGTTCATGTTCTGATATCCTGAGGTGTGAGGTATCTCTGCATTTTGTAGCGTGGGATTCTTGCATCTGATGCCATGGCATGAGAGTGAAGGGAGACAACTCTTTTCTGGAACAAGTTTAGGCCACGCATTCTCAAAGTCTTGATGATTGGTTTGTTAGTATGTCTGCAGGGATCGCCACTGTTGGCCCACACTGACACCAATAACCTTGCGCTTATGCTGCTTAAGGTTCTGGGCACTTTGGACGCCAGTACGCTTGCAAAAGAAGCTTATCGGCTACTCAAAATCAACATACCACCTGATCCACCCTGCTGTGGTACTATACCATTGTCCAATGGTGTGAGCAAGTCTAATCTTGGCAAGACGCTGTGTGTTTAGTTTAGCGACAAGTCTTTTTTCTTGTTGTCTCTTTGCCCATGTTGCACTCAACACCATGCAATGTAGTATCCAGAAACTGATTTATATTTTCCACATGATTCTCTCTATCACAACACATCGAGTCTTATCATACTTTCGGTCACTCCGAATTTCTCCGAGTCTGCCCCGGACTGCGCCTTCCGCGTCAAACTCCGCCCTTAATGCCAAGAAAAACATCATACGAGTCACGTGCTCCGCTGCGGGGACCCACCACCGCTCCGTCCGTTGAGGCTTGGCACAGCCGGCCTCAGACCTCCGACGATGTATTTCGTTTGTCTCCGAATGCTGGGAGGAATCATCTCCGAGATTCTTACTATACAGTTGTGCAACGTCTCGGTCAGAGTAAGCAGAAAGATACCCTGTCAAGCATCCAACGAGACGCTTGATTCTATGCGGCATTGTTGACCGAGACTGCCCAATATGCAAGCGACGAGAAGCTGAGATACTTACTTTACCAATAAGTGTTGAGATTAATGGCGTATTCCAACCGCAAAAAGCAAGAAAAAGCAAATCCGAATTGACGAATCTCCGACCCGCTGAGCAGGTACTTCTTCAAAGCGGCTTGCCTCTTGTGTACCACGAATAATTACCCCAGACCCCACGTTTCCCCGGCCAACCTTCGTTGTGAGACATTGGACACTGTACAGTTAGAGAGGAGGCTAAGAAAACGGTTGCTGATCAATAGGTACATGCAGAAGCAAATGAGACAGGACTACTCTATATACACCCGATGGCTTGTTGGATTTGCGAAATATACCAGCGGCTATAGCGACAGATCGACTTATCAGATGCACATCTTAACCTCAAATTTACAAAAATCAGATCCAGCTGTTGTTGACAGTAGATTAGATATGGAAATAATCGTCCGGCTTATTGCCTGCCAAGGTCCGTACCCGTTGAGCTTACCTTTACTTGGCCTGCAGGCTGTAAACAAGGTTGAAGGGGCTTTGACGCGCAATGACCGAAACACCCTATAAAATGTGACAATTATTGCCCCTACCGAAAGATCACATGAGCTTCTGCGGAAAAATATTAGACATGGAGCAAACTCCATCTGGAAATGTCAACGTATCGGGTGTCGGTAACTCAAACCTAGGAATGAAATAGCCACACCGTTACTTTACTCTAATTTATACCCAATAACCGAGACTCCATTAATTTGAGTCGGGCATGAATCATGTCTAGCTGTTTCACCGTCTTGGTACCTAGTGCGGTGGTATTCGCTAAATCATCACAGCTGTTTGCCATGTTGTTCTTAACCATTCCAGCACTAAACATATTCAATACCAAACTACTTAGTCATAAATACTTGGGTTCATAACTCTACTAGTCCACCGCTAATTTCTTTTATCATACCAAGTCCCTATACAGTTTTGGGTTGACCGTTCGTTGACCTCACCCCAGCAAGCCAAGAGCCCAGTCTTGAGTAACCACTATTATCCATCCCCAACTAGAAAAATAGTCCTAAAAAGAAACTTTCTTGGCGACAACGTGCTTTCTGACTTGGCTACATCTGCCAGCCCGCCTTGGTTGCTTACCCCAGATCAACATTCAACAAGCTCTGCCAAGTTCGCCCAGCCACTATCTCTTACATGCAGTGCATGTAATTCATGATCTGGCGTCTGGGCAATATGGATCTCATAGCTGGTATCATGAATTTTCGGTTACAACATACGAACGAGAAGTTATTCCAACTTGATAATTGAAATGCCAAGCCTCATAAAGACAACAATTATTCTGCAGCTTGCCAGGAGTAGCAGAGCATATCAGAATCGTATATGAAACTCCACAGTTTGTAGTTAAAAAAAACATTTCGGATTCTTGCTCGGACATAGATATCCTTAGTTCTTGGCTGTGGAAATGATATCTCACATAAAGACCTTTCTCTCACTTCCACAACTATGTACTTTCTCAGCTCCACGAGCGACATTGGCCCATCTAGCCATATTTCGTGCCATTCCACGCTTGCTCGATGGATTTGTACTTGAGATTTCATGCTTAGGTACCTCTTTAACACTCAAGGCTAGAATGGCTGCTGCATATGCGGCAGCCTTTGCATTGACAAGAAATGCTTCCTTGTTGATATTCTTGATATCATCACAAGCGGTATGATAGCAGACATCTTGCGGCGGGCCAGCACCAGTAAAGATGCCAGATGAGGGAATTCCGAGTTCGAGAAAACCTATATAGTCAGACGAACTTCCGAAAGGCCTATCAAGAGGTGTTAGCAAAGTTCGGGAGCGCCTTTATGTTGCTTTTTAACGTACGCGTATTCCGCTGGATATCCATGCTCAGTTAAATACTCGTAGAGATATTGGGCGCCAGTTTTATGCGCCTCAGAGTTGGAATATACAATGTAGTATGGTTGTAAAGAAGCGATCATGTCGTAGTTATAGTAGAATCGAATGTTGCTCGCCTCCTCCTTGGATAAATTCGACACATAGTAATTCGATCCAATCATTCCACTCTCCTCGGCGCCCCAAAAGGCAAACCTGAGCTTGTTTTTGAAACTCTTTTGCTTGATCGACTCAGCGATACTGAGCAGGGCAGCAACACCACTTCCGTTATCGTTGATACCAGGGCCCTCTTGAACAGAGTCCAGATGAGCACCCAGCATAACAATGTTATTAGGGTCACCCTCCTTGGTGTCTGCTATGATCTGCCAGGTCTCGCGCTTTTCAGTAATGACATCGATAATTAAGTTGATTTCCAAGGTTTCACCGCTCTTGAGTCGGTCTGCCCAAGCGTTGCCGCGATCGTATGTGATAACACCAACAGGCGCAAGTTTACCAATATTTTCAGCACCAAGGGAGCCAGAGCCAGCTGTTTGCGCGGGATTGTCGTTGAAAACAACAGCAGCTGAAGCCCCGTTATCTTTTGCGAGTTTGAGTTTGTTAATGAAATGACATTTTCCACGCTTTATTAAAGCAATTTTACCCTTCATGTCAATGCCCTTCCACTGATCTTCAAAACAGCCTGAACCACGTTCGTCGTCGATAGGGATCAAAACCAAGGGAGCAGTTACACCCCCGGGGGAAGGGGTAGCATGATTGTATTGCAGGGATACCGCATCGACCTTCTCTCCTTCAGGGCCGGTCAAAGCGATCTTGCGAGTTTGGGAGAAGAGATGGGTAAATGGTTGAACGGAGATATCAAATTGGTCTCCATAGCTTAAGCGTTCATGAATGAAGTCAATAGAGGCTTTGTAGCCCGGCAGTCCAAAAGCACGACTATTGTTATTGTCGAGAGCAATATTGTATAGCTTCTGAAGAGAATTGTCAAGGCTGGATGAAGTCAGTTTCCTATCGCTAAGCCGGAGTGTTGCCAGAAAGTTCTTACTCTTGCACTTTGATATCATTTGCAGCTTGCTGAGGAGAGAGTCGTTTGTATGCACAGGCTCCGTTCGCCCATAATGCTAGAGATGGGAAAATGTAGGCGAGTTTCATGCTTGGTAAGTTGGATTATATCTGATTAGTTTGAAAAGAAGTAAACAGCAGTTGCCGACCTTATATAGATGAGTGAAAGAGTCACCATCAGCCTAATCACTTGGAAATAGCCGTCGTGAGCTCTCCAAATGAGCTAAACTAGTTGCACAATCCTTCGAATTATTAATGCATTTGCCAAGCCAAATATCTAAGGTCTCTAGACAACATTAGATTGCACGAGCGTCCTAATGCTGGATAGTTCTGTTGGATAAATACCTGCGATCCTTTCTGATGTCGCGTCCGAGTGGCGATTCAAGGCGCAGTTATGCGAATGGACCGAGCTGACCATTGATAAACGACAGAAACACAGGCATCCTTCGGTTAAAGCGGTTACGTTGGCACCATGGATCGCATTGTCGTAATTGCAATCTCTACTGCCATCTCTAAGCTGATAGTCCGAGGTAGGATCCGAGCCACCCTATCACACTGCACGACGACATAAAATGTCAAATGGACACCAAGTAGATGTTTTCCATAACTGGCAGGTTATTCTAATAGCTATGTAAAAATGGGCATCCAAGTTGAAAGCCTACAGCTAGTTGCACCCGGAAACAAATCAAACTCAATCCTCCACTCCCTTAATAAGATTCTTAATTCCCTCTCCTTTCATAGTTCTAACCCACGCCTCAGGCGCCTTCTCAAATGGTACAATGCTGCTTATAAACGACGAAACGGACACCTTGCATGATTCAAGCAGCTCGAGAGCAATTTCAAAATCACCAGGGCCGTAACGGAAACAAGTCTTCATCGTCATCTCCTTCTCGCACATAGAATGTAAAGGCAACGACTGTATGGGTTTGCCCAGTCCGATTTGCACAAAAACGCCGCCTGGTGCCAGAGCCAAGATGCCAGTATGTGCTGATATTTCAACCCCGGTGCATTCGAGCACGGTATCGGCGCCTAGATCGAAACCCGCCTCTTGCTTCAGTCTGGCAGCTTCTTGTTCAGGAGTTGCGTACAGCCGGGGCTGGAACGTGTAACACTCCACAACACCTTTCGCAAAGGAAAGCTTCTCAGGGTTGATATCTGTGATAACAACAGTCTTGGCCCCATAGGCCTTTGCGGTTGCTGCAGTTAGACATCCGACAGTTCCAGCTCCTTGTACAATGACATTCTGGCCAGGTCGTATATCAGCTAGGCGAACGCCATGAACAGCAACACCGAGCGGCTCCACAAGAACAGCTTCCTCGAGACTGATTGAGTGGGGGACTTTGTAGGTAAAGTCCTCGGGGATCTTAAAAAATCGAGAAAGTGTCCCGTGAGTGAATGGAGGGTCTGCAGCGAACTTCATCTTGCGGCACAGATTGTATCGTCCGGACTTGCAGTAATTGCAGCTTTTGCATGGGAATCCTGGTTCTATAGCCACGCGGTCGCCCGGCTTGAGTTGGGAAACTGCTGGGCCGACTTTATAGATTATGCCTGAAGCTTCGTGACCCATCACTAGAGGCTGCTGTTGACTGACTTTTCTTGCAAAGCCGCCTTCGGTCCAGAAATGGACCTGGATATGTCAATGATATTAACAAGCACCTGGAATAGTACTGCTCACATCGCTTCCACAGACACCTGTGTATGCAATCTTGACAATTACATCGTGCGGGTCCTCGATCTGAGGGAATGGTCTATCTTCAAACCTGGCATCCCCAGGGCCGTATAGTAAACAAGACGGGTTCTATATAGTTTAGAGTCAGTGCTGCCGAAGTTGATCATGATTCCACTTACTGTTTCAGCCATTGTGCTAACTGGTGTTGCAGTCTAGGTACGTGAGATATTCAAGTGAAAGACAAACGGTGCCTGGTATTTTATGATGCTAAGACTCTCTATTTCGAACATGAATCTCATAAATACGCTTGAATGCCTCCACATACTCAGTCAGGTGACGTTCAGTTCGGGGTACCGTTATCCGAGTGAGGGGAAATATGATCGGGGATAGCACTTTTGTATCGAAGCAACACTGAGAAGGCATTTGATTCTCTCACGGAAGTATGGTATTTTCTATGACACGAAACGATGTCCGTAATCTTATCGTTTTGTTTTAAATAGGCCAAAACAATCAATATTGCTCCATAGTTGATGAAAACTTATTCTTATGATGTATAACTGCGCCTATATAAAAATGATACGTAGATCATCTCTGTTTAAGGAAGCACATAACCTCCATCGATAAGCAAATCACTACCAGTCATATAAGTAGAAGCATCACTCGCAAGGTATAGATAAAGACCCTTGATCTCTTTAACATGCCCCTGTCTTCCCAGCACAGCCATTCGGTATGCCTCGTTGAGAGCTTCGGGGCTCGCACCCATCTTTGTGTCGAAGAATCCAGGGGATACGATGTTTACACGTGCAAATTCTCGCCACTCTCGAGCCAGAGACTTTCCAAAGTGGGTGATGAAGGCCTTGCTACCGTTGTAGACCGGCTGGTCGGTTGGCACGTTGACGATGTGGGCACTCATGCTGGATGTGATGATGAAGTTACCGAAACCTTGACGCTTGAAGATCTCGCCAGCGTATTTTGCAGAGTAAACAACGCCGTCAACTGTGTGTTGTTAGATATAGAATATGGTTTAGGGAAAGGTGCGTACCGTTAACCGACATCTGCTTCTTGTACTCCTCGATAGTCTGCTCGAGGATTGGTTTCGAAATAGCCATGCCTTGGTAGTTTTGTCAGCTTTGTTTCTCATGATAAAAAGATATAGATTAGACCATACCTGCATTTGCAACATAAACATCGATTTTACCGTAGTCATCAAGGATCTTCTTCAGGGCATCTTGAATTTGCTGAGCGTCGGACACTAACAGGAGCAGAGTAAGCTATTGCAAAGACTTTTATTGCTTCGTGTGGCCTACCGTCGACCTTGTAAGCCGAAGCTTTGATTCCATGCTTCTCTGATAAGGAACGAGCCTTTTCAATAGCAGCATCATTCCTGTAGTGGCGTCAGTTAATGGTTTGTTAAGAAATAATCAAAGACTCACGAGTTATACCACAAGGCAACATTGCCGCCGGCTTCAGCATAGCCTTCAGCTACAGCGTATCCAAGGCCATCAGCAGCGCCATTGACAACACAGACTTTGCCATTCAAGCGGAATTGCTCTGTAACATTGGATGGAATGTTAGGAAATGGTCTAGGGAAACCATCTCGTACTTTGGAAGTCTCTTCCGCTGACATAGACATGATAAATGGTATGATATGGGTGTTGTATGGTGAATCTTCCTTGTTATGGTGGTAAAAAGAGGGGTAGTGAATGTGTACTGTATCATGGGAGAGAAAGAGAGGTAGGTAGTCATGATGCATGGGCTTGAACCCCGCATAGACTCGGGGTATTGTCATCCGATCCAGTTGACTTTTAATAGCTTCTTTCCTAATTGGAACTCTCAAGCGAAGTATTACGTAGTAGAGACCCGTTACACTGCCGTTACTTAAAATGTTTAAATTCAACGGCAATACTCTACCTAACACCAATAGCCTGGTATCGTGTAGTCGTCGCAAAAGTCATGCATTTACATCTAGACTCTTGTTCGCAATTGGCGATCGACTCTACAAGGATATAAATAAACCTACCATGTAACTACATGCTGACCTGTGGGGCAATATGATAGCCTACCTAGGTACCTGTTCAGCTGAAAATGAAATTAGACAAACAGCCACTTTTCCTCACCGATGTCCCAACAACGCGACCATTCAGTTCTTAATTCCTACAATTGAGATCTGAATTTTGGTCAAAATGTTGCCTCTTGAGTATCAGCATGATGGCTCCTCTTTCCTATTGCATTGCCTCAGTTTCTCTGGGGTAGTCTTGGCCGCATTGCTTATACATGCCCTTCGCAAGGGATATCAAGTCCGCAAGAAGTTTAAAGCTCTTGAAGCACAAGGAATTGTGAGTTCCCTTGTTATCTTCCGAACCTTCCAGCGGTTAATCTGATTCGAAGCCAATAATGAAACATTCCATGATCTTCGGTCACCTCGAATCTGTCGGAAAACTCGTTTCCTCTCTCCCGCCAGATGCCCATGGCGACTACTTGATGATGATGATCCGAGAGAATTGGCGTGAACTCTTCCCACAGTGCACAAAGTGTCCACCTGTCGCTTACATCGATACATGGCTATTCACCGCACCCATGGTGATATCTCTCAATCTTGATGTATCAACCCAGTTCACCACTCAGCACTCGCTGCCCAAGGCGTATGAGCAGAAGCACACCCTTTACCAATTGACCAAGAACCGCGACTTGGCCTCTATGGAGGGTGAAGAATGGAAGATCTGGCGTAAGAGGCTCAACCCGGCTTTCAGCATCCAGAACATCAATAGTCGTATCATAGACATCCTTGAGGAGGTCGAGGACTTTGCGGCTGTCCTCAAGAGTAAGGCAGGTGATGATGGTCAGTGGGGAGATGTTTTCTTATTTGAGAAGGCTACCACCAATCTTGCTCTCGATGTCATCGTGCGCTTTTTCCTGTAAGTTCACAATTAGCAACTGCCAGGAGGCTTCTATTCGCACATAGTTTCTCGATGCTGATGAGCTCTTCACAGGGATGTTCGCCTGAATGAACAATGGGGGGCGAACTCACCCATGTGCCACGCTCTTCAAGATACTATTTCTAGACTGTGCTTCTTTGTTCACATCGCTAATTTCATCCAATACTACAACCCTTGGCGCCAATTTAATTGTGGAAGAACTACAAGACTCTGGCTGATAGCATGACACCTATGATCAAGGAACGCACAAGAGCACGGCAGGAGGATCCTACTGCCAAAGGCAAGACACTCGTCGACCTCGTTGTTCAGGCACTCCAGGAAGAAAAGGCTGAGCAGAGCAATACCGCAAATGAAGGCAAGACTCAGCCAGGCTTGGAATTCGACACCGAATTCATGGATATGGCGATAGGTCAAATGAATACCTTCCTGTTTGCCGGTTTTGATACTACTGCGGCCACCGTCGCATGGCTGTTTCGTTTGTTGTGCCAATACCCAGATGTTGTGGCCAAGCTACATGATGAGCACGATGCTGTCTTGGGGACAAATGCTTGGGCTGCCGCTAACGTGATAAGAGAGGATCCGCAGCTGATGAATCAACTCCCATACACTCTAGCTATTCTCGAGGAATCAATGAGATACCACACCAATGTTGGTACCATGCGTCGTGGTGAGCCAGGCTTCTTCCTTGTTGGCCCTCCTGGTTCTGATCCTGGCTTCGATGGAAAGAAACTGCCTACCGAAGGCTTCATTGTCTGGGATGGCACCTGGGCAGTTCACCGCGACCCTGAAATTTGGCATAGACCAGATGAGTTTCTCCCAGAACGATTCATTATCACTGATCGCGAAGATCCATTATTTCCGCCAATTAATGGCTGGCGGTCCTTTGTGTCGGGGCCTCGAAATTGTATCGGGCAGCATCTCCTTGTACTTGAGGTCAAGTTGGTAATGGCGCTAGTGACGAGGTACTTTGATGTTGAGGTTACATGGGAGAAATGGGATCGGGCAAAGTAAGTCTTTCAAGCTGTTGTCCATTCATGAACTGTCACTGACCTGACCCCTTATAGAGGAACAACCAACGCCAAGAAAGCACCGACAATATGGGGCGATCGTTGCTATCAGGTTGGAGCAAATGCACTTCCGAGGGTCAAGGATAGTATGCCGGTGCATGTCAGGGTTCGCGCCTAGTAAAAATGAATGTTGGTGTTGTAGGCCATGACGATGTAGCAGCTTCTTTAAAGCCGTAGTTGCCGGGTGATAGAAGAGCTACCTTTGAGATTCAGACCACAAAGAAATAAATGGCCAAAGGATTTGGGGTAAACTTGCATAAGCCGGCCTCTTCAACAAAGCTGAGATTAGCCTTAGGGTAAGGCCGAAGTCAAGAATTTGCCTCGTTTGCTCTACTATACCGGTACTATAGTAAGTAGATATGTACTCAAATCACGTCGATAGTCGATGTCTTCGATGAACTCTTCCACGAGTATGCTAGTGACCTTATTCATTCCTCGCAGATACCTTCAGATAGCAAAGCAGGTAAAATAAGCTTGATGAAACCTTCAGTATGCCAGGGTTTATCTCGAGGGAATATGTCACTGCTCCTTCTGACAAATCTGATTCTTTTGTAAAGATAGCCGAATTAATGTTATGAGACCTAAAAATACTGAGGGATCTAGGAATATCTCCGATGTCACAATTTCGCGTTCTTTTGAGCCCAGATGTTGCCGCGTTCTCGGGACACACGACGATGAGATTAACTGAGGGCGACTGACTGAGTTTCTATGCAAGAGCATGTTCTTTAGTGAAATGTATTTCGGACCGTCATAGTGAGATCAGGGCCTGTACTGTGCGCAGCTTGGTCTCTCGGTTCTTGAAGGAAACTTCTATAACTGATATCTCGTTAGAAGACGAGGGTCAATGAATTCTCGTTTACATACTCAATTCTCTGCAACATGGTAGATTATCAAGAAATGAATTTGGTGGTCGCTCATTCTTTCAGGTAAATTAATAATGATATATGTGTCATGAAGAGACAGGGATCTACTTAGAATCTTCCATCAGGGCTCCCATATCGTATCAATTACTCAGACCTCCTTGAGCGATGTCGGTCCTGAAGACCTTAGACTCAAACGACACGCACTCAACCCCCTGATAAGCCTTGTCCCGAGCCTGTTGCAAGGTCTCTCCATAGGCAGCTACCGAGAATACTCGTCCTCCTGCTGTCTTCAATAATCCATCGTCCTCGTCCTTGCGAGTTCCTGCATGGAAAATGACCACGTCATCAGGAGGAGGGGTCCTTAACGAGATCGTCTTACCTGTCTTGTAGTCGCCGGGATATCCACCCGATGCAATGACAATATTGCACGCAAATCCTGGTTTGAATTTAATGGTGTCTTTGATTTGGTCGAGTGTGCCATTTGTGCATGATAGCAAGATACTCGCTAGGTCCGTTTCGTCAGACAGGAGAAGCATGGAGCTCTGAGTCTCTGGGTCGCCGAATCGCACGTTGTATTCGATAACCTTAGGGCCAGACTTGGTAATCATGACACCAGCGAAGAGCAAACCCTGAAAGGGGCATCCTGGGCATATAGTCAGTCAGTCATTCGCAAGTTGAATATAAATCCAATATAGTTGCCTAGGGACAGCATAATGTGGTGAGCTTAGGATACAAAAATAAACGACGTAACAGTCTGCTGTAGAAGACAGAAACTGGCACACCGCTTTCGTCCCTCATGTCTTTGCATCCAAGCGTTTTGATGAAGGGCTACCTGCTTACCTTGTTTCTGGAGAGCCTCGAATGTCGGCCTCAAGATATCATCATCGATCTGTTGTGTGATTTCTGAGGTGACCATCGGGACAGGAGCGTAAACACCCATACCTCCGGTATTGGGCCCCTTGTTGCCCTCTAGGATTCTCTTGTGGTCTTGGCCCGCCGGGAGAGAAAAGAAGGTCTTTCCGTCACTGAAGGTCAAGATGTTAATCTCTAATCCTTCCATGTACTCTTCAATCACTACCGAAGACCCGGCTGTAGAGAACACCCCGTCTTTCATGATGCTTCTGAGGTCCTCAAGAGCCTGGCCGGGGTCCTCGGGGAGAACCACACCCTTTCCTGCCGCGAGACCGTCTGCCTTGATCACGGTTCTGTGATCTTTGTCGGTAAAAACCTTACGCACGTATGCTTGAGCCTCGTCGAAGTCGTCGAAACTGCTGTGGGAGGCTGTAGGTATGCCATGATCCTTCATGAACGTCTTGGCGAAAACTTTGGAACCTTCGAGCTCCGCTGCTTTTCGTGAGGGCGCGAAACATGGGATTCCAGCTACAGACTTGTCAGTGACTGTTTGTACTCTCGTTTGGATCAATGGTCGACCGTGACTGACCTCCTCCGAAATACTCCTCGATACCATTGACCACATCGTCATCGGACCCAACCACTACTAATCCAACCTCAAGTTGCTTTGCCTTTTGCGCCAGCTCGCTGTATCCTGTCGGGCCTGTTCGAATCCCAGTAAGATTGGAAATAGGGACCGCGCCCTCTTCGGAAGATGTCCCTCCGTTTCCAGAAAAAACGAAGACCTGTTTCACTGATTGAGATTTACTCAACCTCCAGGCCAGCGCATGTTCTCGAGCCCCCTTCCCAACTATAAGCACCGTGACACTCGTATCTATCGTTGGTCCACGATAGCGTATTGTTAAGATGAAGTTCGGGGCAGAATAGAAAAAAGAAAAGAAGGCAAAGGATGAGAAGAATAAAAAAACGTTACAGTTACGGGAGGTGGGGGGAATGTTTGTGATCGAGGTTGTTTGTCAGACGCACGCAGCTGAGAGCTTAACACTATCTAATAGGTCTAAACCTCAGCCACTTGCTTCAACACAGAAAAGACGAGTCTTTTGGTATACGGAGCTTAAAACAGTGCACCTCGCCGTTCTAATTAAAATGCTTGGGTGAGTAGGTCTTCCTCCAGCGGGTTGAATTTCATCAATCAAGTTACACATCTACTTCACCACTTTGTTTGTAAACTCAAAATCGTAGGTTGGAATCATACGCAAGACTCCGGAATCGATTCCGAAACTCCTTTAGTCTAAGGTCCATACTCCGAAATGTAGCCAAACCGAATCTGAATGCTTTCTGATCATGTTGATTTATATCCGATCCATGATCGGCGTTAATTCCTCACATGTGGAGCTTATCATCAGTATATCATGACTACACGAAGTTATCGGGAATTAGAAGCCCATAAGTCCGTGATGTCTGATACTATAAAACGAACAACACCACATCAATTTGATGAACGATGCCCATCGCACTTGACACGCATCGCAGATACATTTAAAGCTAAGCGACAGTAAAAGTACTTATATCAAAATGACAACCCCAGTCTGGCTCATCACTGGAAGCTCCAACGGCTTTGGTCTACTTCTTAGCTTGAGAGCTTTGAAGGCTGGCCACAAAGTCATCTCAACAGTGCGAGACACCACTAGGTCAGCTGATGCTGTCAGTCAAATCGAAAAAGCTGGTGGGAAGATCATCACTCTCGACATGACCGAGTCTAAAGCAAGCATCACCGAAAAAGTCTTGGACGCGGAGAAAGTTTATGGACGCATCGACTATCTAGTCAATAATGCTGGGTATTCTTGCTTGGGAGCCATAGAGCTTTTCACGTGAGATTATCTTCCACAGGTATTACGAATCTAGACTGACGCAAAAAACAGGGAGGCCGAGGCCGAACATCAAATCCAGACCAACCTGTTTGGTCCCCTCTACGCACTTCAAGCTGCCCTTCCCGGCATGCGAAACCGTGGTTCAGGAACCATCATCAACTTCAGCAGTATCGCTGGTCAAGATGCCCTGCCAAGTTGCGGACTCTATAGTGCAAGCAAATTTGCCCTCGAGGGTTTGACTGAGAGTTTATCTAAGGAAGTCAAGGAGTTCGGTATTGACGTTCTGATTGTTGAGCCCGGAGCATTCCGCACCAATTTCCTCGACGCCAGTGTCAAGAGCAACATATCAGTCGAGAAGGCGTACCAGGGTACTTTGCTAGGGGAAACATACACCAAGTTTGCCAACTCGTCAGGAAAGCAACGCGGAGATCCCAACAAGGGAGTGGAAATCATTTACGAAGTTGCTACAGGGGAAGGAAAGGCAGGCCACCTCAAGGGTAAGATCTTGAGGTTGCCGTTGGGCGAAGACTGCTTCACACGTTTGGGTACTAAGCTTCAGTCTCTTCATCATGATCTTGATGCAACTCGCGAGATTGGCACCACAACTGACCTGGAGGAGAAGTAGTACTGAATAATTTTAACAGTATCTTACTAAGCATAATTTGTTATTTGAGCTTTGTGCTGCATCACTGTCGTTCTTTAATTACTAGTATCATTGAGAGAATACCAGGACGGGTTTCTGTTGTGCTGGACACAAGTATACTGGCACATGAATATGAAAATTGGTATTATTTTAGGTATTCGTTTGATTAAGAGTGCCATCGAATGTTCTGCGAAAGGGCGTTTCGTCAACTATTTAATGTAGAATGCGGTATTGAGGGATGGACTATTCGGGGTGTATTCTATCCCAGAGTATGAGAGCGTCCGCAATAGTCATCCAAAGTACTAGACTGTACTTAAAATCCAAGAGCCAAGCGCTTCTATCATGGTAATATGCTGACGCTGGGCGATGATGTATTGGGGGTATAGCTTTGAGCTTGGTAGGCTAGAAGTGCATAGTATTTCGGTCGTCGTTGATCACATCATTTCTGCGAAATCTCTTCGGGGGGTGAGTAGGAATGAATCTGTTTGGTATTAGTATGAGATACCCGCTTCAGTGTATGGATGCATGTATACCTTATCGGCCACCTGAAGCCACTCTTCCATACTTCGAACGTAAGGGTCCGCACTGGCATCTGCTACTGCCTCATGTCCCCAAACAACCATTTCGTCGAACTCGGCTGTTACTTGCATCCTTCCTGTTTGTTCTTGCTCGGCATCCTCATCCTCCACAATCTCTTCGACAGCTGTTTTAGGATCTTGTTGGGAAACTCGCTCGACGACAATGCCCCGGCAGTCTTTTGGGAGCTTTACGATCTTTCCCTGGAGTTTTCTTCCGCGAAAGTATGCTAGTTTTGTTCCGTCTTGTTATTCTGTTAGATAGGCTTCCTATGAAGTTCGTTCTCGGGGGGGCAAACCGTCGGTGGCAGCAGGGGTCCAATATGTTGATGTTGGTTCAATTGGACCATCATGGTGTATGCGACATGGCAGGATATTCGCTACTGCCTTGAACTTGTTCTCGTCGGGCTTTAATGAAAGGATTGGCTGTGACATTATGGCTGTACGATTTTTGTTCGTTGTTTAGGTAGGAAAAGGGGAACGCGACTAGACGCGTTAAGTGTCTACGGCAACGAATGACTTATCTTATCTCAAGAAGACAGACTAACCCCCTTCGGGGTCAGATCGTCAATTCGTCTAATGGGCTTCTTTTCTGTCTACATGTGACAACCCGAAGTCAAAAGAATGTTGCACGTCTTAAATTGATAGATTATCCATTATTCTTTTCATACACAGTTCTTATGCATTTCAGATGAAAAGCCTGCATCTACACCGAATACTAAGTTCCAATAAAACCACCTGGAATGGTGATAATGAGAGCGATTGATGAGATAGATGGGCCGCGCTTTAGTATATATGCATGCTCCAAGACTATGGGTATCTCAATAAACTTGCGGCAAATAGTCAGTTGCCTTCCCTGTTTCCAATCGAAATGGTGATTTAAATCAGCTATTTCTTCTTCTTCTTTGGTTTGTTTCCTTTCTGACCCCCTCCAGACGCTGTCTTTGGCGCATATCGATTCGCATGGTCCACATCAAAAGCTGACTTGTGCTTGCGAAAAAGTAACATAGTCGCTCGCGCATCTTCAATACTGGAATGCTCCCCTCCTTGTATCTCAACTCCTAGCAGCTGTTGGGCAAGGACTCGTAATGACGGTTTTCTCCCGTTTGCGTATTTTTTGAACCCTGAAAACTTGGCTGTGTCTCGTATGTCTTTTCCTGGATGGCTAAGAATGAGAGCTTCTAAATCATGCTTCAGGTCGTGGCCGACCAAAATTCGACCCCGAAGGAGCTTGTCAATCTCTGCTTGTACTTCCTCAAAGTCCCTGGCAAATCTCATAGATTTTTGGCTGATCCCGCTGACGGCTGTTCTCCAATTTGTGACCTTCTCCTTGGGTTTCACATAAGAGTCGTAAATTTGCACACCATGGAAGTCGACGATGCTCACACGAGCGAGAGCTGATTCATGGCCGCCTGGTCCTACACCAACCATCTCGCAGTCGATGGCAATGTATTTGCCGATCTCGATACCCTCTGTGAGTCCATGGTTAATTTTGTCTTTTGCAGCAGCAAGCATCATTGAGTTGTCTTTAGCACCCAAATTGTATGCCTCAGCGAGAGCTTCTGCGGATACATCGTGGTCTTCTGCCCATAGCGCAAGAGATGTCGAGGTCCCTGGTGCCGTCTCTTCAATCTTTGAGCTGTGAACGCCTCCCATTTTCTTCTTGTCGCTTGTTTGCGCCGATTTTGCTGCTTTTAGTGTTTTTGTAAAGGACTTTTGGACCTTGGGCTTTTTCGTTGGTGGATTTGTCGCTGGGGTCTCCGGTTTGCGCTTGAGAGACGGCTTTGATGCAGATTCCTCTTTGAGCTTTGCCTGGAGCTTCTTCCAATTTGAAGAAAGCGCAGCCATTTTGTGAAGATCGAACCAAATGACCACGAAAACCGCGATCAAATTTTCATGTGTTTGTATTGATATTAATCAAGAGTCGCAAAGCAATGTTTCGCTGCGATGAAATAAACGGGATTTGCAATTAACGGATGACCGATAAGACGCGACCACGCTCACCGCCCTACTGATAAGAGTTCTAAATCATTTTCTGCCATGCCCCTCCATCATACTTTCTCCCATTTTACAACTTACTACACTTACGCGACAACTCAACAATCATCAATACACGACGACACAGGTCACTTCCATCATGGCTGGCGGTACACCTGGAGGCGAGCCCACCGTGGGCTCAGGTGAGCCGCGATTAAAAAGCCTTGCGACACCCGAAACGATCAAGACTGGGTGCATTGCCTGGGTCGAGAAAGAAGGCCAGCCACGACGCGCCGAAATTCTCAGCATCAAGACAACCAAGAGCGGCAAACAATTTTACTGCAATTTTGATAACTTCAATAAGCGACTGGATGAATGGGTACCTGTCATCAGATTGGACTTTACTCGGGAGGTTGAATGGCCAAACCCCGAAAAGGAAAAGCCTAAAGACCCAAAGGCGAAGAAAGCGCCCACTGTGCAATCCAAGAAGACACAACCTTCAAAGAAGTCTCAAAAACGGCCCAGCAAACGAGAGCAATCAACTACGTCGGAAGCCAATACCCCACATCCTTGGACTGGTACGCAATTGGTAATCTTTTCCAGAATACAACCAGCTAATAATCGTCTAGATTTCGTGGAGAACCAAAACCGGCAAAAGTCTGCCTCGATCGGCCCCGATGGCGATAGTCAAGCACGCGCCAGCGTTGATGGCGGCGAAACACCTGGGGGAGGTGACGAAATGGAGGTGGACGAAAGAGAAACGGAAGTCAAAAGGGAGCCAGCAGAGTTCAGTCGTGAGGTCGAGATTGAGAAGCTTCGCACATCCGGCTCCATGACTCAAAATCCAACCGAAGTCTCACGAATCCGAAATATCTCCAAGGTACAATTTGGCCGTTTCGATCTGTATCCATGGTATTTCTCGCCATACCCCGAGATTTTCAGTCAGGAAGATGTCATTTTCATCTGTGAATTCTGTCTGAGCTATTATGGAGACTTGAAGGCTTTCACTCGGCACCGAAAAAAGTGCACACTACAGCACCCACCTGGAAACGAACTTTATCGAAATGAGGAAATATCCTTCTTCGAAATCGATGGGCGACGACAGCGAACGTGGTGTCGCAACCTTTGTCTTTTGTCCAAGATGTTTCTTGACCACAAGACACTGTATTATGATGTGGACCCTTTCCTGTTTTATGTCATGACGGTGCGAACCGAAAAAGGATGTCACATGGTGGGATATTTCTCCAAGGAGAAAGAGAGTGCAGACGGGTACAACGTTGCTTGTATTCTGACTATGCCTCAATATCAGCGCAAAGGCTACGGCCGACTTCTGATCCAGTTCTCGTACGAGCTCTCTCGAATCGAAGGAAAGCTTGGCTCCCCTGAAAAGCCACTGTCAGATTTGGGCCTGCTGAGTTATCGACAATATTGGTCAGAAAACATTCTGGAATTCCTCATGGGTTACAACGAACGTGACGAGAAAGTCACAATCGAGGCGATTTCTACAGCTCTGGCCATGACAACACAGGATGTCGAGCACACTCTCCAAGCATTGCGGATGCAG
Organism: Fusarium graminearum PH-1; assembly: GCF_000240135.3. Classification (NCBI taxonomy): domain Eukaryota; kingdom Fungi; phylum Ascomycota; class Sordariomycetes; order Hypocreales; family Nectriaceae; genus Fusarium; species Fusarium graminearum. The sequence goes on along the minus strand of NC_026475.1, from coordinate 4,639,202 downwards.
GTCTACCACAAGAGTGACCACAAGATTGTGATACCCGAGAAGTTGATCGAGCAACGCGAAAAGACCAAACTGAAGAGGAAGCGAACCGTGGACCCAACCAAGATCCAATGGAAACCTCCAGTATTCACAGCTTCAAGCCGAACATGGGGATGGTAATTGTAGTAACTTAAAAGCAAGCGAAAGACAAGATAGTTTTTAAATGATACCCATATGCACAAACCCAAGCAGCCCATTCGCAGTAAATTGGCGAAGTACATGACAATTGTTACCCCATCTCTCACCAGCCCCACGTCCTGTAACTCGAGCTCTGGAGGGGAGCTTAATCCGCGCTACGTAATCAGTGCGAAACGGCAATGCGACAGCTATTGGCACTCAAGCCCTGTCCAAATCATCGACACACCTAACCACCTCTAAAGCTGAATACATTCTGCATCTATCTGCTTTAAATTTGTGTTCACGTTTTACGATACCAGCGCGAGCCAATCATGACACTCTGTCTACTGGCATCGAGCTTACTCGCTCTGAGCGCAACGCTCGCCAGCGCCAGCCCAGACGACGAACAGATACCTCTCCCCGACTACCGTCGCATATGTCCCGACTATACACGATATGCTGCATTCCCTCAGTAGGTGATCTAATTGCCCAAGAACAGAATGAATCGAGCTAATAGCGCTTCATCATAGTCGACCCTTCAGTACAGGCCCTAAAGCGCTTCCATACCAACGACCGGCCAAGCAATGTCGGACGTTTCAGTCAGATGTGATCGAAAAGGTCATTGAAGACGTAACATCGCGCATGAAAGATCCAGATCTGGCACGATTGTTTGAAAACGCATTCCCTTCAACGACAGATACGACGGTCAAGTTCCATACCAAAGGAAAGACGGACACTGGCTTCTTTCGCATGGGAAGCTTTGGGGGGTTCCACGATGAAGGAGCTTGGGAGGGGCCACAGTCGTTCATCATCACAGGTGATATCATCGCCGAATGGCTGCGCGATTCTACAAACCAGCTACGGCCTTACCAACCGCTTGCTAAGAAGGACCCTGCCATACATACGCTGTTACTCGGCGCCATCAACACTCAAGCCGAATATGTGATCGAATCTCCATACTGCAACGCCTTCCAGCCACCACCTATCAGCGATCTTCCCGTCTCGTCTAATGGACAAGATGACAATGTTCACCCCGCATACGAGCCTCGCGCTGTCTTTGAGTGCAAGTACGAGCTCGACTCTCTGGCGCATTTCCTCGCTCTTGGCAATGATTTCTACGACCACACGGGCTCGACAGATTTTGTGAACAAGAGATGGCTACGAGCTGTCGATACAGTTTTAAACGTGCTCACAGAACAGTCCAAGTCGACTTTTGACCCTAAAACTGGCGAATTTCAGCGAAATGAGTACACCTTCTCACGTCGCACCGACACGGGAACCGAGACTCTTAATCTGAGGGGGGTCGGGAACCCCTTGAATTGGGGCACAGGATTGGTTCGCTCAGCCTTTAGGCCTAGTGATGATGCTACCATCCTGGGTTTCTTTATTCCTGCCAACGCACAAATGTCTGTCGAGCTGAAGCGAGCATCCAAAATGCTTGCAGCAGCTGGCAAGACAACGCTTTCTCAAAAATTGGAGTCGTGGAGCACAAAGCTGCGTGAAGGTGTTATGGAGCACGGTGTTATCAAACACAAGAAGTACGGGGATGTTTTTGCGTACGAGGTTGATGGCTACGGTTCATCGATATTGATGGACGATGCGAACTATCCTTCACTACTGGCGCTTCCTCTGATGGGATTTTGCGAAGCCAGCGACCCCATTTACCAAAACACTAGAAAGATGCTGTTGGAGAAGAGCGGAAACCCTTACTACCTAGAAGGAAAGGGCTTCAAGGGTATCGGGGGTAAGGCAACTCGTTTCTACATGACTGTGCGCACTGACTGACATTTTATAGGACCTCATATCGGACTTCGTAATGCTTGGCCAATGAGTCTTCTAGTGCAAGCTCGAACTTCGGACAACGATGAAGAGATTAAGGAATGCATCGACCTTGTCCTCAACTCTGCAAAATTGGGCTTGGTTCATGAGAGTATTGATGTCGAGCATATTAGCCAGTATACTAGAAGTTGGTTTGCGTGGGCCAACGGTGTATTTGCTTCTACAATTCTTGACCTGGCGAAGAGGAAGCCGCATTTAATCTTTGGCGAGGGTGCTACGGCGTACGAGATTTGATTGAAAAGGGGAGCTGTTGAAACTAAAAAAGATGGACGATATATTCATGGTTTGAAGAAAATAATTTGACAAGTTGGTTCCAAATCTTAGGGCAAACTCGCCCATTGAAACTCCAGACTAATGCAGTGGTTCATCTATCCTGATCCGCTAATAACAAATAATTGCTGGTGACGGAACTGAATTGGGAGATCGATATAAGCACCTGCATAGATCCACAGTTATCCGTTCATACCCCTCCTACGCCCTTCCACTGGAGATAAGCTTGACAAGTTAGCCGTCTCGTACATACAGCCGAACTACGACTCTATGGCTGTCCCTCAACTGATCCGATATCGCTCTGTCGGGCTCGTTGGCGGCATTTCCAAGTATAAAAGTTCCGAAGTTATTAGACAAAAGCAAAGACATTTTTGTAACACTTCAGCATACAAGGCTTCCATCTTGTCTCATTATACGACAGCTTCCCCTCTGTGTCGTAATCGTAACATCCGCTGCTCAACACCACCGCCGGCATCGTCATCATACTCTCACGCAGCAAAGATGAGAACGAAAACAACTCACGCTTCAGAGGTTGCCTCAGATCCTCAATCGGGAAAACATCAAATCAATCTCATTCGTGGCTGGCCAAACCCAGGTCTTCTTCCTGTTGATCTCATCTCAGCAGCTGCCCAGCGTAATCTTTCTGACCCGTCCATTTACGTCCCGGCCCTACAGTATGATATTTAGCAAACCTGTTATATAAACCCCAGCTGATCAAATGACAGATATGGTGCTGATCCAGGATACCAGCCACTGCGTGAAGCATTGGCGACCTGGTTGTCTGAGCACTACCATGTCGAGCGCGATCCCAATCGCATTTGTATTTCAGGCGGCGCAAGTCAGAATGTCGCATGCATTCTACAAAGCTTTACTGACCCTCACGTAACCCAAGCCGTGTGGTGTATTTCTCCATCTTACCATCTAGTCTTTCAGGTCTTTCGAGATAATGGCTTTGATGGCAGGCTGAGAGCTACGCCTGAAGACGAAGAGGGTGTTGACGTTGAGACACTAGAGGCTAAAATCGCCGAGTTTGAGAAGAATGCCCCAGAAGCCAAGGTACGCTCTTAAAAATGACAGTGCGATACTTATACTGACATTTGGATAGCCTCCTTTGAGCGATGCTGGGAAGGACCGTAAACATTATCGTCATGTCATCTACGCTGTTCCCACATGCTCGAATCCTTCTGGCAAGACGATGTCACTACGTCGTCGAGAAGCGCTCGTCCGACTTGCTCGCAAATATGACGCTCTCATTATCTGCGATGATGTTTATGACTTCCTCCAGTGGCGCATTGACAGCAATCCTAACCAAGTATCTGCGCGTGTGGACGACCAGGAGCACCCTGAGATGCTACTCCCTCGCCTATGCGACATCGACCTCGCCATGGGACAAGCGGACAATGATCCCCAAGGTTTTGGCCATGCCATAAGTAACGGATCTTTCAGTAAGCTTGTCGGGCCAGGAATGCGAACTGGTTGGCTGGAAGGCTCGCCCGCGTTTGCTTATGGTCTTGCTCAGACTGGTGCAACCAAGTCCGGCGGTTCACCCAGTCAGTTCTGTGCATCTTTGATGGCCGATCTATTGCAGTCTGGGTCTCTCCAGGATCGACTTGCTACAACAATAAGGCCTCAGCTTCAGCACCGTCATCGGATCATGATGGAAGCAATTCACAAACACCTGGGACCCCTGAGTGTTGGCATTCGAGATGCTGGTCTCCCTGAGGGACTCGTTTACGGGGGATACTTTGTGTGGCTCACGTTCGAAGAAGGAATCTCAGCCAAGGTTGTTTCCCAAGCTGCGATAGCGGAAGAGAACTTGGTGGTCGGTAATGGGACTATGTTCCAAGTGCCTGGAGATGAGAAGACGGTTCATCTGGACAACGCGGTCCGACTGACATTCGCGTATATCCCAGAGGAAGACTTGACTGAGGGCGTTGAGAGGTTAGCGGGCGTGCTGCGAAGGATCAAAGAAAACCCTGAAAAGTACAAAGCATCTGCCAGCACGACTGCAGATAGCGACATCATTAATGCCAACAAATAAGTCGAAAATAGACATGCAATAACCGTGTCGCCGACGTCGTCAGTAATTTCGAACTCGTGAGGACAAATAATGCAGTACGGGCCGTGGTAACTGTTTTGGGGCTCAGTGTCAAATTAATTAACACCATAAGTTCTCGGAATATCTGTTGTCCCCCTTTCCACCAAGGCATAACGACATATTTTCTTATGAACGTAGGATCAGAAGCCAAGTTCCCTGCCATGCTTGGTGAGCATTATGGCAAACGGGGGGGGCATCCATTGGTAGTTATAATAAACCTATATTCCAGATGTACAATATTCATCTCATAGCTGGCACAGTCTTCAGATGACGAGAACCGTGTCAAGCACTATTTGTAATCCCAATCCCTCCTCCTTTAATTCTTCTAGAAGGACATGAAATGGCTATTCTACTTCTTCGAAAAGAAGGACATAATGTTTCCCTGTCCCTTGGCTGCAGGCTTCGTCGCCTTGGATCCAGTGGATGATGATGGGGTCGGTGTTGGCGCAGCCTTCTTTGCTGGTGGAGGGGCCTCATCCTCTGAGAAGGATTCCCAGCCTGGCTCTTGGATTGTGACTTGTACCAGTTAGTATCTCTGTTTGAATTCTGCAGTGGCAACTTACCCATGTATCCCTGGTCGTCGAGGATTCGCTTCTTCTTCATTACTCGTCTCTTGCCCCTTCTGCGTCCATTGCTGGTGTTCGAAACCGATTCAGCGGGCTCCTCCGTTTCGTTTTTGACCGCGGGTTCTGGTTCTAGTTCTGGCTCTGGTGCCTCCTCCATCTCTTCGTCGGCTTGTTCAGACTCCTTGTCGGATTCTTCCTTTTCGTCCTCATCGTCATCCTCCATCATCTTTCGCAGTACATCTTCTCGTTCTTGTCGCCTCTTCTTGATGTCTGTCAGGTCAGCCGCAGGCTTCGAGCTTTTAGTCGCGACTATATCAGAGTCGTCTGCCTCTCCGTCGTCAGACAGAGCCATAGCAGAATCCTCCTCCTTTTTGGGGGTAGGCTTAGGCTTAGCAGGTTTCGCAGCTGCTCTTGCAAAAGATTGCATGATTCCACCTGATGCGCCTCGTTTTAGAGGAGCTGCCGGTTTCTTCCCACCACTTGGAGCAGGTGCCCCATCCTTGGATGAGGATGCTGCTGCTTCTTTCTTAGCAGCCTTGGTATCCTTCTTATTAGCTGCGGCAGATGAAGCTTCCTGCTTGGGCTTTGCAGTCGACTCTTTCTTCATAGCCTGCGATGGGGCTGATGCAGGCGGTTGCAGGCGACCCTTTCGCTCTCTTCGTCGAGCATTCGGATTACTGATAACTCCGTACTTCTTAGATGCAGAAGTTATGTCTCCATCTGTCGAATACTCTGAGAGTTGTGTCGCAAGATCTGACAGGAGAGAGAAATCTTTCTGCGGGTGCGGTGCAAGACTGTAAACATGAATTGAAGTCACTTCTTGGTATGCCGTCAGAATATCTATCGAAAAAGTCAGTCATCAATTCAATCAAAAAGCATTCACTTATTTTCGTACCATTCAGTTCCTCTTCCCGTACCAGGGTCAGGGTAGAAACTGGAGTCTCATCTTGCTCAGGGATTGAGCTCGACATTTCCACATCACCATTAGATTGCTCGTTGTCTACATTTTTGGTACCATAAACCAAATAGGTCGCGTGGACTGAATGGGATTTTTGGGCATTCTGGTAGTTGTGAAAATCATAGAGCATTCTAACATTTGTCAGGTGTTGTTGAATAACTGTTTTGTTGTAGACTCACTCCTTTGCGGTGTTGACATGCACATCTAGAGCTCGACTCAAGAGCCGATACGTGATCTGTATCATGTCAGTAGACTGAAGGTAAGAATTAAAGGATATCACAAACCGGTCGTTCTTCACTAAGCAGACGATCTGCTAGAAACTTTTTGTGTTCGTCCATCTTATATTGTTTGTGATGTTCTGGGGATGTATCGAGGTCAACTTAGGTAAAAATGCCGTTAGTATACTCCACGCTCCAAGGTTTGATACTAAACGGCCCAAGAGTCGGTTACAAGACAACATGGATTGACATACTAATTTCGTCTTTTATGGTTTCTGTCGCCCAGCTTCCAAATAGGTACAAGCCAGGAGGCCAGGTAACGAACGCGCCTAGACGCGAGATCACGTGTCAATCTGTTAAGAACGGAAGGTGCAGCACAGATGTCCTTGTAGTGAATCCTGGCAGCCCCTTTCGTTGGCGGGGCTATCCTCGAACCAGGTTCTTCATTGACATCGTCATTCTAGGCATCGCGTCTTTAACGCGACTAATTTATTCTGGGTCCAGAATCGCAAATCGACCCCCGTGCCATGCCAGCGAATTCTAGTTGTCATTTTTGTTATACAGACACCAACTGACTTTTTGTCCCTATTCAACCTCGCCGACTTCTCCATGTCCAAACACAATGTCTCCGACCCGACAGACTGGCTCACGACGCCTCTCAGTGCCCTTGCCGCTGTCGAGGGCGCATTGCGATGTCAAGTTTGCAAGGACTTCTATAAAACGCCTATGATCACGAACTGTTCCCATACATTCTGTTCACTTTGCATTCGAAGAGCACTATCAAACGATGGCAAATGTCCACTTTGTCGTGCAACAGAGCAAGAGAACAAATTACGAAGCAATTGGTCATTGGAAGAGGCTGTACAAGCCTTTGTTAGAGCTAGATCAGACACTTTGGAGTTGGCGCGAAAAGGCAATTCCCAAAACACGACATCAAAACGAAAAGCCACAACTGATCATCACGACTCCTGTAATTCACCAGAGGGCAAACGCCTACGGTCATCCTCACGATTACAGAATACTCGGTCTTCGGCCCGTCAGACACCGCAAATACAATACGATGAAACTGTCGAAGTCCCAGACAGCGATGGCGAAGACGACAACGATGACGACGAATTCCAACCAGAGCCAGGTAAGCGTCGGATCTTCACAGCGTGTGGATTGCTTCTAACTAATCGTAGAGGACGGTCTGGTTGCATGTCCCGTCTGCCAGGATCGAATGAAGGATTGGCAGGTCTTTACGCATCTAGAATCATGCACTGGGCCAAAGCCGAAACCGCAGCAGATTGTGCCCAGCGTTTCCAGTCCAATATACAGTCAACAACGACAGCCTACAAAGGCGCCCGACCGACTTCCTACAATCAATTACTCTATGTATAAAGAAACGGCACTGCGAAAGAAGATGGCCGATCTTGGCATTTCTAATCAGGGACCCCGCGCTCTACTTGAGCGACGACACAAAGAATGGATGACAATATGGAACTCAAACTGCGACGCTGCGCAACCTAGGACGCGCCACGACTTACTACGTGATCTAAACGTTTGGGAAAACACACTAGGAGCACGGGCTCCGACAACAGGGCGGGCTGTTCAAAACGCGGCTATTATCAAAGACAAAGACTTTGATGGCGCAGCATGGGCCGCTAAACATGACACATCCTTCAAAGACTTGATCGCAAATGCAAGAAAGACGATGCTTGATGCAAAGGAGAAGGCCGAGAAAGCGGCCAGAGAGACGGAGGTGGAAGAGGCTGCTAAGGCACATTCCCAAGCACAGGAGCCAGAGGTTCCCACTCAACAGCTGACTGGGCGAATAACTGGGCGAATAGTCCCCAGTACAAGGGAACCACCAGGAGAAAGCTTCCAATGACATCTTCCTTAGCCGGCGTATTCATGACCATTTCAAGTAGATAGATAGATGGTGTGTGGACTGGGAAACCATACAGCGATGCAAGAAACAGAAGCAACACAAATGCCCTAATGTATAGATTCTAACGAAGAATGACCCAATTTGTACAATCTTAAGCTCAAAATAACGCCCCGAATACCCTACTGCACTGATCATGGACACATATAAACCGTTGGGTCAGTACTGACCCTCTTCCTCTTGATGTTCTTTGTGGTTGGCATTCCCTATATAGCCAGGTTCGCAATCCCAGTCTCGGCAGTGGGTGTCTGCTCCTTGTGTCGAATTTCTTCTGTGTCGGCGGGCACAGATGGAAGCTCGTCGAGTTTCTTTTGTGCCTCGGCTGCTTCCCGTGCCTCGCGCGCTTTCTCCTCTGCAGCCTCTTTCGTCTTCTGCTTCTCCTCTTCCTTCTCGCGCTCCATGGCCTCCATGGCCTCGAGCTCGTCGTCCAGCACATCCTTGTCGACAACTTGGCCAGTTGACTCGGCCATGATGGCGCTGACCTCGTCTGTAGAGCTCATCTGCTCGCGAAGCTGATCCATCACTGCATCGACGCGGTCTGCACCGCCAACTTGTTTGTTGAGGCTTGCCAGTGCTCCGGAAGAAGCCTCCATGACATTGACGAGTTGCACGTTGTCGGCGGCTTGTTCAAGCTTCGCAGCGACTTCTTCCAGTTGGTTGAGGGTGGAATACCGGGTAGCCAAAGAAGCCTCTGCGATCTTCTTGGACTTGAGCGCTGCAAGGGCTGAGACGCGGTTTTTGCGAGTGACGGCATCTTTGGCTGTTTGTGAGAGTTCGTCGATTCGCGTATTAAGGAGGTCGGCTTGATGCTTGAGGCTTTCCGTAAGCTCTTTTAGCGATGCAATAGAAGCATCTTCCTTTGTGATGCCACCTTGCTCTCCAGAGCCCTTGATCCTAATCGTGTTTCCGTCGTAATCAATAACCTCCTTATCTCGCGACAAGAATTTCAGCAGCACATCCAGGTCGTTATCTGTCAAGCGCTGGTCCTTTACAAGAGCCGCTGAAAACGCCTTCTGGAACTGTGCCCTGCTAAAAACGCGGTCAAATCTTGACACCTTATCCGCCATTAGATCGCCCAACTCCTTCGCAGCAGTTTCCATATTCTTAACAACGACATACTGGCCGGTTGGCAGCTTATCGTCTCCTCTAGAGGGGTCTATAACACCCAGCTGTCGCAAAGTCCAGTTCATAACACTCCATGGTAAGCCTGCCCAACTGCTCTGATATATACTTTGTTGGGATTTCTCGAAGTCGTTGAAAGGTATGAAGTCTCGAGCAGCGGTAGATTCGCGGGCTACTGTTCCAAGTGCGAGAGGCTGCCCAAATTCTTTGTGCTCCAATGACCGGAGCAGCGAGTCGTCGAGTTTGAGGACGAAATGGTCAGGAGTTGACCCGCGATGTGAAATCATGCCCTTTGCGACAAGATCAGAGAGGGCCTGGCGCCAGGCAGAGATGTTGGCTTGGTAACCATCTGGGTTCAAGGTGCGCTGGGATCGAAAGTCGGAGTATCGGGCTGGTAATCGTGACCTGGGAGGCAAGTTAGTAAACCTCCTATTCAGATGAATAGTACAAGACTGTGTTACCTGCTAAAGCTTGGGTCGTTCTTGATGAGGTAGTCTGCAAGCTCGCCCATGATAACTGAAGTTGAGAACGCCTGCCTGTTTGCGTGCACTCTCGCGGATGTAAAGGTTCGGGGTTTCTTTGGATAGAACGGTCAAATTTCTTCTGTCGTGACTTTTTGCGTTGCAGTGTAAATGATTAAAAGATGGTGAAAGGGGAACTTCAAAAAGAAAATGACGACACTTTACTTTAGATGCATCCCGTGAATGCAAATCGGTGCAGCCCGTCCCGTCTGTTAGGCTTGTCAGGGCAGACTTGGCTGTTACCAGGGACGATGGCCCTTGCAGTGGGGTTGTTAGTGGATTAACAAGGGGATCCATTCGCTAGGTTCTGCTCGAACTTTGAATGGAATGGATGTTTCCATGAGTTAGTTGCTGATACAGGACAGACTGATGGATATTTATCATGATCAACCAGCGACTTGAATGAGCTATCTGTTGACTATATATAATATTTACACTTATAGATGATAGCACATCTCAACATGCTTCTCAGACGAGCCATCACCATGCTCTAACGTAGCCTAGGATTGTGTTTCATTTAGACCTGCACGTACTGCAATATGACCGTATCATGATATCTTTATTTATCGAAAAAGTCTTATCATGGATTCTGATATCGGTCCAGAGCCGTAAACGGATGGCTACGGCAGTCGACCTCAAAGCCGAGAGTCCCTGCTACAACCCAAACCCAAACCCTCCGTCTCCAAATCTGTGCTTTTTTCGTCATTTGGGCCGGGGATATGGCAACTGTTTAAGCTCCTGATAGGTCAGGGCTCAGATGCAGGTCCTCCTCCTCTTGACTCCAATTCTGGAGTAAGTTGATGGGTCGAATCGCGGGGTAAGAAAAGGCCGCTCAAGTTGTTTGATAACATCAACTTGACTGGTCTAGCAGATACTGTAATAATTCCACTTTATCGTGATCCGTCTATCGCAATTGACTGTCAAAATTAGCCTGGTTCTCTTTTTGAATGTCTTATCACTATAATCAAAGTATTCCGCTGTGATATACTGGGACGAAGACAACACTCATAAACAATATCATCATCTTGACCAAGACCCTCTTCATCTCCATCACCTACCTATAACAGTCTTGGCTCCTCCTTGTTCTTGTCCAAAACGCTCTTATCATATCCGATCACACCATCCTCTTCTTCCTTAACTTTCTCCACCTCACTCGCAGTCTTAGTCAACAAATGAGTACCCGTCGGCTCTTCACTACCGCATTCAAGACCCTCAACGTCTCTCTTACAAAGTCACACTCATTCAATCCAATCATCCGCCCCCTCTTCACACATCGCACAATGGCTTCAGCTGCTGCCAAACGTCTCGCCGGCAAGACCATCCTTGTCACTGGTGCCTCCTCCGGCATCGGACGTTCCACTGCTCTCGAGTTTGCCCGAACTGCGCCCAAGAATGACCTACGTCTCATTCTCACTGCGCGCCGTGTTGACTCCCTCAAGGAGCTTGCCGAGAAGATCAAGAGCGAAGTCGGTGATGGCGTTCAGGTCCTTCCGTTCAAGCTTGATGTTAGCAACCCTGCCGAAGTGAAGGGTATCGTAAACAACTTGCCCGAAGAGTGGAGGAACATCGATGTTCTTGTTAACAATGCGTGAGTTATTCTTTGCAGAGACAACATGATACAATGGCTAATAAAATGAAAAGAGGCCTTGTCAAGGGCGTGGCTCGGGCTCCAGAAATCGCTGAGGAGGATATCAACATCATGTTCCAGACAAATGTCACCGGTCTTATCAACATGACCCAGGCCATCCTCCCTATCTTCCTTGCCCGACCTGACGGCGGCCATGGCGACATCATCAATGTGGGTTCTATCGCTGGTCGAGAACCCTACCCTGGCGGTGGTATTTACTGCGCCACCAAGGCTGCTGTCCGCAGCTTCACTGAGAGCTTGCGAAAGGAGCTCATTGCCAGCCGCGTTCGTGTCATTGAGATTGACCCCGGCCAAGTTGAGACTGTAAGCTAAGCCAGGCTGCCGTCATTAACTTACATAACGAGTAACTAACAGATATACAGGAGTTCTCCGTGGTGCGATTCTATGGTGACAAGTCAAAGGCCGATGCAGTCTATGCGTAAGTAATCCTCATCGTTCTAAAGTTACACAAGCACCGTGAACTAATCCCAAGCAGTGGGTGCGAACCTCTTACACCCGAAGACATTGCTGAGGTCGTCGTGTTTACGGCCACCCGTCGGGAGAACGTTGTTATTGCTGATACACTAGTTTTCCCCAGTCATCAGGTAAGCTTCAAAGTCGACAATCAAATCGTCGAGCTAATATTGGTGAACCATAGGCTGGTGCCGGTTCCATGCATCGAAAGGGGGCATAGATTGTTGAGTAGAAGTCGATAAACAAGCATGTGTTACGTTACTTTTTGAGATATGTGCAGGTGAAATAATCTTGAATTGAATTGACCGCGAGTTGACGCGTAGCTACCAGCTATAGGCAATGACTAACAATGGCACCTAAAGGAATACATTACGGAATGTTCGGAAATTTCTCTTGCCCATAACTCATCTGCCCCCGAAGAGACAGCAGACCAATTGATCCTGAGTCACAGGCCTTCTAAGACCGAAGAATTTGATATACCAACGTTCCGTTAAGAACCCATTCTGAGATGAATCGGGCTCCTGCCGTCAACAAGTGACAGCACCGCTGGGTTGCATTTTGCCATACCTCAAATCAAGGCAGGCAGGCATATGACATGTTACATCACACTGCAGTGAAGCTGAACCAGAAAGACCAGAAACAATCATCATAATTCATCACCTACTCTGCTTTTGCTCCGACATTCCAAAATCGGAGGGCATGGCCCAGCACAGGATACCAAGGGTTCCTTTCCCCAGACGCCTCGCTAAAATAAATAGTAATCATAAAAAACAACCTTGACGGTGTTTATCAGTACAAAGCCATGCGAGCAGGCTAAGTAGACTTGTGTAGCAACTAGTGATTGGTCAAGACCAAAAACACGGCAACGCAACCGTGTCTAATCACCGTAATGTTGGAAGAGAGGCGAGAGCGCCTCACCGTAGTGGTTACGTCGAATGGCTTCGGCGAGTAGGAAAGAAAGGTCGAGAACAACAAGTTTGCTGATGCTACGAGCTCTGTCCTTGTCGATGGGAAAACTGTTGGTGACAACAATCTGGTCAATGCACTCGCACGCTTGAAGTTGTTCCAAACTGTCGCCTCCAAACACGCCATGAGTGGCCATGCAGTAAACCCTTTTGGCTCCACCCTTCTTCACTACAGTCTCGGCTGCAGCAATCCAAGATCCGGCCTTGTCAATCATGTCATCCACGATGAAGACGGTACGGTTCTTGACGTTTCCAACCAGAGTAATTAGATGCTCGGCTCCAGGTTCCTCGAAAGCATTGTCTTCCTCATCGGAACTTGCCGCGGCATCACCGGATCCTCCAAGGGATTGGGGCTCAGGAACAAAGAACGAAGATGCATGCGACATCGTCATTGGATCGTCGTCAACACTGCCATCGACAACCGATCGATCAGGAGAAGGATAATCATCCTCAACAATGCGGCCCTGGACCAAACGGCCTTGCGTGACCTCAGACGCCTTATGATCATCGTAGTCCGTCTCGCCGTTGACCGAATCATCGGGTGATCCTGCAGGTGGTGTAGCGTTTGAATCCACAGGCTCGGTCATATTGGGGTCGGGTACACGCGCGGAACTGTCAACTCGTGTAGGAGAGCCCTGCGAATTCGTCACAATTCTAGTGCGCGGAGGCGGGGTCTCCCTCTTAGGAGTGACATCGGTCTCGACCGCACGCTCGGCCTGCGGAGGTCCACGATAGGGAATAGGGCGGTTTGACTCCAAAGGCGTTGGTTGGCGGTCGACGTTGTGATCAAAATGTCTCATGATCATGCTGGCTGTCATGTTGCTCACACGCTTCCTGTCTGTAGTGACAATACCGAAGTTGAGCTTCAGAGCATCTGCAAGCGATGTCACACGCTTGGTTCCTCCAGCATTCTTGGAAACCACGACCGCTTCGCGCCAGTTAGACACGTTGTGGCGGATCCATTTAGCGAGGATAGGCTCTGCATGTAGGTTGTCGACGGGACATTTGAAAAACCCCTGCATCTGAGATGCGTGAAGGTCGACAGTGATGATATGCTTAACACCAGCAACACCCAACAAGTTCGCAAGCATACGAGCAGTGATCGCACCCCTATGCGACTTCTTCTTTGATTGCCGACTGTAGGGAAAGTAAGGAAGGACGGCTGTTAAAGGAAAACAAGTAAGCCGATTGAGGTCTCAAACAAGGGAAGAGAACCACAAACCAGTGACTTTGTTAGCGGAACCGCCTTTGCAGGCTGAGATCATGATGAGAAGCTCCATGATGGAGTCATTGATGCTGGGGCTGCCGGACTGGACAACGAAGACATCCTTCTCTCGGACACTTGTCAGAATTCTGACGCTCGTTTCGCCCTTGGTAACCGGTTAGCTCAAAGCACGCAGTTGACTGACTGCCAGACATGGGCCAGGGCGAGTCGGTCCATCGAGAGAGTTGGGGCCGTTCGCGAAAGAAGGGTCGGGTCATGTTGAATGACCATGGCCACGAGGGCAAGGGAAGCTCACATTGGAAAACTGCGTAAGCTCAGCGCTGGCAGGATGCATGCCCAAGTTCTCGCAGATTTGGCCTGTGAGGACTGGGCATGAATTGCCGGCGAAGATGAGTGTGTTGCGCATCTTTACCAGCCCTTTAACAGAAGAATAAAGGGTGAGGTGTGGATGTGAGTGAAGAAAACAGAAGAAAGAAGGTTGAAGTGGAAGGAAACTTTTTAAAGCTTGCGCGATCCACTGTGACAGGAGCTTTTTTTTTCGTCGGTTCCGTACAAGAGACTGTGTGAAGTGAGCTTTGGCTGCACTGTAGAGGACAATCAGTGGAACGATTTTCTAGCGGGGTTAGAGAGGATGGACTTGACTCTACAGAGACTTTGCCCACTAGACATTAGTTCCTCCCCATACTTAAATCACAGTGTGTTTACTGTGTGCTCTCCCCGCACTCATTAGCCAAGCGGGGCATCCCGGAAGTGCGTCACAGTCGCAATCTCCAACGTTCGGACACCGAAATCCTTGCTGTGAGTGCTTCACAGTTACTTTGCGCAAGGTAACATCTCGTGACTCCAGTCAATCATCAACAGACTTTACTTTGAGTGGATTATACGGCCATACTTTTGGATCGAAACCCTTGCTGAAGCACATAAGATGTGGTAATTTTGGGAAAGAAAAGACTAAAACCCATTCGTTCCTTTCCTCAACATGGGGATTCCGCGTCTAATATCTACCCTGGAGCCCTACGTCGTCCATGGAATTCTCGATAACGAAAGTATAGTCATTGATGGCCCTGCACTAGCCTATCATGTTCTTTATATCTGCAACAGACATGGAATTCCTCAGCCGTCGTACAATGTTCTTGGTGAGACTACCATCGCATGGTTAGACGCCCTCGTCGAACGTGGTGTCAATATGTACGTTGATGTACTTGCTAAGCTATCTAGTTGATATTCACTGACACCCAAACCAGCGAGGCCATATACTTCGATGGATATCTTCCTCCAGACAAAGAACCAGTTCGTATGCACAGGATGGTCAAAAGCCTGAGCCAGTTGAAGAGAACCCATGCTACTGAAATCGACGGCTACTTCCCAGCGTATTTCTCAACCCCTGATGAAACTTCCCCAGCTCTCTTCTCAACCGCAAGACCCCCAGTGGGAAAGCCGACGATACCACCCAGTTTTCATGTACCTGCTATAATCGATGTCTTGAGACTCTCTCCACGCTACGCAAAATTTGTGCACCTCGTACCAGGAGAGGCTGACGCATACTGTGCACAACATCTCTTGCAGTCCGGTGGCACAGTTCTGACCTCCGATTCAGACCTCATTGTCCATGAGTTGGGAAAGGGAAGCGTTGTCTTCCTTCGAGATATTTATCGTGATGAAACGTCTCATCTTGCGTGCGCAAGGTTTAGTCCTGAGCATATCTGCGAGAAACTCAAGCTTGCTTCATCTGCAGAAATTTGTCGATTTGCATATGAGCGAAAGTCTTCTCCGCATTCGACTCTGCCCCAGCTATTACAGGATTGCATAAAGCCAGTTGCAGACCAAACCGGATATACTGAGTTTTGTCGTGAGTATTTGGATCATGCCATTGCTCCCATACCTATCTCTGCACATGGAACCCCGATATCGATTGACAATCTGGACCCGAGGATATCTGAGCTGGTGCTACAGCTAGCACAAAACGAAGATCAAATGAACGAGCCTTCTGAACCCAAGATCTTCCTCCCAATCCTCCTCGAAAATCCAGAAAAAGGAAGTGCCTGGGAGCAGAGTACACCGATTCGACAGTTGGCATACACAATAGCGCGTTGGATCATCCCTGGACCATCTTTAGCTGTGCACGAGTATCGTCGTGTCAACACTACGGTGCAAAAAGGGCGACAAGCTCTCATGCTATCAGAAGGAGCGGCAAGAACCTTTGCAGGGGGACTTACCAGGCTGATGTCAACGATCAAAACACGGACTCGGGGTGATACAAATCTAGCATGGCATGTACTTTGCTTGACCTTGGATATTCGATATTGCCATGAAGAGGGCAAACACTCACATACGCTGCATACACTAGAGACGAGCTCACAGAAGCCGCTATTTAAACGGGTCTCTTGGGATATCATTCACTTCACGGCGCACATACAGGCAGCCTATTACTCATTTCGGCTTTTGAGGCAAGTTTTGTCGCTTGGACAACCCAAAAAGGCCTTGCCAGAGCTGTGGGACATGCTGTCAACACTACCATCTCTGGCGGAATGTCCCGATATCAACAGTACAATTGAGTTGTTACAAAACAGCAGCGAGACACGAATTTATGAAACAATTGCCAAATCTGTACCGTTGCCCAGCGTCGATGTGGGCGAAAAGCCCAAACGGACAGCTAAAAATAGGAAGAGCAGGGTTGTCAAGGAGAACTCGCCTAAAACAAAAGCAAGAGTCACAAAGTCTGGAACGAGGAACATGTTCGATATTTTGTCATCATAGTTGATGCTGTGGATTACAATTTTAGATTCTACCAAGAGATCGAATACGCAGCTACTGAATCTGTGCGGTCCGTAACATGACTACCACCTGATTGTAGTAGCTGATCCACCAGATCCATGAATTATAGTTGACTTGAATGTTAAGCCACCTAGTCCTGCCTCATTGCGCCGCCGCCAAGCCTGACCCATCCGTATCTTCGTACATCATCTGAAATATACTCATACAATTATTTGTTCCGGTTTTGACCAAGCCCATGGATGTCGTCCAAAAGCAGGGACAACGGGCTAACATCTTCTTGGATATCGTTCATATCCTGAAGCAAACTCTCCTGCGGGCTGCCATTGCCCGCAGACTTAATAATCCTCCATGCCCGACGGAACTCATCCCGGATAGAAACAATCCCGTTGTGGGTGACAGTTCGAGCAACGTTATGATCCAGCTCAAAGGGATCTTCAATAGCAAAGAGATAACGGTGGCGAACTTCCTTGAAGTCGGTGTTCTTGGCTGCTCCATTAGCCTGCTTGGGCTGCGTTGCTATCTCCTTTACAACAGGCTCCTTGACATCCAATGCTGTTAAAGTTGCTTGCTCAGGTTGGGGCGGAGGATGGGGTCCTACGTTTTGAGCTTCGATGACCGTCTTGGCACCCGTCCAGCCTTTGTCTTGCTTTGTCTGCAAGCCGCCAGGGGTACGCAGACTGAGAACATCTCGGCCCCAATCGAACCCTCTCCCGGTGGAAGTACTTAGCATGCTGCTATGAGCATAGTATTCGAAGAAGCCTCGCAGGAGGTGCCCAATGGTATCGCTGTTCCTAGTGAGCTGATTTGCACGAGCAAGACGTAGAATGTCTTCTTCGTTGCGCCAAAACTGAACGTTATGGCCCCGACAGCTCGTCATGTTCTCAAATTCAACTGGTGAAAGCCCTGGAGGGAGCGGTGGCGCAAACAACTGCAGGTTAGGGCTGACAAATGGGTCGGCGACATTGACAAGGTAGTGAAGGACCATTAGAACGTAGCCATAGCTGCTTAGTGTGCCGCGGTAGCCTGAGTTGATACCCCGTATCTTTGCCCAGTTCTTCACGAACAAGACCATGGGTCGGACACGGGGGTCGGTGTGCGAATAACAGCGTAGGAGAGCTGTATTATGGAGAGCCAAGTGTGCCGAAAAGTTGATGTCGCATTGAACACCTGCGCCAGTCTTAGGGAACTCCAAGTGATCTTTGTAACGATCGCGCGGCTGATTGGGGGCCATCTTGTGTGGATCGGGCAACTGGCGAATCCTCGCTGACAGGTCCAGCGTACTTGGTGTTAGGGGAATCGAGAATTCATCACCACAGTCAAAATTATCGGCCTGCAAAGGTGACCGGAGCAATTCAACATAATCTTTGATGTCTTGAACCACAGTTTCATCGTATAATTCCTTGTCGAGTGCCCGTTCGAATTCCCATGCTAGATGTAGGCTCTTGTGGAGAAGGCCGACCCCCCTGAGCGTTGGAGACTTGGGACATGTGCCTATGAAGCTTTGTAATGACTTTCGTGTATCCTCTTGATGAATACCAGACACATACTGGCTCATTAGAATATCTACCCAATTGGAGGAGACATCCTCGTTAGCAGGATTCAGGCCGTTGAAGATGTACGAAGCTCTCGTGAAGTAAGACGCTGGTGTCTCATGCTGGCCCTGTTCCAGAATCACAAACTGCACAGAGGGAGCTTTTTTGAACTTGTCAAGGGCCAGCTGAAGCTCCTTGGTGTGGGAGATTGGATCAATGCCAAAGTTTTCTTTGTATTGAGCGTCTTCCCAAAGTTTCAATGATTGCTCAGTGTGGAAGCGTGAGGGTTGGCTTCGCTCTTCAACGCCACTTTCCTCCCACAGCATCCGGATTTGCTCGCCCTCAACCTGGGTATATACACCAAGCAGGGAGCGTTTGATGGGCGGGTTCGTGTCGTTTGAGAATATAAGAGACGGATACCTGCTCAGGCGGTCTTGGAGGCGTGCATCTGAAAGTCCTGCAATGAAGGCTTCGCTGACCCTGTTTAATAAGACCCAGTCATTATCCACGAATGATCGATAGTTTGAAATTGTCACATCACGACCACCCGCCCGACGGAGAACTCGTTTGGCTAAGCCATAGTATGAGGAGAGGGAATTCTTTGATCCTTGTTTAAGCACCACGACCTGGGGTTCCTCATGGCCAGCATCTGGAGAGATAGATTCGGAGGCGGTGGACGCTTGCTTTGGAGTCTCTCTAATTTGATCCTGACTGTTCTCTTGATCGTTAGGTGCTGTGTGTTGGTCGTTTTCATCGTCGTCATGACCCTCATGAACCTCGTCTAGTCCATTCTCCCATCGGAACCGTTCTTCAAGAAGACCTTGCCGGAGTTTCTCTGGTGGAGACGCGCATAATTTAATGATAGGGACTCTAGTACGAGTGAGGAGCCTGGCGCCTAGACCGGCCTCCAATAATGCCTTTTCCAACAAACGCGGGATAGGAGATCCTGGGGCGTCTGGTTGAGTGGCTGACATAGGCGAAAGGAGTCCAAGATCCATGTCGGAGGCCTTTGTCGCAAACCCAGAAGAAAGACTGCCGAAACATTTGAGTTCAACTGAGAAAGGATGGAACTCGGCCTCGGGCCTTTCTTTCTTCTCGTAGGTAGCGATTACCTCTCGGCTGATGGCTTCGATACGGCATCGGAAGTCTTCCTTTTCTGCGATTTCTGACCTCTCGATTTCCGAACTAGTCACGACATCAAAGCAGAGTTGGTCGAGCAGAGCGGCTTGAGCTGCAACTTCTTCGGGATGGAATTGAACGGCACGCCTAGCGTTGTACAGATGGCCGGCACCTCGATTTGGCTGAGCGAGCATGGAGTCCTGGCGACCATGGTTAGGGGGCTGATAGTGGTCATTTCCACGAGGTCTATGTAGCTGAGGACCGTTCCATGGGCGATGCGGCTGTGGGCCGCCCTGGCGGTTCTCATTGTAAGCCCCCCTTGGCTGGGTGTCGGGATGTACATGCCGCTGGTAAGACTGAGAAGGCCTCGAATAATGAGAAGTTGGGCTTTGGTAGTTTCTGTTTTGGGGCTGCTGCTGTTGTTGTTGAGCTCGAGGGTCGATGGAAATAGAAAGTTGCGAGCTCATCTGGCGTCTTTGTGCTTGATTCATTCGTTTGCGGGTAGGCTTGGATGAATGAGAGACACCATCTGACGCTCCCGACTGAGCACTGCGGTTGTCTATGCCATGTTGGGAAACTGAGGCCTGCTGCGACGAAGTGTTGGCCAGCGGACCCTGTGCTGGTGTGCCATTGGAGATGATGAGGTTGCGCAGATGGCTCTCAAGACCTGGAGGGGCAGAGCCCTCTGTTGAAGGCTCATGAAGGTGAGGGGCCATTGAGGGCTTAGACATAAAGATGGTCGTTTAAATGTTGGCAGGGGATGTGAGTAGCAATAAGCTTGCTCAGGAAGCCCTTGCTAGTACCTGAAGCCAGTTGTTGTGTAAGAAGATTGACTAAAGAATGGGTGGTCGCATTCCGCCTGTACAGTTTTCTCAATAATAATAATAATAATAATAATAATCAGGTTGCCTTAATTTTTTCTTCAAATTCAAAATGCATAGAGCAAAGAAAAGAACGTAAAAACTAGGAACTGTTGTACAAACTGTGATTGCGTTTGGTCTTCGTGATTCGGTTGAATCTGAGGGAGGGGTCTGTTGAGCAAACAGACATATATGCCTTAGCGCATAGCTTTGCCAAATGGAAAAGAGGATTAGGCACGTTGAGAAAGAAGAGAAGGGAGAAACAACATCGGCCCCAGAGAGATTTGCGGTTGACAAAGATTTAGATCAGGGCGAGACGGCCATGCAAGATGATGATGAAGCTTGCCTGGTGCGATCTCCACAAAATGCAGCTATGCGATCACTGCTCTGCATGTACTACAGTGATGTTTAGCTGATCCCGCACTGTTTAATTGGCTGCAGGCCCACTAATCAAATGTGCTGACTGTCAGTAGCACAAGCACATTCTACAGTATATAGCTCTTTAAAACACTGTACGAAGACAGCGCCAATCATTGATTCGGATACATCAACAGTCTTTGTGATTTTAAGTTGGTAACAAGCCTCCTTAAACTACCTATAATAGCATAGTAATGAAAGAGAGCAAAGTCCCAAAAAGAGGCGCTATTAATACCTACTAAGTGAACTGCACCAAAAGAAGAGGTCAAGTTGACAATTGGTGGCTGAATAGCTCTTTGTGGATGCACAGCCACATGCCTGGCCAGCTGCCTTAACCTTTGTCATCGTCATAACCTTACTGTAGGCACTAACCGTCTAGGCGCGCTGTCTCGACTATTCACTTTGTTCGTGCATCCGCTTTGTCAATAAAGGCAAAAGGTTCCTTCCTCGCACCAGCGCTCCTACTCTCGACCCCGTATAGCTAGCACCGACAACAGAAGAAGCCCTACTTTCATCAATATTACATCCTTCCGAACAGTCACGCTATTGTTGCCAACATGAGCGCGCCGCCACCCCCAGGAAATCCACCTGCCAATGCGCCAGCTCGTCCAAATGGCTCCTCGAGGAACAAGAAGGCCAATCCTCTCCGGCCGATGCGAAAGAAGCCTGCGAACCCCATGGTTACTCGAAGGCCTGCCCCCAGGCCTGCAGCGCCATCTGGCTCAGGCGCACAGAACGGAGCAAAGCCAAACACTGAGGAAATCCGAAGACAGAATGGAGGATGGTCAGAACCACCGCCGGCAACATACAGTGACATCCCCATCATGACAACGAAAAAGGCCCTGCTTGATGGCATACGTTACCATATGATGAAGCTCATCCAGACGAAGGGCGACAAATCGATAGACCCAACTGACCAGGATGACTTCGCACGCCCTGTAACATTACACCGACGGGATGCTCGCCAGCCACCTCCTGGAAGAGCTGTCAAGGTTGAAGCGCCTGAAGCACCACAGCCCGACGAACAAGAGGCAGAGAGGATGGCACAAGTCAAAGCGGAACGAGAGGCCCAACGCGCAATTGACCAGGCAAAGATAGCGCCTGTAGCCAAAGACGCGAATCCTAAGCGACCAAAGAAACAGAAGGAAGAGAAAACCACTTTCAACAGAGCGCCCAAAACAGTAGCTGCCAAGAAGGAGTCCGATCTTCGATATGAAGAGGCTCTTCCATGGCATCTTGAGGATGCAGATGGTAAGAATGTATGGGTTGGCAACTACGTCTCTGCGCTCTCCGAATCGAGTGTGGCGTTCATGATTGATCAGTCAGTCTTCCGCATGGTACCTCTGGAGAAGTGGTACAGGTTCACTTCAAAGCCCCCGTTCCAGCCCTATACAATCGAAGAAGTTGAAGCTTTCATGGGCAAAAAGGTAGACGTCGGTCGGTGGGTTATGAAGGACGAGGAAAAGAGAGCAGAGCAAATTGACAGGGAGGCCACCAGAAGAATGTTCTACGGAGGTGGCCAAATGGTCAAGACGGAAAGCGCCACGTTCAAGGCCGCCTCACGATCAGAGAAACTTGATCATGACGATATTGATTTCTCGGGTGACGAGTTCCAAGACGATGATGAGACTCCTATGTTTGAGAGGAACAACGATGACGAGGATGCCAAGGATGCCAAAGACCGCATCCGACGAGAGCAACTCGGTGCCAACTTGTTTGGAGATGGTGACGAGCAAGAGGTTGATAAGGAGCTGCATGAAAAGGACAAAGAAGATGAATTGCGACGAGAGCTCGGTAAAACAACCAAGAAAGCGCTCATCAAGCGGGATCAAGAGAACATATACGAAAGCGATGATTCTACAGAGAACCCATGGAGTAGCTCGGTAAGGTATTCGCCATATTTCAATCAGAACGAAACTAACTGTTGTCAAGTCTGATGATAATTCATCCGATGAAGAAGAAGACGAGGAGAAGAAGGAAGAAGAGAAAAAGGAGGCTGGCAAGGACGACAAGGCTCAAAGTGGCTCTGGCTCCAAGGGCACCAACACCCCATCAGGAAAGAAGCCTGAGAGCTCCAAGAAGGGTAAATCACTTAAAAGAGCCGGCTCCCCAGCACTCTCGGAATCTAGCGGAAACGAGTCTTCTCGAAAGAAGCTCAAGAAGAACGCCGCATCTGCTGCGGCTAGCAGGTCTGGTACCCCGTTGCCGCAAGGAGCAGCCGCGCGCCGGGCTCTAGGTGCTGGATCTGGTAGTGACGGCGAGGCCACCGCTGGTGAAATGTCAGATGGTGCTATGGCCAAGAGAAAGAAGTTGAAGCTGGTCAGCCACAGCGCTCGAGGCACTCCCTCGGCGTCTCGAGCTGGCAGCCCTAACCCTCAAGGTGGTAAGTCTTTTGGATGCTTGCTTCTAAACAAAAAATAACTAACACTTCATCTTAGCCGCTTCTCCTGGATCTCCTCGCGGGTCACTCGTCGAACCATCAGAAATTCTGGACAAGATTCCCGACGAGGGCATCGTCATTGGCGAGCTCATCAAGGCCTTCCAGCATCGCTTGGGCGACCGTCCGGGCCTGATGCCCAAGAGCGAATGGATTCAGTTGGTCAAGGCGCTGTGCGATTATGGACCGGACAAACGACTCCGTCGTAGAACATAAACAACAAGATACTCTGTGTGTGGGTGGGTGGATATTTTGATGGTTCTTTTTCAACACCGCGCGAATTGACGTTGGGATGCGATTATGGGTAGAATTCACTATCCAACATAACATGATATTTGCAGCAGACGAAACCGGGTTATAAATCGCTAAGAAAAGGGTATATAATTAGAATATTTGTATGAAACGTTACCCGTCTATTCGTCCATCTGCCATGAGTAATCCAGTCCCTTGTTCCGTTCCCTGCGATTGATCGCCTTAAACCTCTCTGCTTCAAATCCGTTGCCGCGATCAACACCATCCCAGCGATAGCCTGGCTTGATTCCGTAGCGATTTGGAGGCGCTGCACCAGCATACACAGGCTTGCGTTTGGATTTTTTGCCTTGCCCTTTCCCTGAATCTTTCTTCTCGCTCATGAATTGCATCATGGGATCGTTCCAACGGTCCTGCTCCTTCATTTCCTGATTCATTTCTTCGTCGTCGACTGTGCGGGCAAACGACATGAGCTTGGCATCTTGTAACTTCTCGCGTCGCTTGCGGGCCTCCTCAAGCTGCACGTCGCCCTTAAGAGCTTCCTTGGCAAGTCGTTCTTTCTCCTCAGCCTCAGCAGCTACGCGTCGTGCTTCAGCACGCTTCATAGATATGTCGATTCTTCGGCCGGTGGCATCGCGGTATACCGTTTCTTCTTCCTTGGCTGATTTGCGGTGCTTTTCAAACTCCTCACGTTCCTCTTTCTGCCGTCGCTTGAGCTGCGCCGATACGGTCGCTGCGCTTTGCAATCCTGCATGTGTTCCATCACTCATCTTGACAGCTGACCCATCGTCTTCGACAATCGGCATGTCCTCGTCTTCATCGCGTGCTGCATTCTGCTCCGCTGCCGCCGATGCTAGAATCGCGTCTGCTGCTGCTGCAGAGTCATCCTTGGGAGTCGCGTCGCCCGTCAGGGACTTCCAGTTGCTCTTCTTGGTTTTTCGAAATTCTGAAGACTGCCCTGATACTGTGACCGGGGCATCTAGACCTTCATCATCGTCTTGCGCATTGGTGTTGCCCCAACCCGAGTCGTCATCGTCTGTTATTAGAAGGCCATTGTTGGCTTCGGCGCCACGCTTGCGCTTTCGTTTCTTGGTTGGTTTTGGATCTGCGACTAGATATTTCGAGGCCAGGTATGCAGATAGGTCTGAAGGCATTGTGATTTTTGTGATGCGATTACAAGTACTTGTTTTCTAAGCTTTCTTAACCTTGAATGCATTGGCCTACAACTAAACTTATGCAGTTATCAAGTATCGCTGCTTTCGCCCCGCTAAAGAAATCTAGAGGTAGACGTCCCAGGGTCCATCCAATGGATGAGTCTACCTCCCGCGCCATGAGGTAAGGTACGTACCGTTATCATCCCGAGTTTCCACATTGCCCAACCTTTGTCGCTAACCAAAGACTCAAGCCTTAAAGTTCCAAGGCTACATCAACAATCACCAGCTGTGCCGTTCTTTCTAGTGAATAAGATCATGCCGAGTCAACCTAGAGTCTTCAAAGTCTTCGATTCGTCACCTACTTGCGCATCTTAATACTCCGATCCTACCTGCGAATCTATATCTGTCTTGAAACCCTTACGACTATCCGTACGACCCTCCGAGATATTGTAGCGAGCTGCTGTTCCCTGTCGCCTTCATGCCACAACCTCTCGAAAATGAAGCTACCCCGACGGAACCGCTTCAGGCGTTACCAGCAGCTGCATCTGGCATGAAGTTCACAAAATCGCGACACTCCACCCCTGTTCTAGCATCATTGCCGTTATCGCAATCCGAAACCAACCTTGCCTACCGTCGCTCCAACCCGTCTGCTGCTTCCTTGTATGCTTCGACGCTTTCACCGCCCGGATCGCGTTCCATATCGCCGGCCGGTCGAGGCTCGCCTGCTCGTGTTCTCTCTCATACCGTCTTCGATGCCCGGCCTAATCGACTCCCCGAGACCGGTGGAGACGCCTCCGAACCTCTAAATCTGATGCTCCGGGCATTCGTTCCCCACGTTTCGATCTATACTTCCGAAGATACGGATAGTTTAATGGGCGAGAAAGGCTTCCGAGGTGGCCTTTGGGAACTTTTGCGCCCATTTGGTGAAGATGTCCAGGGCAAGATCACGATTAGGGACAGTAACGGGATGAGCAGAGTAGCGGATGGCTTTTCTATCAGGTTTACACGACTTGGTGACAACATCGAGCATCCCGATCCTACAGTGTCAGGCTTTAGAAGCCCCGCGTCAGCCCATGGGCAGAATGGCAGTCAAGCAAGCACATCAAGGGACAAGCAATTCCTTGCTGATGTGGAGTCTGTGGTGGACAGACATTTGTCCTATGCTGAGCAGTCTTTTGCGGTTCTGCCGCACTATGGTATGTTTGCGGATCAAAATGCAGCATCAGGGGAGACCTCGCCATACTACGCCCTTTATCTGCGCCGGTTACTATCAGGTCTTCCCATTTCGCCTCACGAAACATTTTCACATCCAGTAGCGTGTGTCATTGCTGTCAGCTCGAGAAATCCTGACCCGATCACGGAGATGAGAAAGCTCTATACAGAAACGAATGAAGGAAGTAAAAGGCTTCCTCCTTGGGTCGACAGCGAATTTATCCGATACTATGTGCTGGTTCACGACGAGGAGAGAGATGACATAATACAATCCATGGCTGTATTTGAACAGATGAAGAGGCACCTTGGAATCCATTGCCATCTTCTTCGTTTGCGAAGCAGTCAGAGTGCTGAGACCGACGATGACAGCATTCCACTACCCCGCAGCGACTGGATGTCAGCTCATGAAGAACTTGAGGACATACGACACAGCGAAGATGATGAGGACTTTGAGGACCCAACACGCCACATATTTGAATCTGATGCTACTGCCATCCGTACATTTGTGCGTGAGATGGTGACCATGTCTATCATACCCCAAATGGAAAGAAATGTTTCTATCTGGAACGACCAGGTTGCGTCAAGACGAAGAGGTATCACTGGTCGGTTTATGAATTTGTCGAGAAAGTGGGCATTCGGCGGCAGCTCCAGGAACTCGACTGGCGGCACCAGCAACTCAAGAGACAATTATAACGCTGCTGGATTCTATGGATCAGAAGCCCCTGAGGCCATTATGCGGAAGCTGGCAGATTATTCCTTCATGCTGCGAGACTGGAAACTCGCACATTCGACGTATGATCTTTTAAGATCAGATTTTAGTGATTCCAAGGCTTGGAAACACCATGCTGCCGCCAATGAAATGGCCGCTTTCAGTCTTCTGATCTTCCCTCAACAAATGTCATCGAAGAATCGCGCTGAGACAATCGATCAAATGCTGGAGGCCGCATTCTACTCCTATAATACGCGGTGCAGTGCTCCTTATGGAGCGCTAAGAAGCCTGTTGCTTGGTTTCGAACTATTGCGCTTGCGAAACGGTACAAATATTGATGATGCCGGCCGGTGGGGAGTGAGGCTTCTTGAGTCTAAGATTTCAGGCAACGTAGGTGATGCATTGATAAAGGAACGTCTCGCCGTCTGCTACTCTTCCAAGGAGGGGGTTGGGAGCTGGCACTGGGGCTCACGTCGCCGCAAATCAGCAACATGGAGCATTCTCAGTGCAGATGCTTGGCTACAACAGTCCAGGCATATCCAGGCGAGGCGCTGTTTGGATGAAGCCCACAGAACGTACTCGACCTTACCCCATAAGGAGGGGATTACAAAGTTCGGGGCAGCGGGTCACTTCATGGCTTCATTGCAACACAGCTTGGCTGAGTCGCCAGACGCATCAGACAACGACAGCGAAGATGGAGGGGATGACGATATAGATGAGGAAAGCGAGGCGCTGAATGACATGCGGCCACGGCGGGCAAGTACGGTGACCGCTGATATGTTTCGAGATACGACCAAGGAGGAAGGCAGTACCACTGATGATGGTACATAGAGAAATACAATGACCAATGACCAAAAGGCAGTATCTTTCATATGTGCAGCCAATCTTCTCTTCTGTGATTGAACAGGTTTGCGAGCGATGCTATCCCTGAACCTCATATCTGGAGGGCATGTATTGACCATTTATGTAGCAAGCAATAACTTGACTCAATTAATAATTACATATCCCTCTAAACTATTGAGAACAGCACCTTTGTTCTGCCAAAAATGCTGACCTTTTGCATCCGGAGATTGAGACTTCGTTATTGAGAATACTGCATTTCCAATGCTGCGACAACCAAAAGTATTGACAACTTCTTGCTGTGCTATCCTGAAAGACGCATGTCTCAAAACAATTGCATACCACCTATTTGGCTTGATCACGACGACGAGTGGCCTCTTGTGCCACAATCGCAGCTCGCTGTTCGGCAACCAAAAGGCGCTTCCTGCGAAAAGCACCAAATGCAGAGATGACAGAACAGGCTGCAACAGCAGTTGCCACCTTCATTTCTACCTTGAATGCATCGGCGTAGGTAAAGCGGACAGCCGACCACTGTTCATTGGAAAGTGGAGTGTTGGAGCTGCCGATTGTCGCCTGCTCGTAGGGAGTCAGAATACTGGCAAGGTATTTAGAGCTCTTCTCGTTGAGTAAAGCCGATAAAGTTGCGATACCCAAACTGCCGCCCAAGAGTCGTACCTGGGATAGGATGCCTTGTGCAGGGGCTGAAAACTGTCAGTATACGCAGTAACTTCCAATTCAAAGTTCTGTTACTTACCGTAGTCCCGAATAGGCACTTCTACCATCGACAACATGGTCGATGAGGCGACAGTCAGCCCAAAACCTAGTCCACAGAATGTCATGAAGCCGAGCAATTTAGCATCCTCTGACTCGTGTGACAGGGAAGCAAGCAATCCGCAACCGAGTGCCATGAAACAGGAGCCAACTAACAGCGACTCAAAAGTGTAGTTCTTTGTGTTGTTGATCTTTCCTGCTACTACACTGCCGATCGCGGAGGCTCCAAGCATAGGAAGCAGCATGACGCCAGAAATGAGGGCCGACTTGCCGCTAACAACCTGGAAGCGAAGCGGGATTGCGTAGATGAGCAGCAAGTAGGGGAAGCCGTTCAGAAGCGTGTTGACGACTGCGGTTGAGTAGACTCTACTTCGGAAGATGTTGACCGGAAATGCGGGAGCAAATCGATCGTGCCATCGATGCTGAATAAAGAGTTGCCAAGACACCAGTAGTCCACAAGTAAGCAGGCCACAAATCAGAGGCGCAATGAAGATAGCAGTCTTCCATCCTTCGTTGGATGGCTCAGTGCCAGCATTCTGGAAAGAGAAGACAATAAGTACTGCGGCGGCGATAGCGAGGAATGATCCCAAAAAGTCGAGTTCCTTCCAAGCACGTCGTTGTTGAGACGGTAGGTACTCAGCTTTAGGCCAGGAAAAGATGAAAATTACAAGAGATACAAATCCAATCGGTCCACTGGATGTATTTTGTTAGCTTTGTACTTAGAAAGCAGTAGAGAGTAATACTTGATCCAGAACACCCATCGCCAAGAAGCGTAATGTGTCAGGATACCACCGAGGACAGGTCCAAGAACCCCTGAAACGGTGATGACCAAACCAACCATGGCCGCCATGTGCTGCTTTAGATTGTCGGGACTCAACTCCGGCATCATGATCATGGTAAGAGCATATAGACCTAGTTCGATTAGACTCATGAGCCATAGTAGAAGATTTCCACGTACCTGAGCCGCCAACACCCTGCAAGGCACGAAAGGCAATGAGTTGGTTAAGAGTCTGCGCAAAACCACACGCCAAAGAAAACACGAAGAATATTATGTAGGCTGCAATGAAGGCATCACGACGTCCAACGATGTCAGATATGCGGGCAAAGACGATGGCACATCCTAGATAGGCCAGTGTGTAGGCGAGAGCAACCCAGTTGACATCTTCTAAAATTTCAAAATCGACACCGATGCTGTGAAGGCTGGTAGCAACGATAGATGTATCGATCATAGATAGAAAGAGACCTAGAAAGACACTTGGTAGTAAATGTTAGTAAGGTATAGGTGAGTATATCAGTGGCTATCACATACCCAACACACAAGACCCAAAAGCGAGCTGGAGGGATCGAAGGCTCTCGTAGCTCATCGCAAATAGAGCTCTGGGAAGAAGGATCTGTCTGGGAGGCAGAGGCCTCTACTGGTTTGTGGTCGCTTTTGGAGTGCATGCCGATGTTCTTGACTTCTTCGTCCATTATGGCGTCCAAAAAATAGATGAAAAAATAGAGATGAGAAAGTTGCCTCTTGCATGAGAGAAATCCAATAATTTTTGCTGTGGTTGCGAACGGACGACGACAGTTGCAGCACTGCTGACAGGTAATGAATCAACCAAGGGTGGTGAATTGTAGAAATCCTGAATCAGCGCAGTGGCTATCAGTGCATCGTTACGGTACTCTGTTTGTCAAGGAACGCCGTTTGATATATCGTCACTTCGCCAACATAATTAAACTAGAACATGGCATAAATCTTTTATATAAATTGGGGGATGGATATGGACGAGCGTATCCGCAGGCATGAGGAGTCATCGGATTCGGTTAACGGTACATGAAGCGCATTACATATTAAGTAACCGCATGTCCTGAAATGCGAGATGCTATGGGCATCATCGAACAGATAACTGGAGACCAATGCCACCTCTGGGTGTCGGTCTGAGCAAACCATAGAGTAAAAGCTAGAGGAAGTCGGCTTAAAGTCGTTGTAGTGGAGTAAAGGCGGCCGGCCCACCCTCGCATCTCGCACTCGCTTGTCTGTTAGCTCTTGCTTGTTGATTGGTGCATAGAATCGTGTATGTCTTGCTGAGTGAGATAGGATTCGAGATGCAGTACTTTACGGTTTTAGTCCAGAGCTAGACGGGAAAAGGAATTTCATTCGAAGAAGCTGGGAAATAATAGTTCCTGACAGAAATCACTAGTTCTATCGATAAAGTCCGTTGTTCTAAAAATGCCTTACTAGAACCCCGATCAGGTACATGTGATTGTCGTCGGAGTTCTCTTGTTAACGGTGGGAGCTCAATGGAGCGTTGTGCAGAGTGCAAACAAGTGTTTATTAAAGAAAACTCTGGGTCAAGCATTCGTGACCTCTACTATGGAGAGTCTCATCCATTCAGCCCCAGACAAGATCAGTAAATCGGCAGACATTAGCTTGAAGAAGATTCTTCGGTCATTTATTATATACCCTGAAGCTTAGATATCAACCATCCCTACTCAGTATTTTTATTTGATCTTTCCCAGATTCTAAACATCCCTAGGAGTATCAAGCAGAACATTTACTTGAGGGTGTAACGTTTTTAAAAGTCTAATGTTGACTTTTTCTCACTTGGCAGCATTGGGTTTTAAAAGGCAAGGCTTAAAGAGCAACCTTATTCTCACACAATATAAAAGTAATACCTGTTCAGCAGCCCGCTTCTTCTTCCTTCAGCACACCTTGAGAAACTAGTACCTACCTACGTGAAGACAAAACATTTACAGTGCAGCATTCACCCTAGAGCTGTAGACCGATCTACATACCATAGATATTCACGCCAATCACAAGCGCTATTGCTCTGAGCTCCCCACTTATCAGCTGCCAAAGCGTGACGTAGCGCAGTCACCCTTACAAGCACCTGCCTGGTGTGATTCGGCCGACACTTGGCGCCTATCACTTTCGTAGCTGTAGGCAACCCTTAGTAAGAGGTAGCTTACTCCAGCATTCGACCCCTTCAACACCATCGCCATCATTACAATTGGTCTTCAAACAGCTCAATCATGGCCGATGTCATGTCCCAGACTCCCCCGGTTCTTCACGGTCCATCCGAGAAGGAGCGCAAGTACGATCGTCAACTCCGCCTGTGGGCTGCGTCCGGCCAGGCTGCTTTAGAGTCGGCCAACATTCTACTTGTTAACTCTGGCGCTGGCACTGTCGGCGTCGAGACCCTCAAGAATCTCGTTTTACCTGGGATCGGCCAATTCACCATCGCTGATAAGAGTGTCGTGGGTTATGAAGATTTGGGCGTCAACTTTTTCATCGATGATAGCTGGCTGGGCAAGTCGAGAGCTGAAGCATGTACCAACTTTCTGTTAGAGCTGAACCCGGAGGTACAAGGCGAATGGTATCCTAAAAACCAGGTAGGATATTAACTCGATGGGAACAAGTTACAATTCCGCTGATATGTTGCAGGGGGAGTCTTTCGACCTCGAAGCATTTCTCAGTGACTCACCTATATTTACCATGATCCTATATGCTCTGCCTTTACCCCAGGATCAGGTCCAGCTCATACAGAACTATGCTCACAAGCATAGCATCCCCACAATCTCAGTGCATTCTGTCGGATTCTACTCTTACTTCAAGTCCACTTTGCCTGGAACATTTCCCATTGTCGATACTCACCCTGATGAGACGGCCACTACCGACCTTAGACTTCTTGCGCCCTGGCCTGAGCTTGTCGAGTTTTCAAGGGGCATGACTGAGAATATCGATACGTTAGACAACCACGAGCATGGACACCTGCCCCTAGTTGTTATTCTACTTCATTACCTTGAACAATGGCAACAGACACATGATGGCGCATATCCTACCAGCTATGCCGATAAGACATCGTTCCGCAAGACTGTTTCTGAGGCCATGAGGACGGACAATCCAGAGGGAGGCGAAGAGAACTTCGAAGAGGCTGTAGCTGCTGTTATGAAGCACGTCGTAACACCATCACTCCCAAGCTCTCTCCAGCAGGTCTTTGACTTCAAACATCAAGATCCTGTAAGTATACAACAAATTCATCCTGGGGATACGCTGCTAAATCTGCTTCAGGAGGAAACAAAGTCCAGTTTCTGGATCATCGCAGAGGCAGTCAAACGCTTTTATAACGAGCATAGCCGGTTGCCCGTGCCTGGAGGACTGCCCGATATGAAGGCCCAGTCCAGCGTATACATCAAACTACAGAATATCTATAAGGAAAGGGCTCGTCAGGATGTTAGCCAAGTTCTCGAAACTGTTCGGGGAATTCCTGGTGGAGAGGATGTGGATCCTGAGCAAATCGAACTCTTCTGCAAGAACGCTCGTTTCATCAAGCTTATCAACTCTCCTGAGGAGAGGGCAGTCAAGCTTGATCAGGTTGTCGGTAAGCAATACTTCTCTCTAATCAACGGCTCGTCTAATAACAATGAACTTGTAGAGCAGCAACTAGCCAACGATGAGATTGCAGCTATGGCTGGCCCCGAGATGCCGCTGTCTCTTATCCCCCTTTACCTCGCCCTGTTGGCATCGTCAAACTCGACAACAGCTACTGTGGATGAGATCATGGCTTTCATCAGTATCAATGCACCCCAGGCTGCTGACAACGAGCGCTACAAGAAGACTGCACAGGAGTTGGAACGAGCTGCTGGCGGCGAACTTCACAACATATCAGCGCTTACGGGTGGTATGGTTGCGCAGGAGATGATCAAGATCATCACGAAGCAATACGTTCCGATCGACAACACATGTATCTTCGACGGTATCGACAGCCGCTGCCAGGTTCTTCGCCTGTAGGCTCAAGGTTCTAGGAGGAAGTACTGTAACGAGGCCAGATAGACAGAGCTACACAAGAACAAAGATCATGATGCAGCGATTCGAACAACCTGCATATTGAAAGGAAACTGTGGCAAACCATGACTTGTCAGAATGATGAAAAATCGGAGACAGATCTCACTCAGCGATTTTGGAAATGATGAGGGGCGTCCTAGAGTATCCAAACCTTGACCCTCCGTGGCGGTTCCCCGCGAACGACAACAATCTGCATGCTCTACATCGTGCGCCCTTCTTGACCTCGACTATGGTCTTGCCACAGCCAAGATCAAGGAGATGTCCCATCCAGAACAGATTGAGTAAGTAAGATGCAGAATCGGCATGGGCAAAAAACATACAACAGCGGGGATTCGCTGGTCGTCACCGACCCAACTACTAATCCGCCGGTTAGTGGCTTGACTAAGGGAGAGCGGACGGGATCCCGTATTTTCCACTACCTGTGGTCGTATGTGCTGGAGTTGGCGATAGTTTGCCTCATGATTATGATCTCATGCATGTCCGGCGTTGAGATGTCCGGGATGCCTCCCGACGTTCCTGGCAAGTTAACGTTTGGCTACCCAGGTAGGCAAGAGCGCGTCAAAGTCGTACTATGGGGAATAGTAATCTTTTTTTCTTTTCGAAACCTTGCATCTCCGCCGTCTTATTGTATTTTAAGCGCTCGTCATCAGTACCCTTGTGGTGATGGTTGATGGAGCAAGGGGGGCGAGAGATGGTCTCAGCAAACATGTCATCTTGGCATACCACGACCCAGGGCAAGGTTCGATCAGCCACTTCTCCAATATCGCTTGAGTAAGGGATATGTATTAAACTTTGGATGTTTATGGAGTCGTTGAAAAAGCGCGCAATTATTAAAGTTTTGTCGTTCGCTAAAAATACGGGAGTTACAAGCTTCATGACTCGGGTGAGGTTATACAAGTGGTTCCTCACCTTGATAACTTGACTATTGCCGGAGCTTTCTAGGCATTGTTAAGATTTGAATTTTGCCGGAAACTCTGTCCTGCATCTGTCCGAGATAGTTTGAATTGTGGAGTTGAGTTGAGTCGATGGGCGTTTGTCGCCGAACCGTGGCTCAACACCATGCCTCCTTGAACTCGACCGGAACTCAGGGGATCTGCCCGCAACCGTCAAATCATAACCTTTCTCGCAAGTCATAGGGCTATGGAAAGGCCCTATCATTGCTCGGATCAGTCAAAGGAAAAGTGGGAGCATCGACAAAGATGGAATAGAAGAGAGTCGTGTCGGGCCCTGAGAAGCGTTTAGTGGCAAGCGTACTACGACGTTTCAAATTGATCAACAGTCACATCGGCGACGGATCACGGAACTTATTACCACTCACCGCTTTACGGCAATACGACGTTTGTTTTTGGACAGTTAGACAGTCTGGTGGTGTTGTTTACTTTCTGCCTGTCGCCACAGTCTATACTGCAACTGCTAGGTTCTCCAGACCAGCATCCTGCTTTGCCTCCTGTGTCAGCGATGAATAATATACGTATACAAGCAGCATTCAGAGGCCAAGACTACGATGGGGAACCATCGCTCATTCCCGTACTCGGTCTACAATTAATCAGAGTTTACCAGGGCAGGATCACAGTACTACCAAAACACTTGACAGGACCCCTATCGCTGCCGTGAGTCTCCGACATGGCAGGTCCGCCCAAAGAATTAAAATCAACGCATGGCCAATCGCAACGCTTGCTCCAAGCAATCGATCTTTTGTGCATACTTAGAGCAGCAGACTTGACAAACATGGCTCTGATGGGCTATAGTCTATGTGCTGTATAGGTCTAGATAGGTAGGTACAGAGTAGCATGATTGCTCTGCCAAGTTGTGAACTTGACGTACTCCGATCACAGACATGGGTAGTGAGACATTAAGCGAGCCCGGACTAAAGCTTCAGCATGAATCTTGACCGGCTCTACTGCGTTCGATCATACGCTTTGGCACCGAAAGCAGGCGGCAACTAGTCTAAACGGGTGCAAGTCGAGGTTGGATTCGCTTGAATGCCGAATCTGAGGGGTGCTGTCACTACGCCATTAGGCCGTCGTTACATAGGTGCCTAAGCCCAAGCTTGAGGCCCATCCTTAGCCCTTTATCAGATCAAGTCACATAGAGTATGGGGTAGTAGTATAACAGAGCTGCCACTATACTATTTCGAGCCGGGGTTGGGAAATTACAGGGGTTGCTAAAGCATTTTAGAAACAGCGATATGATCGACAGATGCAAAAGGACCGTGACAGGCTGTCGATTTCGTGCCTATGAGCGATTAGAGCGAGGTTCTGGTATACAAGACTAGAGATGCTTGGTCTGGCGGCGTGCCCGAGTTTTCCGAGATGTACTCCGAGCATGAAGAAAAAATCCTGTTCTGGTATGTAGTTCACGATGACGAGCCGGTCACCCAGTCTGGAAATTCTCAGCCTCGCTCAACTTGAGAGCCAATATTCATGTAAACTGTCAGCAATAGAGGCGAACAAGGTCAATAGGGTGTTGAGCGGCTGATGGATGGTTTGGGTAGCTTTGGAGCTGAGCTTATTCTTGTTATAGACAGTCCGATGTTGAATCCGGCCGAGATGGTCCAGTTTGCCAGCGATGGTAGCGAGTGACCACGGGTTTGCGTGCCGATCGACCGCTCCACAGAGGATAGAATATTGGAAAAAGGACGACACAGGCGAGACAACGGCCGCTCGGGTGGCGCTTCAGGTCCGGAGCGGAGCGGTTTGGCGTTGCGTTGCGGTGCGCTGCCTTGCGTTGCGTTGCGCTGTGCATGCATCGCGGTCCATCAATGCCATGAGGCTATTCGATCTTTACGAAGAGACCCATCCGTCCGGGGTCTTAGCCTCATATCGTCGCGAGGCCGAGCAGTGGTGATGGTTGTCCATGTGTTCCGATAGACAGCTCACGTGGAAAGCAAGGTCGGTGAATTATGCCGGGTCTGTTATGAAGTGGACGAATCTTGGCGATGTGGCCCCAGGTCTAACCTGTGGAGTCTCGATAATGAGACGGACCAATGCTACGGTACTGGATACTCGACCACAAGAGGAGACGAGATAACCAGTAGTCGGCCTATTATCCAGCCGGCCACCTTCCCTAGTCGGTAACCAGGGGCCGAAACAGCAATAGAGGGAGAAAACCCGGGGTACAGATCCTGGAGGTAATTCATGTCATGGCATGGTACGGGCCGAGAATCCTAAATCCTTGACTTAGCCAGAGTTCTTTGCGTTGATGCGTTGTGAGTGGTATGTAAAAAGTCCCCGAATGGGTCGATTAATGGATCACACGCACGATGCGAGACTCGATTCGGTCGAGGTACCCAAAGGTTGTCATCCTCGTAATTTGGTCCATGTGAGTGTGAGAGCTGCGACATCTCTGGTGGTTTGGTTTTTGCGCAGGTGATGGCGGCTGAGGGCGGGAAAAAAGAAGTGAGAAAAATACAATACAAGGCTATGAATGGTTAATTACCAAGGAAAGACTAAAATCAGTGAGGAGGCGAATGGTAACATCGGATGAATACCTGCATGATATGATATAGTTTAGCGCTTGACGGAAAATAAAACCACTGTTTGTGAAAGGGCGGAATTAAATGACTGATGGTGGTTTGAAAGGCTTGATTTTGAGTCGTACTGTAGTCTTGTTAAGATAGAACAAGAGCTGGACAGAGGGATCTCTTATACGGCCAACATACTGGATACTATTATCTCGCTTCTCAACCAACACGTAGTACAGACATAAAACGCCTCATTCCCACAGTCCGGTCTGGTCTGGTTTGGATCAGATCAATACCTCGGCCAGTCGCTGGTGGACTCGACGATCAGGTCAGGTCAGGTACAGTACAGTACAGCACCTTGAGTACCTGACCTGTCTGTCTGGAGAAATGCCAACTTAACCATAAAAGTTGCCAAGTCCGAAAAAGGAAGCTTGAGATGTGGTTCCTGGATAAATGCAAAATCGACAGGGGTTTTGGACATGGTATGGACGTGATAGGACGAACATCGGCGGCTCGAATGCAGTGAAGATGCAGTCTAATGCACATTTTTGAATGCAACACGACACAATACATTAAAAAACTAGACCGCTTCGGTCTATAATCACTGCATACAGAGGTTGTCTAACCCTTTTATCTTTTTTCCTCTCGTCAACCTTGGCTGCCCCTTGAGCCACCGCATCAAGCCCCAATCATTCATGGTGTTGGAGAGAGAAAAATGACGATGCTACAACTTCGGAAATAAGGGAACAACCGCACGCCGAGGTTCTTCAAAGATCCGTCCAGGCCCTCCCCGCCTTTGCCAGTATTCGTACATTCATCCATCCATCCATCATTCGACTGCCGTGATTGCTTCGGCCCGTCAAAGCTAATATGCCCTCCGCTATGGACCAGGTTACGTTGGATCCGGATATGAGAGGGATGACGGATGGTTCACTAGCCCAGTCTCGACTCAAATCTGATACTCGCAACTTTACATGTTTAATGAAGCATCACCTAATCATCACCTCACTTCTAAGTTACATACTTCTGGCCTGGGTCCACTTTATAATATCCGCAGAGGCATTGACCGGCTCGGCCTGTCTTTCTCTCTATGTAACTAGCCTCGGGTACAGCAGACGAAATGACTCGCAGGAATTGATCTATCGTAGAGGTGGCTAAGCAGATCACGTCCCTTGTCGTACAAATATTCTCTGCAAGAGTTTCCCAATGGGTCGCCATGCCCGAACGGTGAGGTGAGGGAGAGGAGAGTCTTCAACACCACGATTCAAGGACCCTGAGTTTAACCTGCCTTAATTTCACCTCCCATAGCCACCCACTACCATCCATTACCGCCCCCTCTTCTCCAAACAGGAACACGTTCCCATGGCCCTTGGTCCAAGGTCCAAGGTCCATGCCGTGTGTGTGTGTGTAATGAATGCTATGTGACGCTACCCCATACGCTCTGGATCTTCCCCCTTCATGGGTTCGTGCAAGGATATACTTCATCCCACGAATCAAGAATCCTTTCTCCTGTTCCCCACGATTCATTCGTAGCGTCCGTTAACTTCTCCGCATTATTCTGAACTGCACTTCTGGGAGTTGACCGGGGTCAGGGGGTGGCGCTCTGGCTACGAGTGACTATTGGGAATGAAAACGAATCGACGTGACATCGTCGCCTCTACTGTAACTTGGCACGGATACTTGGTCAAGACTGTCAGTACTTAAATATGTCGTCAAGCCTTATACACATCGCATTTGGGGGCCCTTTACATTTCGTGGCTTACACAACAGAACACAAAAGGATTATCTTCCCGACTAGCGCAAACCACTCCTTGTCAATCTATCCGAAATCATGTCTCCTTCAAGCACCAAGGTTGCCTCTGGCGGCTCCTTTCACACTTGTAAGTCGTCTTCAACTCCAGCGTTTTACTTCACGATGGTTTCTTTTCGGGCCTAATACTGATTGTTTTGTTGCAGTCCAGGGAATTATTCCCAAAAAGCAGCCAGCTGCTTCCAGCAATGCAAGGCCCAGGGTTGCGGGCACACGGCGCATAACAACTCCCCATGCTTGTACCGAGTGTAAACGAAGAAAGATCCGCTGTGATGGCAAGCTACCATGTGGCCAATGCATCACCAGTCGAGCCCCAAAGAATTGCTCTTACGATAAACACCGTCAAAGAATGATCCCATCCAGAAAGTAAGTAATATGTCAATTCAGATATCTGCTCAAGTCTCAGCGGCAGTCGGCTAACCTTGCTATTCCCAGAGCTCTGGATAGCCTTGCACAATCTCTCGAAGAGTGCCGTTCGGTACTTCGGCGGCTTTACCCAAATCATGACGTTTCTGCACTTCGCTCCCTGGACAAGCAGGAGCTGATCAACCTCTTGGCTCAATCGCAATGTTCCTTGAGCGACCCTCTTCCATCGCCACCCCTCGAATCGTCATTCCCCAAGAGCGGCACACCTATGATGGGATCCGACTCCCTACTGGAACTGCAGACATCCCTAGAAGCTGATCTCGACTCACTCATTGGTGAGCTCGAGTTTGAGGTCCCGGGAGAGCAACGAGAAGCCAGTGAGGAAGCAAATTACCTCGCGCAACAATCCTGGTGGGACTTTGGCTCGAGACAATGGAGCTCCGTATCATCTGTGCCTCCAATGATGGATGGTCCATCGTACGGGCATGATATGATGACTCCAGGGCAACACTCGATGTATGAGGATTCACGTGGCATGTACGGTTCACTGGAGATGAGGTGATATGATACGAGATGGATGAGATGAGATGATGAAAAATGAGCATAACGCGGTGTACTTTTACTTTGCATGCGATTCCCAAGTCTTACGGGTCATATAGGGGCATCATGTACCCTGGGGACGCAGGTCGTTCTCTTAGGCGGATCACAGCTTACGACAATCATATGAGGCCACGACTATTTACTTTCTACAGCATGCATTTCCAAATACCTACTACTTCTTACATTGGTACCTGCCTGTGTACACCTTTACATTTTGTACTTTAAAGTATATACTCGATTTTCTCCTTCACTTTGTATTTTGAAAAGTTGACAAATGCCAACTCCGTTTTCCATATTTGGAAGGCACGGCCATCCTGCTCCTTCCATCAATACTTGCCTCACAGGCACTTCAGTTTTATTCGCGAGATTGCTCTTTTTCTCCACCTCCAACCTTTCAGCTTGTCGGTCAAAGTACATCACTCGACATCCAAAGGCATCAACACTTGTACTGCGCTGAGAATGGAACACGCACTTACTTGTAACAATCTCAAGTGCCGGAGGGAACTCAGCGACCGTGCTCTGGTGACAACATGCAGGTACGTATATTTTGTATCAATCCGAAAATCCCTAACGTCGTGTCACTAGTCATATATTCTGTGTAGAATGCGCCCAACGACTCGGTATTACTGGCCAAGAAGCCGAGCGTCGCAATACATGCCCTGCCTGCGAATCACAACTTACAAAGCCCGACGATGCCGTCATCACGAATCTGAATCCAAGTGAAGACTACAAGACCAGCGTTCTTAGTGGTCTAAGTCCCAATGTCATCATGGAGTGTGCCGGTCGTGCTCTCAGCTTCTGGGCATATCAGACCACTCAGAACATATGTTACCAACAGCATCTATACAGAACACTCACCGAAAAATACTCGAGCCTCGGCATTCGTCTTGAAAAGACTGTGAGCGACGCAAATACAGAGATTGGAGGGCTCCATCACAAGATGTCAGGTCAGTGCTCTTTTCTGTACAGTGCCTAGTGCCTCTGTTGACAAAACAACAGGTCTAGAAGCAGAGCAGGAAGGCTTGAGACGGAAGCACGAGGAAATCTCCCAGGCATACAAAGAAAAGAGCCGCAAAGTTCTACAGTTGCAAGAATTATATGACAAAGTCAAGAGGAGGGCTGAGCTTGGTCAAATTCAAAGGGCGGCATCCGATGCTGTTGATCATACGTTGCAAGTAGCACAGCTCGAACCGGGCTATGGTGGCAATATGACTGCACAAGGCAATCTTGAGAACAATCATGCACCGGCCTTTGGACAAAGCCACCGGGTTGATGTTTCTGGAATGAACAATGGTGCCGTACGAAACTATCACAATATGGCAACTGAAGGAAACCAGTGGTCACGGCTTGGAGGATCGTCTCATCGTGAGTTTTTTGCCTATTTTTTTCCAATCAATAACTGACATAAGAAAGGCGATCTCTCAGGAGTGCCTGTTGGTGGGCTTCGCCGACCAACTATGGGCGGATCAACAGTACATCAAGGCACAGGCTTGCCGACTCTGACAGGAACTTCTATGACTGGATTCGGTAGATCGAGACAATCGCCCAACAATTTTGCCCCGGGTTTCATTAATCGCGGTGGCTTAGCGGGTGTCGGCTTGACGTCTGGTATCAAAGTTAGTCAGGCGAACAACACCCCAGCGATGGATGTTCCTACAAGGCATTTATGAGTGTGAAGTAGAGAACATTGAGTAAGTGGTGTTTGGTTGAACAAAACTGTGGTATATCTTTGATAATCGACAACAATCTCCCGAATGCATCGAATATGTCAAAGACTCTATCATTAACAAGGTAAACACACATTTTAACAATGAGTTAAGCCCACATCCCACTTGCTTTGTTCTCTCCCAAGCAAGAGACATGTACCAAGAACACAGCACATGTTCGCCTTGGAGCTCTCAAGCCCTCGATACAGCAGGAGATATAAATCACGAGT
The DNA here is from genome assembly GCF_000240135.3 of Fusarium graminearum PH-1. Classification (NCBI taxonomy): domain Eukaryota; kingdom Fungi; phylum Ascomycota; class Sordariomycetes; order Hypocreales; family Nectriaceae; genus Fusarium; species Fusarium graminearum. Next base: position 4,598,158 of record NC_026475.1, on the reverse strand, counting down.
GTTTCTAGAATTGCAAGGTTCTATCATCTCGTATTCCTTACTACCGATATTAGTAGTCACATATCCGTTTCATACACTCACAAAAACTCAGTATGCCACGCAATTCTAACGACAGGTCCGAGCCGCAAACCCAGCTAGTACTGGGTGCAGCATCTTCTTCGCCGTCATCATCGCTATTTGGCGGTAAAGTTTCAAGAGCAATTGTTGGACCCGCCAACAAGCCTGCTTCAGTCTTCGCGCTCATTAAGAACAGAATAAGCATGCAGACGCGCAGAAAACTGGGAAAGATGGGACTCCGCAAAGGGTCAGATCTACGCGCGAGATTCAAGGCAGGAGAAGCAACTAGCGAGGGTCAAGGTAGGCCTGTTATCTCAGCTCCCTTCGTTGCGCCTCAGCAGCATCCATTGTCAAACACCAACGATCCTACCTATGAAGACCGACAACCATCTTCTCAACAACCAATTCAGCACAGTAAACTCGGCCACCAACGAGATTCTTTGGGGTCTCACCCAGTTCACATTGCCCCTGGGAATCGCTACAACGGTGATGACAACCAGCTCTGCGAAGCCCCTGGTTTGAGCAGAGAGGAGCAGGAGGATCTGTTGAAAGTAGTCATGGATCTAGAACTTCAGATCGAGAAGGCAACAATCGCCGCAAACATGTACTTTCACCAAGCTCATGGTTGGGCGCCCCAGAGTCCAATTCCCGATGACCTTGATTCGTTACCCCAGATGCTTCAAGGACTTTACGCGGTCATGACTTGGATGCAGCAACGCATTCAAGTATACGAGATTATGATCTCTAAACTCCGAGGGTATTACGAGTAAAAAGAGGGATTAGTCGACTAGGAAAGACAGTGAGAGGGGAAAAATGGAATGTTTCTTATGTCTGGGAAGATAGCCTTGTCTAAGTACAAAGGTAGTTTGTCTCATTTCAGGAGTTCGGGTTAAGGAAAAATGAATTAGAAGAAATTGCTTTTTGGAGAAGAAAAATGGTTTAAGCAATCCCTATTGATTATGGTCTCTTTCCCGTGGAGGGAGTTATTCCTTGTGAGACCACCTTTTTGTGACATTGATCGTTGGTCATTCTTGTTCATGATCTTGTTCGTATCATGCCTGCATCCCCACCTAGGTAGGTACCTAAGAATAGATCATTCGCATATCACTCACGTGATGTTTCAAGGGATCATGGTATACTGAGGTATGTATCTGTAACTTTCAGTCCATGTCGGGCCGCGTATGCACTTTGTTGACGCCACTTTGCATGAGATGGAGTTGTTTGAGCAACAGAATTAGTTAGACCAATTGGCCACTGTTGTTCCTCCTGCATGCAGCTTTTCGATTCCTAGTATCATCTTATCGACTACCCTTATCATATGCATCAACTGTCCTACCGCGCCGCGCGCAATAATCATCTATTCAACGTCCAATCCACTTCCTAGCTCGTGTTATCGTTGAATCCTTGTTCGTATCCATTCTCACTAACCTTCTTTTGGCCTCTTCGACCTTGTCATCAGAATCCTTGGAACCTACTTCTTCTACGGCTTGTTTTCAGCGTCAAGCCTTCAATTAATATTCACTCGCTTACGCATCCAGACGATGCTCGACATTCGCTTCCCCTGCTGAACACAACCGACAATCTCTCCCTTTCCAAGGCTGGCCTCTAGTTAATCGAATCCGATCCGCTTCTGCGAAACCGTCGTTATCGTCGAGACCTACAATATACAATTTCAATCACCCCGTTATCGCAACACTATCAACCTTAATTGCAATACGCCGCATCGAGATTCCCCTCCTTATAGCGAGAGATATCCTTGCATCGCGCACCGAATTCCTTCTCCCTGAAAGCTGCCGTTACGCTCGTCGCAATTTCGCACACCCTCCCGATTAGTCGTCTGCCCTAATGGGTAAATCATGTCGGTATTCGTCTTCCGATCACTATACTGTTGACTGATGGTGTATTCTATATAGCGCAATACGGCGTTATTCTTGACGCCGGTTCTTCTGGAACCCGAGTCTACATTTACAAGTGGAAGAACCATGCCAAAGCCGCCAAAGATGCATCCGCCGCTGAGCTCAAGGCTCTCCCCAAGATCAAGCTCAAGGAAAACAAGAAGATCCATCCCGGAGTGTCGAGCTTTGCCGAAAACCCATCGCAGATCGGACCCGACCATCTAAAACAACTGATCGAAATCGCCCTCGATGAAGTTCCTGATAGCAAAATATCCGAGACGCCCGTATACCTCATGGCAACGGCTGGTATGCGCCTGCTACCAAAGCCTCAACAATCAGCGCTTCTCAAGTCGATGTGCTCTTACTTGCAGGAGAATACGGAATTTATCCTTCCTGACTGCGATGCTCATATTCAAGTCATTTCTGGAGAGACCGAGGGTCTATACGGCTGGATTGCGGCAAACTACCTGCTCGGTGGGTTCGATCATCCTGAGGAGCACGACCACGGCAAAAATCACCACACATATGGCTTCTTGGACATGGGCGGCGCATCTGCGCAGATAGCCTTTGCCCCTAATGCAACGGAATCCGCAAAACATGCCGATGACCTGAAGTTGGTGCGCATGCGAACGCTTGATGGATCTCCCGCCGAGTATAAAGTCTTCACTGCGACCTGGCTCGGATTTGGTGCCAACCAAGCTCGCAGCCGCTATGTGGAACGCCTGCAGGAACACTACAACACCGATACTACCCATGAACTACCTGATCCATGCATGCCTCAGGGCCTACGAACTACTCCTGATGGCGAGCTTGTTGAAAAGATCTCGGACAAGACGGTTCTGGTTGGCACTGGAAAGTTTGACGAGTGTTTACGAGTGACATATCCTCTTTTGGGTAAGGACAAGCCTTGTGACGACCAACCATGTCTTGTCAACGGTCAGCATGTCCCTGGCATCGACTTTGATATCAACCACTTCGTTGGAGTGTCCGAATACTGGCATACAACACATGGCGTTTTTGGAAAGAAGCATAAAGCATACGATTTGGCAACGTATCAGAACAGCGTCATGGAATACTGCAGTCGAGATTGGTCGGATATCAAGAACGATCTGGACAAGCGCAAGAAGTCGCCTGAGAAGAAGGCGGAGGAGGCGCAATTAGCCTGCTTCAAGGCGTCATGGCTCATCAATATGCTTTACGACGGTATTGGCATTCCTCGAGTTGGGCTTGAAGGTGGGGCCAACAACACTGTCAAGGATGATGGAGAAAAGTCGTTCAATGACCCTTTCAGGCCTGTGGATACAGTTGACGGTGTCGAACTAAGTTGGACCCTGGGTAAAATGGTTCTCTACGCCGCTGGACAAGTTCCTCCTTCAAGTTCAGAGCTACCTGTCGGGTTTGGAAGTAATGTGGAAAAGGGAATCGCAGAAGACTTCCAACACGCCGGTTCTTCGCCAATTGCTCCTCATACTGGAGATGATGATGACGACAACGACGATTTCGAAGACATTCTGAAGAAGCCTGGAAAGTCCACCGGTGGTGTCGTCGCCTTTATCATCATAATCTTGCTCGCTGCTTATCTCCTCCGCAAACCTGAGCGAAGGAGGAAAATATTCAGCATGGTGAAGCGACGCAAGCGCTCTGGGAAGTCAGGACGCGGCTCCTCTCTTGTCAGCAAAATCTTCGGCCGTCGCTCTGGGCCATCGTATGAGAGAGTGATGGAGGAGGGTGACTATTCCGACTTTGAGCTAGGTGATGTCGACTCAGATGATAACGACCATTCGGACAGCAGCAGTAATGGGTCGCGAAAAGGGCGAACATCAGGTCTGGCAACGCCCAGTGCTTTCGCAGGGCGAGCTGACGAGCTGACTCGTCCACCTTCAGCAATGGATCGTGCTGGACTTGTAGTGCGAACCGAGAGCCGAGAGCGTTTGTCGCCCTCGTTGTTGAGTGCCGGTCGAAAGAGTCGCAATGGCAGCCCAACACGTGCCAAGAGCCCGTTCATGACGGCCTTGCAGGAAGATGAGTAGTCTTGTCGGACACGGTTTAATGTAAGAGTCGTATACGCGTGGTGGGCTTTTTTTCTCTATTATGGCGTTTGGGGACTTGGGAAAGCTGATGCAGCATCACTATTTTGGCGTTCAAAAGAACGCATATACCACGAATCATCTGATAAGCGTTGTGAAAGTTCCTGATATTGATATTACAAGATAGGCAACATGTTTGAGGTGCTATTTCGAATTTATATCACAACTTGTACCCAGGGGTCACTATAAAACGATAATTGTTTGTGTAAATATTCATTGGTTGCCCTTCAAACATTCTTGATTCTTCGTAGTTGCTCTTAACAAGACGCCCGTAAATCATGCGGTTCCAAGACCTAACCTCATATACCAACCCTGCTATGTATAAACCATTTTTCGCAGATTGCCCGAATATGTAACTTCAAGTGACCAGAGTATCCTTCTTTCTGACAAAGAACAGCTCGCCCATTGCAGTCTGGGCCCGTACTAATCGGTCTGCTTCTCAAGAAAACTAGGATCTGTTCGAACTCTTGACTCGAACTTGCGCCACCAGTTCTCAAAGGCTTTGAGAGGCACGACCTCAACACCACCGGGTCCCGCGGTGCCGCTGAAGCTTGATAGAAAATTGAATGCGTTTTGGATAATGCGCTGTGCCAAAATAGCAGTGCTCGGTTGACCACTTGATGGGTTGCTGACTTTGTTGGCAGCAAGTTCCTGCAATCGCTGGCCCACGGATTCCTCCGGCTCAACAGACACTCCGATCACTAGGTCACTAGCCTCGCCTCCACCACTGACCTTGAACATGGCACTCTCTTTTCCTGGGCCGATGCCACCGAGGAAGCGGAAATTGGGTGTGCCGCCTGTTTGAGCAGCAGCGGCGACATCAGTGGCTGTGGCGAGGTAAATTGCTGCAGCGGTGTTTGGCGGTAGTGTAATTCCAGGCAGCATAAATACGACGATGTGAGAAAACGGTTTTGAGGTGGGAAGGGCATAGAGTAGTGAAGTTGGTGAGGGGGTCGATGAAGGTTCCGTGATCAATGATTGACCCGCAGGGACAATGCCGAACAGCGGGCTCGACATGATGTATGTGGTTATTATGCTGAAGTTATACAATTCGGAACAGGAGATGTATCTTCTTGATACTATCAATTGTGGTTGTTGTGAGCTTTTGTATGTCCAACAGACGATAGTTAATATTGAGTCTGTTAGCTTTGTCGTTTCGTTTCTTTCGTGGTGGTGTGAAACGATTGGTGGGCGTTTCGAGGGTAATCTAGAAGGAAGTGGAAGGATACCCCAACCCCAGCCCCCTGGTACTGGTGCATGAGGAGCTGTCAGTGACCTCATGACAGGATGGTGTGTAGGGTAGGCTATGCGAGAGTGGAGATTTACGTATCTAACTATCGCCAGCCAGAAACTTGATGCCTCTGTAAACATTACAATGCTGTGGATGAACAGCTAACGGCTGCATTGACGCTCTGTGCCACGAAGACATATAATACTCGAGACTGTGACTGTGACTTGCCACTCTCATTGTTGCAGTAGATTAGTAGGAAATGCACTTACTTAGCTTAGATTCACCGAAAACGTGGGGCAATCACGACGAACTAACCCAAGGTGAATGGGAACTCGGAGGTGAAAATGTTATTCTTGACAAGGATTCATCAACGATGCAAAGGCAGACAATTTTAACCCATATCAGCAGTCACCAGGCTTGAGAGGGAATACAGTGTGACAAGAACTGATACGTATTCTGCTGTACAACTTCATCTACAGGAGATCAATACAACAAAAGCCCGCAGATTGATTAGGCCACCATTTTCTAGCAACTACACGCAAAAGGCTCCGTACCACCGAAGAAAGGCCCGGCCACAGAAATTGGATCACAACTCGTTAATCAATATGGCTAAAGCAAACATCAATCTCATTGATGAAGTCGATGCGTAAGAGTCCATACCCATATGCTTGAAGTACGCATAACTTAGATACAAAGGTTTCCTTATGCCGAGACAGACCCTGATGCTTTCGCAAAGATGAAAGAAGGCCTGTACAATCTGGTGTGGGAGGACAGTCAAGGCACATACCCTATTGGCTACGTCCTAGATCGCGTTGTCAAAGAACTTCACCAAGTGCCCGAGGATATCAGGGGCAAGATGGTATGCAACGAAGCAGAAAGAACCATTTTGTTATTCCAGGAACCTACAGAAGAGGAACGCACCCGCCGTGTCGCCACCCTCGCTGATTATTGGCGCCAAAATGGAACGTTTCCCCTTCTCCGTGGTTGGAGAAACGAGCTGTGGCCTGTCTATGGACGCACCGGAGAGCTCTTGTTCAGCATGGAGCGAGCAGCAATGGGCCTGATCGGTACGATGCGCTACGGTGTTCACATGGTTGCCTATGTTAAAGACAAGACTGCGCCTCATGGTCTTCGTCTTTGGGTGCCCACGCGCGCTCGAAACAAGTCTACGTTCCCCAGCATGCTGGACAATACCGTGGCGGGCGGTTTGATGACCGGAGAGGACCCCTTCGAGTGTGTCATCCGAGAGGCCGATGAGGAAGCCAGTCTTCCCGATAGCATTGTCCGCAAGAATGCCAAGTTCGTCGGAAACGTCACATACATCTACATTACAGACGAGGGACATGTTGGCGAGGGTGACTTTATTTACCCGGAATGCCAATGGGTCTACCATCTTGAGCTCTCCAATGATGTGATTCCTCAACCAAGCGACGGCGAAGCTGAAAGATTCGACCTGTGTGACGTCGATCAAGTCAAGGCGGATCTTGCTGCGGGACGCTTTAAACCCAACTGCGCCCTCGTCACGATTGATTTCTTCATTCGCCACGGTATTATGACTGACGAAAACGAGCCCGAGATCGAACAGATCAAACAGAGAGTCCGCCGCAACATTTCATTTCCAGGTCCGCATCGGAGCGATTGGTGCCCACTCTGAGTCTGAAGTTGGTAAAACTGAAGCACTTTGAAACTTGTTGGGAGCAAGGAGGCGGTTTTGGTTCGGGTATCATTGATATGACCTAAAGCTAGCGAGGAAGCAAAAGCCTGCGGTGGCGGTGAAGAGCTATAGTCTAGATAAATGTATCATTTGCGCTTCGGATTATTTCTTGACAAGAAGGTAGACGTTATCGACGCGGAGCGGAGTCAACTTCTTGACAGGGCCCTGGAGCGACATGAGGAGACCACCGAAAGAGACGTAAGCATTGCTGTAGGTTACAATCAGTTAGTATATTGCTTTCAACCTGTGGTACAATATGAGCGTCTTGGGTTTGGAGTCGCGAACGTACATGGTGTTTCCATCGAATGTCTCTTCGAACTTGTAGATTTTGCCATGGCACACATAGTCGTAGAGGTCGGCAATCGTGGCTGGCGCATCACCGCCCTTACCAACGTCCCGCCAGCCCTTCTCCTCCTCCTTGCTTCCATCCAGAGCCAGCGTTGTTGTCAAAACGACGTGCAGAGAGTCACCACGGACACAAGGGAATAGTTCGATGTTGATATCGAGTGACATGATGGTCTGCGAGTCGGCCGATGTGCAATGAATGCGTGCGACACGGTCATACTTGGACTGATCGTACTCCATTACGGTAAAGGACTCCTCAAAGAGGGTGGCATCTCCGCTGGCCATTTTGAATGAGTTGTGAGAAAAATGGAATATGTGAAGTTGTTTGTAGTGTTCTACCGGGAACGAAAGACCGAGCGCGATACGTATGTCCTGTTAGTTGCTGTTGATTGTCGCGAGCAAGAGAAAATGTTTGGAGGTAGCCAGGAAAAAGTTGGTGGGGTCGAATGGAACTTACCTGTTGGTGGGTCCCACACACAAGACTCACAGGTTTGTACCTATGACTGTGCAAGCTTCAAGTTCTCAACTTGCCTTTTCTCATACAGTTCAAGCCTTGATATACATGAGAGCCAGGAATCATGTCATTTAGAAAGCGTAATGTCGTCATTGGAGCGCCGGGATCCTCGTCGCCCACTCCTCGACAAGAGAAGTCTCTTGCGCCAGGAACAAGACCATCACCATTAGATGGACGATTGACGACATCAACGGGTACGCAGTCCCTGGATCAACTCTTGTCAGGCCATGCTGGAATGCCCATGGGAACTTCCTTGCTGGTCGAAGAGACTGGAACAACGGATTTCGGAGGTGTGCTTCTACGATACTACGCCGCTGAAGGACTTGTGCAAGGACATCAAGTCCATCTACTGGGTTTTGGCGACGCTTGGAGGAGAGAACTTCCTGGCCTTGGAAATCCAGAAGGCTCTAGGAAGAGCAAGTCGAGTTCATCTTCAGACGATAAGATGAAAATTGCTTGGCGTTACGAGACACTCGGACAACGAAACATTCCAGCTAGAGGTATTGCCCCCATGTCTCTACCTGTATTGTCTGAAAAATAGTAACTAACGGGCTGGACTAGATTCTCAAGGACCAACAAGTCCCGGCCAGATACAAAGCACTTTTTGCCATACCTTTGACCTCACCAAGCGCCTTGAGAACAGCGCTATCAAGGGTCAACTGCATACAATGCCAGTAGAAGGTCCCCTGGCTTCCCCTACACATACACCGTTCCAGAAATTTATCACCGAAGTGACCTCCAAGATAAGGAACGCACCTCCTTCCACTGTTCACCGAATTGTTGTGCCCAGTCTTCTGTCACCTACGCTTTACAATTCTGCCGCCAGCCAGCCTAAAGAAATCCTCAAATTCTTGCATGACCTGAGGGCACTCTTGCGACAGTTCTCAGCTCAAGTTACAGCTGTTGTAACAATTCCAGTCACTCTGTTCCCACGCTCGACAGGACTGACTCGATGGATGGAGCTGCTATCTGACGGAGTCCTTGAATTGATACCGTTACAACAAGCCCCAGTTGTTAGAGAGCCAGGTAATGAGGACAAAGGACAGGGACTACTCCGTGCCCACAGCCTGCCAGTATTTCATGAGAAGGGCGGTGGCCTGGAAGGCACCTGGAATAGAGAGAACTTGTCTTTCAGGTTAAGCAGTTCTAGCGGGCTGGTTATAACACCCTTCAGTCTTCCTCCAATCGGCGACGAAGAAGAGCCGACCAAGGCAGCTAAACCAAACGAGCCAAAGAAAGAGAGCCTTGACTTCTAAGACAAAAATTAAACAGTCATCATTTTGTCACTTGCATCAAGTCTGCCCTTTTATTTTTATTTTAGAGAGTGGGTTGTATTACTTCATTCCCGAGGTTTAACTTCAACTCGACGAAGCTTGAGGACCCTCCCATTCCTTATCTTATCATCACAGGGCAACCCCACCTGACTAAAAATTTCAACACCTCATAAGAGCTCCAAGCTTGCAACCTTTCTTCTCTTTTTTCTTTTGATCAACATCAAACATCGAAAAGGTAAGCAAGAATGCTTTTTTATCACATTTTCCCCAACCCGGACACTATGATTATAAACATATTAATCTGTCAATCCCCTGATTTTCTGTGACGACACATAATAAAATTACGAAGACGACTTATGATGTTCCTCTCACTACTTCATTTCAATTTGCAAACTCAAGCTTGAGCTTTCGCTAACTCGCGTTGCTTGATAGATACGATGGCTTTTCCAGAGTCTCCTTCAGTTCGAATTTCCAAGATCGCTGGTCGATACCTTGTTTTCGACTCGGAAGCTGCTGGCTTCTTGCGCCGGAACGAGAACATCAATGGTGTTCTTGTGGGAACGGCACCTCAGCAGCCAACTCAAAATATTTTCCTTGGGCTTCCCATCGAACTCCGCCCAGAGGAGGCTGAATCGCTGCTGCGGAAGAATGTGGCTTATTTAGTAGACGACGTAGCTGCCCACCAGGCCGTGCTGCAGAACCCCAGCTCCGAGGCAAGGAGGCTGTATCTCGATTCTCTTAAAACAAGAAAGCAGACAGCCCAGCACGTTTTTGCTGAAAAGAATGCCCAGAGGGCTGCCGTGGCAGAAAAGCGCGTCAAGCCTCGCCGCCCTGCACCTCCCAGCAATACTGAAGAGGATGCAATCTTTGCAAGTGACCAGCCTGAACCAATTATCCGTCAACAGGAATCTGCTATCAAGTCTATGGGTGTCACCCCTACATCTAGTGGGCCTTTAATCTCATCAGAGGCTGAACGGGTATACCAGGCTACTAACCCTACACAAGGTCCCTTGTGTGGTTTCCTTCTAACGTCTGGCTATTATATGACCCCTGGTCTACGCTTTGGTGCCAAGTACAGCGTCTATCCTGGCGATCCCCTCCGATTCCACGCTCATTTTATGGCAAATCAATACGACTGGGATGAAGAAATCCCCGTCCTGGACATCGTAGCAGGAGGTCGTCTTGCTACCGCCGTAAAGAAAGCGTACCTCATCGGAGGGCGGCAACCGCAGACAGACGAGTCGACTGATGATGGAGGGATGAGAACCTTTAGTATTGAATGGGCTGCTATGTAAATGCATCAATAAATATCAAGACTTCGTATCCTAAGCAAATGACTGATTCATGCGTGCAACTTGACCCTATCATGATTGTGATACAAATGTGCTTCCAACGCCAAAAGGGAAAAAAAAGAATAACGTGCGCCATGCTCAACCGAGGCTCCCTGACTACTCCACAAGGCATTCAGTCTCTGTCAAGATGCCCAAGCCTCATATCATTTGCGCGTTCAAAGCTAAGGAACAAACACACGGCTGAAGCTGACAACCTCTCGGCGACAGCAGACGCACTTGTCAAAGTTATTCATAGCAAGAGAGACGCGACAATCGTCGCACAGACTCAAACAGCGACAAGGCCAGACAATGATGGTTCTGGGTGAGCTTTGACAGACCACGCATTGTGGTCCTTCGCTACCGAGCCCAGACCCCCCATCCTCCCATGACGTCTCCGCATATCTTGCTGTAGAAGCTTGTCTTCGCGAGAGCAGCAGTTGTTCCAAAAGACGCTCCTCTTCATCCAGATCCAATTTGTTATTGCGGCCCGGTTGTATGGTGTCAATTCTTGGCTGTAGCAGACTAGACCCTGGTGCCGCGAGGACCCGAGTGCGTTGCAGTTGCTCCATTCGCCTGTATTTGGCGCGTGTCATGATGCCATCGCTTTGTAGGTGAGCAGACAATGTAAGTGCCTCCTCACGCTCTTCGGGGTTCGTGGGGTGAAGAAGGCGCGCTAGGTCGGCTATCTGCATGGGAGTGTCCTGGAAAGGTGTGCTCTCGCGGGTCATTTGAGGGGACCGCTGGGTAGGTGTTCGCTGACCATCGTCGTTATCCTCGTCTGATTCCCAAGCTTGGTAGTCATCAAATGCTCCACCAGCGGTCGACAGAGATATTACGCTTGTGGTGTCAAAGTCATCATCTGAGTTGGGTTCGAAATCGCCGCTGGTATCAGCAGATCCCCACCACCCATTCTTGACCCAATACTTGTACAGCGCTTCATCAAAACTATCCTCGTCTTCGACGCTGCGTGTACGTCTGAATTCAGCTTCTATATCAGACGAAGTCTCCTTCGGTATAGCTCCATCGCCGTAAAAAGATGGCCCGCTCGGTGGCGGTTGGGTCGGAACGGAGCTTTTGCTTTTGCGTTTGTCTTTGCTCTCCATGCGTTTTGGGTGCTGGGCAAGCGAAAGGAGCCAAGCAGGCTGATATCGAATTCGAATGACCGAGAGACACCATAGCAGGGACTTGGCGCTGATCCTTGCAACAAGTTTGTTGATGCTCAGTAAGAAGTCAAGGGCCATGAGCCAGCGAGAACTCCTTTCAGACGCCCCGATACCTGCGCGGACATTGCGCTCACCACGTCCTTTCGGAATCTTCTGAGCAGCACGTTCGCGAGCGTACCCATTGGAAGCAATTGTTGGTCCTCCTTTTATGGGAATGAGACCAATGGCGCCGACCTGATCGTATCGCGAGTCAGGCAGGCCACCAACAATCAGCTTCCTTTGCAACTCTTCAGCCTCCTTCAAGCGCTGCTCTTCCAACCATGTGCGTCGTTTCAGACTAATGCCTTTATCCTCGTTCAGGTACACAGCTTCACTGGCCATAGATATGGCACTAAATCCAGTACGAAGTAAAGCCGTGTAGAAATCCATTTCCCGAGTTATCCGAACGGATGAGAGGGAAACGTTCGCTTGCATGTTTTCATGGGCGTGAATAAGACGCTGGCGAAAAGACATCGAAGCCATATGAGATGCCGAGGGCGGGGATAGAGCAGAGAGCAGCAGAGCCAGTCCGTAGATGAGCAAGCATACACCGATTCCAAGTAGGACCAGAACATGGGGAACGAATCCAATGATGCAAACAGTTGGGAATCGGAGCAGACTCTGGGAAGATGGGTCATCAAGGTCGAAGGAGATACCCGCCCATACAATGATGCCCATGAAGCAGAGGCCCCAGAATCCAGTGCTAATCAATCTATACTTAGCTTGTAAGCCAAAGACTCCCAGAATGTGGCTCGTAATATGTGTCATCGAAGACAAAAAAGCGACAAGCAGGACCTCCGGTGACGTGTTGACTCTCTTCAGAACCATCGACCGGGTCAAAGCTATGGCATTTCCAAGTCCAGATGATGGAACATCAGTGGAACTAGTCTTTGTGAATAAGTTCCAACCAAGCTGATTGCTAATAGCAGCATCCGCCTCGGCGAAAGCAAGTGATTGCTCGAACAGTGTCATGCCAGTTTCCGGGGCTACTGGGCGGCCCTGTACAGCACACGAGACGGTCTCAAGGAATTGGCTCAGGCAGAACGATCCGAACAAGGGCCAGAGGAGAGACAACGACCCAGTCAAGTTACGAGCAGAGCCAGATTCATCAGAAGGTATCATCTGGACAGCTATGCAAGACTCCTCGTCGGAAGCTGAGAACAGCAGAACTGAAGACAACGAATTGAAAAAGGCATTCCTGTGCGAAAACATGAGATCGGAACTCTTGCTTGCATTGCCCCATCGTAATTCGGAAAAGTCGGGAGAAGTCTGACATTGGATAGACTGAAGTATTTGGCGGGCCTGAAACACGAGTAAGATAATAGGAACAATGCGCAACAAGAGTCTTGTAGGCCATCGAAGGCGTAGTCGTCGACGAGTGGCAGCGAATATATGTGTTCGGTTTAGAATGACGGCCATGGCAATGCAGCACAAAGCCCACTTGCTTGTAGCGTAGCCAAAGATACTGCCCAAGCTACGGGCACTGTCGACAGACACACGTCCCATTGGCATAGTGGCGGCTGTATCAGCACCGGGTGTCTCGAATGTACCCAGCCCAGGTTCCATAATGTTCTGAATTGTTGGATCGGCCTCAGCGAGTATGGCGCTCGCACCAGCTGCCGCCGGTAGGTAATCGGAAATATTAGAAGTCGTATCGAGGTAATCGGAGATGGATACAATAGACCCAAGTTTCTTGACAAGTCGTGGACCAGCCCGCACAAGGTCCTCTAATTTAGGCGCATAGCGTGTCACGTTAAAGCTCCAGGCCGTAGGGTTGTACCACGAAACGGGGGCGCTGGCGGTATTAAGGCCTGAATTTGTGGTGAAGCTCGTGAGGGGTGTCGGTGCCGAAGGCATGAAGTCTCCGGACATGGCCTTCAGGAGGTTATCGGACGCGAGACTGTCGGGAGGGAAGGAAGCGTCAAGGCAAGATAAAGGACGCAAATCGCATAAGCAGGTTGGTGAGCGTTTTACGATGGAAAGTTCGGTTTCGTCGAGGACATTGTGAAGTGTCCTGTCACCAATAGTGGTTTGTAGTCTCTGGTGTTGATGAAAGGCACTTGTTTGTATTGACCTCGAGGTTCAGTAACATTAGAGGTGGAGCAGCCAGCTAGGATGTACTTATCAGACTGCAGGGTGTCAGAAATACATAGCCTGATACGGGTGTTGATCGACACAAAATGACTCATTTATTCTGTCACTCAACTCAACTACCAAGGTCCGTTCAAGCACAGTTGCGGAATTCACGGGCATTAGCGCGTCTTAGAGGACCCGCCGTACCGTCCAAGACAGGCCCATCATGAGCACATTGTATGGGACTTTCAGTGGCTCGGCCGTACCTATACTCCGACAATAACGGCAAGTGGGGGGTCTGTAATTGGTATTTAGTAGGCTGTAACACGAAACACGACCAACTAACAGCAAACTCTCATCCAAAGCTGTCAATCTCAGGATATAGACATTGAAGGATGTTGACTCGTATCGTGTTTGCGTGCAAGTATTGTGAGTATTTGACAACTAACCTAAGTAGGAAGACGAAAAAGGAAAAATAAATACAAGAGTGTCTAAGTTGGTACAGTCACCTGCAGAAATTGTGTATTGTTAAAACAGCCTGTCATTGACTACCACCATTCACGATTGTAAGTGTCCATGGTCTAGACAGCGATTCAAGATATGATCGTGATTTTGTATTCAGGGTATGGCTTGAAGTATACTCTAATGTGTGCATGCAGAGAATAATTCCGCAAACTCCGTACCAAATCCCTTCTCCCTCATGCTCTAGGGTACGTCCACAGATAAGCTGCTCTTTTCCAACGTGAGGCAGCTTGAAGAGCGACTGTACAATGGGTGCTCGTGAAGCGGCGCAACCGTTGGTAGCCGCAAGATGGATATTTCTCAAGCAGAAAGATATGAGCCGTTAATCAGGAGTGATTAAAATTCTAATGTTGATATTACAAGCAAGCCAGGGCTCTTTCAGCATTGTAGCTTGAGTTGCAAGCGCTTTGATGGAGTGTCGGGCAATCTGCAGATGTGATGGTTGTATTATAGAATGGCCCATTCCTCGATCAGACCGCAAGGATTGATTCGTTGAGAGATGTGATTACAGCAAGATTGGCACCCTTGCTTGCATGTACTGCCCGAGCAACAAGACCTCGGTGAAGGTTAGCGTCAGACGAAGGTAGGCTTCCTTTCAGCCAAAGGTTTGTAATTTCATCTCGCTCAGGAAGGTACGCCACGCAACACGCAGCAAGAATCTGTGAATGCTCCGAAGGAACTGGATCAAGGACCATGATGGGCTCATTGTTGTCTTGTCCAAGCACGAGTGCTGCAACACCTCCAGAGACCGTATCGACACAATCAATGCCAGCATCAGCAAGAGCAGCTGCTGCAACGGTAATACAACCGCTCAAAACGTTCATCATGTCCCACTCCTCACTTCCCTGCTCGACAGCTACCTCCCTGGCCTGGTCCCCTTCAATGACGGTGACAATAACATCCACACCACTCTTGGGCCATCGGTCTGCAATAATGGCACCGCGAAGAGCGGCCTCTAGATGTGAGCTCAAGTCACGCTCGCTTGAATCGCGGAGGTAGCCCCGCCTTTGACGTGTCGCGAAAGGTGCATATTTGACATGTGTGGAAAGGACCATGTGAGGAGAGAAGGGCGCTGATCGGGGCAGAGACCTGGGCCCGTGAACGGTACATGTAAGTTTCATTCCCTTGCTACCGGAAGCATCTTGCGATTCAATCTCAAGATATGCCGAGCCAGAAGCAGACGGGGTAACACCAGTTTTGAGATCTAGTCAAATATTAGCCATCTTATTCATGACTGATTTGTACAGTGAGTTTGAAGACAAGATGGGTCAACTTACATTGCGCTCTGATACCATTCGCCGCGCGGGTACGTCTCGGGACGATTGATTCATCAGCCTCGAAAACAGGAGGTACGGTATTGCCTCCTGGGCCGTTAATACGTCGTCGGTCAGTCATTTTGAGAATCAGCTCTTTCTATATCGCCTTTCATTAACCTGGAGAGCATGGATTTTAACTGAAGTGGATAGGAATTTGCTAATGCAACAAACGGGGCGCTACTATGATTAGTCATCATCGACTCCATCCTCTCTACTTCAAATTTTCGTGAACCTGCATTCAAGCTCAGAAACTCTTTCTTCTTCATCACCTTCGAGGATTTGCCTTCATTCCTACAAGCAGCTTCAAGCAAGCAAAACGACTGCAATTCTGTTGATTTTGATCTTGTTTGTCGCTGCTTCGTCTGGAAATATTGGCTAGTCTTCGGGTGATGCTGTTTCTATCAGGTACGTTTTTGCGCAGCAACGTTCTTTCCCTGCAATGATGATCCTTCACACCACTGTTCCCGCGACATCCTGAGCGATTGAACACATGCACTACCATCTGAGCCTTGCCCATTCTTCTTCTTTCTCAAACTCGCTCGCTTTGGCGCATGGACTTGCGCTAACATCTCAAAAGAAACAGAAATATTTGCTATTCAAGAATATCGAAATTGCGGATATCCACACCAGGACCAGGTTAGTAAAATTTTTGCAAATTTCCCCTCCGATGTCGATGATGAGAAAACTTTTCATTCAGTTCTGCTACTGAACCATTGTGATGACTCCTTTATACCATACCAAGATCTCTGATATACATCTTTACCTTTCACTTTATTCCATTTCATGCTAGACTTGAACAAAGCTAACCATGAAATCAGAACAGACTAAATCTTGATGCCAACACAGTTTATCGCGAAAACAATCCATGTGTTTTTGGTAAGTGCACCGCGAAGCTGCAAGGTCAAAGGAGTTGCTTTGCATGATGAAACAAGTTATATCCATTCAACGACTTCATCAAGACCAAGTCACCCTCCCACACCTTAGACTCCTTGTGGGTTGATGATGGGTTGTGGAGTTGCCCATTAAGCGTTATGAAGACTCCAGTGCCAGGGCCACCGGTAGCTCGTTTTGGGTTACCAGTGTTCAAGGCCGGTCGAGATGACTGAGTAAAATCGGCTTTTCTGAACTATAGCATACTCCTTTGCATCGTGTATAATCTTCGTCCGTTTATAGCCTCGACTTTGAACAGTGGCTAACGGATACAGATTTACGAGTGTAGATCTCGGATCATCTGAAAATTGAAGGTAAAGTAAGGCGATGTGAATGTTTAGTTCTACCTTGAATAATAAATATAATTTTTTTGCTATGCACCTAAAAGTTTGAATCCTATGTGACATGCTTTTTCTCCATCATTCACGTATTCGTCCATGATTCACTGAAAAATCTGAGACCAACCCGTGTTCGCTTGTCTCCGATCCTCCTGGCGCAGGAGATAAGATTTCTGATGCCAGGAACTCTTCAGAGTACCAGAAAAATTGGCCGCTGGAAGCACAAGAGACAAAATTATTAGATCAGCTTATGCTACTTAGACTATGCCCTTTAGGCTATTTATTTTGTGTACCAAGACTTGAGAGGTCAACTTTTCTGCTACCCACTGGGAGCTATCTGTCGTTCGTATTTAATCTGACGATGGTATGTAGTGGTTCCTATTCTTAGACCCTTCAAAGTGTGGATCGTGTTGCTTCTCGAAAAGGCCAAGTCTGGAACAAGCCGATCACAAGAGACCAATCAAAAGTGACCGGCCACCCCTTGCCTTGATGAGGGTAACTGAACACATGCATTTCAGCGCTCAACTCGCCCTGGCACATTAGATTTCGTATCCCATCCTCCAAGTCATCTTGGTCGGCGTCGGAGCCACCTTGCCCTTGAGCATCCAATTATCGCGACGACCTCTACGAAGAAAAATCAGAACCGAGAACCACTCGAACGCTCCTTTTCGAACCGACAACACACAATCACGTTCTTGACTGGCAGAGGAACGTTTGACACCTACCATCTAGCCCACCTTCGACACCGTATACCATCTCCTATCGACACCGAATTGCATTCTGCTCAGTGATTTTTGCGTCCGACCTCATCGCACAGCGGATAATTTGCCCGGGTATCTGGAATCCAGGCTTGAATTTGGGCACAATACATAAACGAGCCGTGGAGCGCCTCCACGCTGAAGTTGTCAATGCCCTCCTATGACTTGCCAGGTTCCAATTCGAAGATGAACTCCCGGCACCACGCTGCCGCCTTTTCGAATGGCTACCCACGCGGCAACACATTTGACATCTCGCCGCACAAGTATGTCCAAACCAGCACTGTTGTCGGAAACCAATATGATCTTTGTCGCAAACATTCATGATGAACAATGATGCTGACACAACCTCTTCACCAGATTCCAGCCTCGTACCTACACACCTGCCCAACGACGTCGCAACAAACTGTTAACTCGCCTGGGTATTTGCGCAGTAATCCTGTTTCTCTTCAGCCTTTGGCTCTGGCCTTCCAGCTCCGTGGCCTCATTGGTTTCTTTTGGGCTTCTTTCTTCGAGTGGCACCCCCGAGCTCGAGACGGTTCGATACTACGATTTGACTAATGTTCAGGGTACCGCTCGTGGCTGGGAGCGTGAAGAACGTATTCTCCTATGTGTGCCGCTTCGTGATGCCGAAGCGCATCTGGAGATGTTCTTTTCCCACATGCGCAACCTGACATACCCACACCACCTGATTGATCTCGCATTCCTCGTTTCAGATTCGAAGGACAATACTCTCAAGGTCCTCTCCGACAGTCTGGAGGCTATCCAAGCCGACGAGGACCCTAAGCAGCCTTATGGCGAGATCTCCATCATCGAGAAGGACTTTGGTCAGAAGGTCAACCAGGATGTCGAAAGCCGGCACGGATTCGCCGCTCAGGCTAGTCGCCGAAAGCTGATGGCGCAGGCTCGAAACTGGCTTCTGAGTGCGGCCCTACGACCCTATCATTCATGGGTTTACTGGCGCGACGTCGACGTAGAGACCGCGCCGTTCACCATTTTGGAAGACCTTATGCGCCATAACAAGGATGTTATCGTCCCAAGTAAGTTTAGAACCAATATGTACTGCAGATTGGGCTCGAAATACTGACTGGTAATCAGACGTTTGGCGACCCTTGCCTGACTGGCTTGGTGGTGAACAGCCTTATGACTTGAACTCTTGGCAAGAGTCCGAAACGGCTCTAGCTCTCGCTGATACTCTTGATGAAGATGCAGTAATCGTCGAGGGATATGCTGAGTATGCCACATGGCGACCTCATTTGGCCTATCTTCGTGATCCATTTGGCGACCCTGATATGGAGATGGAAATTGATGGCGTTGGTGGTGTCAGCATTTTGGCCAAGGCCAAGGTTTTCCGATCCGGAGTTCACTTCCCAGCTTTCAGTTTCGAGAAGCATGCAGAGACAGAAGGTTTCGGCAAGGTAGGCATTTGTCCATGTGGCATGCTTTTGGTTCACGGCTAACACAATTTGAATAGATGTCCAAGAGAATGGGGTACTCGGTTATTGGTCTACCCCATTATGTCATCTGGCATTTGTATGAGCCTAGTGTGGATGATATCCGTCATATGGAGGTTCGTGTCTTTCAGATTCAAGGTTCAGTTCTACATACTGACTTTAGGTACAGGAAATGGAGAAAGAGCGACTTGCCCGCGAGCAACAAGAAGCGGATAAGAAGAAGAACCAGCAAAAGATCAAAGAAGAATACACTGATACTAGAAATGAGTGGGAGAAGGACAAGCAAGAGATGCAAAACTTGGCAGCTCAACCAAAGCCTGTCGTCAATAATGCACCCGTGGTCCCGCCTCCCAAAGAGCAGCCTGCCCAACAGGTCAACAACGTTCCTGGTAATGCAGCACAGGGCGAAAACAAGCCACAAGCGGTTAAGCAGGAGGCTATGCAGGTCGAAGAAGTCGCAAAGGATGTGCCCAAGGCCGCCTAAAAGGCTGATAATGCGGCTGCTTGGGTTTTACTTGCTGTATAATAGACTGGATGTCACTGGGGTCTTTAACCGCTGGAGCGGATGATGATCAATAGCTACAGTTGAAGATGTAGCCAACAATAGCCTCTTTTATTGGCATGTAGCTGGCGTTTGGTGGGTTGGGAAAGGGGGCTGTTTTTATCGACAATAGAATGAAGAAATCTTTCTTCCATCACAGGCTTTGGTATGATCGATTGCAAGGTCAGATGAACACGTGGTAACAATGGGAATTTGTGTATATATATCCCAGTGAACATGTTGTATTTACTTCGCTGGAACTTCAATTATCTCTCACATTAAACCAATGAAGTCTGCAATAAGTCCGGACAGGTATTGAAGTTAATCTGCCAGTTACCGAAGGCCCTCGAGCTTAAAAGATTAGCGATTTTGTGAGGCACTGGCTCGCCTAGCTAGCCGGGCGCACTGGTAAACAGAACTCTGGTACTGCACTATAGCCTTAGCGAGCAAAACCACGAGTCGATTATTAAATCGCTGTTCTTCATATTGTTTCATTTGTTATGATCAAATCATCAAATACGGTTATCTTTTAAGTTGGGTTGTTCGTTCAGGGGTGCCGTTGAATGGATCATGATAGCCCCGCTGACCAATCATTGCAGGTATTGGACGACACCTGGAGGACAGCACGTAGCTTCGGGGGATGGATCTTTGGTCGGGAAGTGGTACCTTACCTAGCCGTCCGCTACGTAGCGACTTCATCCATCATCCAACCTCACAACTTCTTGCAGGTAAATTCCTAGCGATTGCTGGATATTTTCGGCCGAGAACTGGCCTTGTCTTTTGACAAACTCTTTTTTTCCTCCTTTTTCACCCAGCAGACCATCAGCCATTGCTTTTGTACCAATATTCAGACCTCCCTATCCGCCCTCGAGTCTGAACGAGCCGAACGGTCGCAAACCAACAACGATCTCGAGCTTACGATACAATGAGTCGCGATGAACAACCGCCATTGAATATGGAGAGTCCTAGGCCATCCGGAGTCTCGAGTTTCGAGAACCGTGCGCTCCCTGCGCGCATGCAATACCGAAGTCGACCTGTCTCTGTCGCAGTTGACCCCTTGTCTTTGGTCATATCGGAGTGCATCTCTATAACGTCTGCTATTCAGAAGCATGCGCGCTCACCCCATTCATCTGTTTCAGCCATTCTTGGTGGAAGTCCCAATCCTCTTCAGTTAGGACCCCCGAGCCCTTCACCCCACGAGCGAAGTAAAAGCCCGGTGGGTAGCATCAGCGGCGATGGCTCTCATGATGGTCTTACCAACCGTTGGGGATTACGTGGGCAAAGGGGGAAAAGCATGCAAGACAACCCCATGATTGCTGGCTTCGGTAAATTGAGGCATGAACTTGCCGGTGTGAAAGGTATGGCAGACCAATTCGTTCGGCGTCTTCTCAATGTGTCTATCATGGCAGCTGACTTTTTTTGCTTCTAGATATTCGATCTTTTGACGCCCCCACGATCTTGGCTCCCTTTCTTCACGTCATCCAGACCAAGGGCACCGCGGCCCCGATTACAATCCTTGCTCTGGGCGCCTTGAGAAAGTTTTTGGCTTACGGTTTCATCTCTCCTGAGTCGCCGCGATTCGCATTGGCTATGCAGTCCCTCTCAGTTGCTGTAACGCATTGTCAATTCGATATCAGTGACTCGGGCCAGGTCGAGGTTGTCCTTCTGATGATTCTTAACCTGATGGAAGACATGATGTCCGGGCCTGGAGGAGATATTCTGAGTGACGAGAGTGTTTGCGACATGATGGGCCGCGGCCTTGCTATATGCTCGCAGCCACGATTCTCTCCTGTTTTGCGCCGCACTGCCGAAGCTTCCCTGGTAAAGATGTGTCAGATTATATTCGAGGACGTCAAGCATCTTGAGGCCGAGGCTGGTGAAGATGGCGAGACTCTTGACCAACAGGGTGACGATGACCTGGACACTGTCAGGATGGAAAATCCTGCCCCCGAAGCAGGTGGGCTATCAACGGAACGGATGAGTCTGGAGGTACCTGGCACATCTACACCAGACCCTGAGCGAATCAGTAGAGATACTGTAGCCACCACAGAAACAACCCCGGCCACTGTAAGCGACCCGGCCGAGGAGACAGAGTCCCTCGACCTCAGGCCTTACTCTTTGCCTTCTGTTCGTGAGCTATTACGGGTGCTGGTAAACTTTTTGGACCCTCAAGATCGAACGCACACGGACACAATGAGAATCATGGCATTGCGGATCATACATGTTGCTCTCGAGGTCGCGGGCCCTTTTATTTCTCGACATCCAGCTTTGGCAGGCATAGCAGAGGACCGCTTGTGTTGCTATTTGTTCCAGTTGGTGAGATCGGATAACATGGCTCTCCTTGAAGAGTCTCTTGTTGTTGCTGGGACGCTCTTGGCAACTTGTCGTGGAGTGCTTAAGCTTCAACAGGAATTGTTCCTGTCATATCTGGTCGCTTGTCTGCATCCCAAAGTCGAAATACCTCGCGAGCCTGGAATTGATCCTTCTCTCTATGCTGGTATTCCGCAAACTCCTAAACTGGTAAAGCCTTCGCAATCGTCGCAGCCTAGCAGCGGACGATCGACTCCAGTGCCGGTTAAGGATCGTCAAAAGCTTGGTATGGAGGGAGGTGCTCGGAAACCAGATGCCCGCCAGGCCATGGTGGAAAGCATTGGAGTCTTGTCGCGAATGCCAACATTTATGGCTGAGCTCTTCATCAACTATGATTGTGATGCCGATCGGGCTGATCTTTGTGAAGATATGATTGGTCTACTTTCCAGGAACGCACTTCCCGACTCTGCAACGTGGAGCACTACAAGCGTACCACCACTCTGCCTTGATGCGCTACTTCGGTATATTCAGTTCATTGATGAGCGACTTGAAGAGGAACCTGTGATTGAAGACTTTCCAGACCCGGCGACCTTGAGAGATCAACGACGCAAGAAGAAGATTATCATCAAGGGTGCAAGCAAGTTCAACGAAAAGCCCAAGGCAGGCCTGGGATACCTAGAAGCGCAGGGCATCATCAAGGATGCATCGGACCCTGTGGCGGTTGCTAACTTTCTCAAGGGCACCTCTCGTGTCAATAAGAAAGTTCTTGGTGACTTCATCTCTAAGAGAGGTAATGAAGCAATTCTCGAGGCTTTCTTGAATCTTTTTGACTTCTCTGGGAAGCGAGTAGATGAGGCTTTGCGTCAATTCTTAGAATCCTTCCGATTGCCCGGAGAGGCGCCTTTGATCGCCACAATCGTGGAATCTTTCTCCGAAAAGTTTTGTTCTGCTGATATAACTGGCGAAGTTGCAGACAAGGATGCGGTGTACATCTTGACCTACGCCATCATCCTGTTGAACACTGACCAGCACAACCCTAACTTGGAGACGAAAAAACGCATGACGTTGGAGCAATTCGCCAGGAACCTGAGGGGAACCAACAATGGCAAGGACTTTGCACCTGAGTATCTGCAAACAATCTACCAGTCGATCAAATCGAACGAAATCATTCTTCCTGACGAACACGACAACAAGCATGCTTTCGATTATGCCTGGAGAGAACTTCTTCTCAAGACCGAGTCAGCTGGTAATCTTGTCATTTGCAATACCAACATTTATGATGCCGACATGTTTGCGACAACGTGGAAACCCATCGTTTCCACGTTGTCTTATGTGTTCATGTCCGCCACCGACGACGCCGTGTTTGCTCGAATTGTCACGGGCTTTCATGAATGCGCTCGTATTGCTACAAAATACAAGAACACAGAGGCACTTGACCAGATTGTTTTCTGTCTCAGTCATATGTCGACTTTGGCAGCTGATTCGCAATTCAACACCTCTCTGAACACCGAAGTCCAAGCTGGTGATGGCAGTGTCATGGTCAGTGAGCTTGCTGTTAAGCTCGGACGAGACTTGAGGGCCCAGCTAGCGACGCTTGTGCTCTTCCGTGTCGTCACTGGCAGTGAAGAACTCATCCATAGGAGCTGGAAATATGTATGTGCTCTTGTCCTATCACCTGATGTCCTGCTAACAAAGACAGATGATTCGCATATGGCTCAACCTTTTTAATAACTCGCTCATATCATCTTTCTCCCCCAGCAATCTGCCAAGTTTGCCATTGCCGTCCATCCCCCTTCAGACTCCATCACAAGTCATTGACCGAGGAGCACGAAACGCAGACACCGGCTTCTTTTCAGCATTTACATCATACATCTCCAGTTATGCTGCGGATGACCCCCCTGAACCATCTGACGAGGAACTAGAGAGCACACTTTGCACTATTGATTGCATCAAGCAATGCAATATGACTGCCGTGTTCGAAAACATCGCGTGAGTCGTCCCCTGTGCTTTTACAATACCGAAAACTGACCTCTTGCAAGGAATTTGAACCCATCTGTAGCCAAGCTCATTGTTGAAACACTTGTTGATCAATTGCCTGAAGACTCAGCCACAACTGTCATCAGTGTCAAGCATGAGAGTATGCCAGCACCTCCCACAAATGGCCACACGAGATCACCAGGACACATAGAGTACGATCCGACTGTGGCATATATTCTCGAGTTCTGTACACTGTTGGCATCACGAGATGCCGAGTCAATCGAAAGCATGGGCAAAATAGTATTTGACACGCTCCAAGGCGTCCTTCGTGATCCAGCACGATACCATGCTGTCACAGTTTCTCGAGCATCATTTTACTCTCTGAAGCTGCTCAATATCGGCTATGTAAGTCTGGCGACAACTCAATTTCAGTGCAATGCTAATCCCGTTCAGGATCATGACTTCGTCAACGTTCCCTTTTTGCTCCACACGATTTCAACTCTGCCACAAGAGGCGTTGGGCAAGAACTCGGATTTGGTTCTGCAGGGCCTCTCGCTCTGCATTGAAGAATCGGGCCCCTTGAGGCGCGAGATGATGACGTCCCCTGACTTTTGGGTTATCCTGCGAACCCTGGCTCAGCGCTCTGAGGCCGCAGCATTGGTGTTTGAAATCTTGGAAAAGGGAACCACTGGAACGCCCCCAGCCATCATGGCTGATAATTACGAGGCGGCGATTTCGCTCTTGAATGATTTTGCTTCTGCTGCTAGCCCACGGCAACCTAAGATGCAGCCCAGAAGCCCCCGATCGCCGAGAGTCAATCCTCCTAAACAGGACAAGAAGCTGTAAGCACCAGAGACCACCTTATCTGTGGCCAGTTTAGCTAACTCTTGTTCGTAGCAACGCCGAGGCGGTTAACAGAGGTTCGAAGGCAGTTAACATGCTTTACAACATGACAGACAGGATTCCCCACCTTATGCAACAGTCTCAGCTTGAAAGCAGCGAAGGTTTGTCAATCCCGTGAACTACTATCGTGTTTCTATTTCTGACCATGCTATAGCTTGGTCTGCATACTGGTTGCCCATCTTCCAGGCGTTGACGACGCAATGCGCAAACCCCTGCAGGGATGTGCGACAGCTTGCCTTTTCCGCTCTCCAACGGTCGCTTCTATCACCAGAATTGACCTGTAGTGACCCCAAAGAGTGGACCGCCATTTTCGGAAAGGTGCTCTTCCCCCTGATAACCCAGCTCCTCAAGCCCGAAGTGTTCCTATCGGACCGAGATGGAATGAGTGAGATGAGAGTGCAGTCTGCCTCTCTCCTTTGCAAGGTATTCCTTCAGTATATGGTACTGCTATCTGAGTGGGATGGCATGCTGGATCTCTGGATCAAGATCATTGAAATCATGGATCGTCTTATGAACAGTGGCCAAGGTGATAGTCTCGTGAGTTATTCAGCAAAAAGTCATAATTGAGCTAGTACTGACCAATTATAGGAGGAGGCGGTTCGTGAGAATCTCAAGAACGTGCTCTTGTTCATGTCCAGCAGCGGATATCTTGTTTCACCGCACAAAGACCCCTCAAAGGAGAAGCTTTGGTCGGAAACTTGGAAGCGCATAGATCGCTTCTTGCCTGAGCTCCGTGGAGAGCTCGCACTAGACGAGCCTCCGAGCAAGGAAAATACAAATGAGCTGACTGTTGGCGCGCCAGCACAACCCCAGGACGCAGGCGAAGAGATTATGGAGAAGGAGGTTAAGAGTGCAGAAACCACGTCAACAGATGATTCAGATTAGGAGAACGAGGCAAGCAAATAGTAGACTTTGGCCTAATAGAAGGAGTATGAAGGAATGGAAGGTCAACACCAAGACCATATTATCACCATTTCTTGCCTAAAGGCGTATGAATTAGGATTTATTGTGCATTTGATTGCCACGTCGACGTAGTCTTCGTACGAAATGGTTAATAGAATTATCATGTTTTATCATTTTTGCCGAAGTGATGAATAAAAGAATGTTTGTCTGGCAGCATATTGAATCTTGGTCCAATTTGAGGGCCCATGATCGACTGGACATCTGAGCTAGCTGTAGTCGTAAGCATGTGACCAAGCGACGTCATTTGAGATGTGGGGGATATTTGGGGGCAACTCAAGATATACCTTCACCTAATAAGTAAGTAACACGACGATAGGGGACTTTGAGTAACACTCCGAGCATCGGTCCCTGGAGTCTAGATCCCGATCTGTTTGGTTATTGAATCCATTTACTACGCGCTCTGTACCTAGGTGCTTCCCGGACCCAAATTCCCAATTCTACAACAATTAAAGCCTTTGGCCTATTGGGCCCCAACGAACGTCCCTTTTCTTTTATATGTGCAAAAGCATCCTCTAGCCATTATCCACTGCCTGAGGTCTTGGGATGTCACGCGGTTGTTATAATGTCTGAATACGGTATACCGGACGCGCTCAGCTCAGGAACCGAAATAAACACATTACCAACCACCGACGACGCGAGCGATGATGCGCCTGTGTTTCCTTCACTACAAAACAATGGAGCTACAAGCCCACTATCTTCCGAAGCCGCTGGCGGTCCTACGATTGAAGAAGACGACAACGACGACGAGCCAGCGGTAGCGAAACCGTTTGTCCGAACGACAAGCCCTGACCCGTCAACCAGGGCTATTCCTGACACATTTGACGATCGTGTTCCCGATCGGTTGATTTACAAGATGCATAAGTTCAGCCTGTACGAGACGGCCAGTCGATATTATATCGTCGGTGTAGACGTCAGCGAGAAGCGGTACCGGATCCTCAAGATTGACCGCACCACCGAAGGTGCAGAGCTCAATGTCACAGACGACAAGATTGTTTATAGTCTCAAAGAGATGAACCAACTGCTGGATACCATAGACGACGGCAACCGAGGCACAGGCGGAATCAAGCTTCGCTGCACCACATGGGGTTTGCTAGGATTTATCAAATTCACTGGACCTTACTACATGCTACTCATCACCAAGAAAAGCACTGTCGCGATGGTGGGAGGTCACTATATATATCAGATTGAAGGGACTGAGCTGGTTCCTCTTACGCCATCCAAATTCAAACCCGACGCTCGCAATACGGAGGAGCAGCGGTTTCTCGGTATCTTGAACAACCTTGACTTGACTCGCTCTTTCTACTATAGTTATTCTTATGATGTTACGCGCACGCTGCAACACAATGTCATCCGGGAACGCGAGGCTTTAGCCAAGGGTATGCTTCCACCAGACGACGATGACTTCAACTCCATGTTTGTGTGGAATGACTACTTGCTACAGCCCGCCGTTTCTGCTCTACGAGATCCATATGACTGGTGTCGTCCTATTATTCATGGTTATATTGACCAAGCAGGTGAGTCTTGCTAGCAATATCCGAACTTTTATATGAGCGAGCAGTTCTGATAACCAGTAGCTCTCTCGATATATGGACGTACTGCGCACATCACGGTTATTGCAAGGCGGTCCCGCTACTTTGCCGGTGCCCGTTTTTTGAAGAGAGGAGCTAACGATCTTGTACGCTTTTTTTCGTCTCCCCGATTGAAATCTATTCACAGGCCTTTGCTCTAACAGCTTCTAGGGTTATGTTGCCAATGATGTTGAGACCGAACAGATCGTTGCTGAATCTCTAACGACATCATTCCACGCACCTGGGCCTGAACTATACTGCAGTCCGCAATATACTTCGTATGTTCAACATCGAGGAAGTATTCCACTTTACTGGACCCAAGACAGCACTGGTGTTACGCCAAAACCCCCAATAGAGCTCAATTTAGTTGATCCTTTTTACGGAGCAGCTGCACTACATTTCGATAACCTGTTTGAGCGATATGGAGCACCAATTTATGTCGTCAATTTGATCAAGTCCAAGGAACGCACACCCCGCGAATCGAAGTTGTTAGAGGAGTACACACATGCGATCAACTACCTCAATCAATTCTTGCCGGAAGACAAGAAGATAATTCACAAAGCTTGGGATATGAGTCGTGCCTCAAAAGTGCGCGGAGGGGATGTCATAGGCAACCTCGAACTTATTGCAGAATCAGTCCTCACTACTACCGGTTTCTTCCAGAATGGCGACGGTTTAACGAGCCCCATGACAGCGCAGAACGGAGTGGCCAGAACGAACTGTATTGATTGCTTGGATCGCACCAACGCAGCACAGTTTGTCATCGGGAAGAGGGCACTTGGTCACCAGCTTCACGCTCTTGGTATACTGGAGGACACATCAGTCGATTACGACACAGATGCGGTCAACCTGTTCACCCACATGTGGCACGACCATGGCGACACCATAGCCGTCCAGTACGGTGGCTCACAGCTAGTCAACACTATGGAAACATATCGCAAGATCAACCAATGGACCAGTCATTCACGAGATATGATTGAAAGCTTCAAGCGGTACTACAACAATTCTTTTCTCGACAGTCAGCGCCAAGAGGCATACAACTTGTTTCTCGGCAATTACATCTTTGTTCAAGGCCAACCGATGTTATGGGACTTGGCCACTGATTACTACCTGCACCATGCCGATCCGCGAGACTGGTCCGCCAGAATGAAACATGACTACATCAATTGGTACGTTCCGGCTCACTTGCAGGAACGAACTGTACCGCCATATGTACCAAGCAAGGATATTGCGCGCGCTCACTCGGTCGAATTCTTTGACGATTATTGGCTCGAGTACTACAGGCCTTCCACCCTCTCTTCCTTTCCCAAGATGTTTGCCTACAAGATGAACTCGACTATTAAATACATCCCCCTAAAGTCGACTCAAGATGGCCGCTACGACCTAAGCCCTTTCAGAGTCCGCACGGACAACGATGTCGAACATAGCGAGAGGAAGAAAGCTAAGAAAGACGCTTCTTCGCGTGAACATGCGTCGGCCCTGGCGCGAGGCGCAACAACGGGAGTAAACGGGGCATCAGACACAGTTTCTGGCATGTCACCAGCGAAAGGTATCTCTCTCCAACGCTGGTTGCAACCCACACAAGATAAGAACAGCTCCCTGCGATCAGATGCAAACCAGCCGTTGAAGTCGTCCGACCACGATCCTAATGCGAAACCGACCGCACTGGAAAAGTCCAAGGCCGCACAATGGACCTTTACCAAAGCCGTACACGATTCTTTGAATCCATCTGTTGCGGAACAAGAGTCTGAAGATTATGAACGATATATCAAACATCCCCAAAACCTTCCTCTTGTTATTTCAAGTGATACGCCTGTCGACGTGGACGCATCCGAATATCAAGAGTATTTAAGTGGTGGCTGGCAGGATGAGGGCTTGATGGTGAAGGGCACAGAAGAAGAGATTGATGTCTATGCCGAACTACTCAAGGTCGGGGAGAACCCCTTAACAGTTACCGAGGAGGACGGTCCCAAGAAACGATACAAAGCCTATAGGAAATGGCTGCGTGGAAAGTCTTTCTTCAAGCAGCAACCACTTGACTAAGCCTCAGTGGCGAAAGATCTGGTCTTCAAGCCGAGGCGGTGGAAAATAGTCTTGCTAGTTTTGGTTCTTTTTCCAACGCTTCATCGAGATCTGATGGCCGCTTGGAGGCATCCTCGGTCCAGAGTGCCTCCAAGGCTTTGGCCTTGCTTTCCAGTTCTTGAGACAGAGCTTGGAGATCCTCTTTCTGGACTTGAGACATGTCGTCTTCAATCTCTTCCAGGGTGTTGAGCCAGCACAATGACAAGATCCGAATAACGTTTTCCATGTGCTCAGGCTCTCGGATCCGAGGCCACGCATTGCCGATTATTGCGCCAATCAGCTGTGTTGTTGCCAAAAGAGTTGGAGGATACGAGACTGCAAAAGGATCTGTCATAATGGACAACGACATTGAGAGAAGCGGCTGGTGCAGTTGAGTTAGCGATTTGAAGATCTTTGCGAGAATACATAGAACATACCGAAAGGTGTTTAATTGAGTAGATACCCATGCAATTAACCACCGCTGCAGTTTTCTGCATGAGAACCTGTATTATACGTGTGTACTGAGACGCATGATGATAACCAGCAAATACACCATCTCGAAGGATCTTGTCAAAAAACCTACGACGTTCAGGGTTTTCTGGACTTCCAGTGCACTCTGCCAGCTTAATGAGCACGTCGTAAGCCGGGCCAAGGATGGTTATAGATTCATCCTCCGGGGTAACACTGGGAAGGTAGAGTACGAGGGGGAACGTAACGTCTGCAAAGACACGCCCTATGCCCCGGCCTTGCAGTATTTGCACTGGGCATTTTTCTACAAAGACAGTCAATGATCTCAGGCCTTTTGCTTTGATTTCGATCGACTCGTCCTCCACAAGCGCCAACAGAACTGGCATGAACAAAGGCCAATGTTCTTTAATAATTGGTGCCTACAAGAAGTAAGATTAGTGTTCAAAGACTGGCAGAGATAAAGTGACTGACGGTAGATGTGTTGATCGCCCATTGTATCGTGGCCTCTGCCCATGGAGCTTTGCTTCTCCATGATTGCACTTCTGAAAATGCCCGTGACCGATCGTCTACTGTGGCATACTGGGAAGGTCGTCCCGAAGCTGTGATTCTTGACGAAGATTTTGTAAACAGTGGCTTCAAAGTGTTCTGGAGGATGTCGCTAGCGATGAACCCTGGTAGTCTCTCAGCTGAAATCTGTTGAGCCAAAACCTGAGAGGCTACCGATGCAGCGACACTAGTTGTCCATGGATCTTTGGGATCCGTAACAACCGTCAACTTGATCAGAAGATCCTTGTCCAAAGCCAGCGAGTGGGTGGAAGATGCAATAGCGATGCCAGCAACAGCTGCTTCTATAATAAGATCCGACTCTTCTGCTCAGTGTTAGTCATGCGTAAAATAGTTGCTATCTAGGATGGTGTTGTGGCCTACTTTTGCCCGTCCCTAATATGATCACTTTTCCACCAAGACTACTGACAAGGTCTCTCAGCTGGGCGTCCTCCAGATCGCTTTGCGCCTTTGAGGAGACATAAGCAACGGCCAGAAGCACGGCATCGTGGAGCTCCTAATGACTGAATGTTAGCCGCAATATATCCACTTGAGCTAGGGCAACATGCACAAGGCATGAACACGCACCTCGTCGTTGGCGGAAGTCAAAGAGGACGAGACATCCACTGCACTTGATTCAAGGCACTCCTCTAACTTATCTGAGGTACGAGATACAATTAGTTTTGTTACGTCCAGTGAAGGGGCCACTGCATACCTGAAAGCTCAGTAAGTCTTGCGAGATTTGGAGGGCTGAGAAAATCATCCAATACGCCAGGCGTAGGGATAGTCGTATTATCGGCCATTCTTGTGAACAATATCTGGGCCGGATGATGTACTTGTCAAAGGCAAGACGAAGAGGCCAATGCAGGTACAGTTACGGTTAGGTACATGAGAGGTCAATTTTACGCTGAGGCAACAGTGGAGACCCACCATATTTATCTCAGGTAGGTACAGATGTTGTACAACAGCTAAAAGACTCCCATTATTTCTGTGCTTAATCTGCTGCTTGTTATAATTCAATAAGTATGTAGGGATATAATTTTATTTGCCTTAATTCTTATGATTCATAACTTTCGAGTGGTATTTTCGCCTGAAACCTCTTCCTCATCTATAGTAAAGTGTACGCAGGCCACCATAGTATCATGTGCTTGTTGAAGCCTTCCAAATGCCCATTCATGTACTTAGACAGTTTCAATACCATTCTTATGGCGCTCGTTTGGGCTAAAACTGGAAGCATAGTGATTCTTCCTCACACATGGCCAGCCTTCGTCTGTCTATGGTATCTGGAGCTCTGTTCTTCGGCGTTGCACTTCCTCTATGGCACCTGCTGGGTCTGTTGCATCAGGATTACGGAGTTGCCATGCAATACACACGTCAAGAGCTGGCCCAGTCCATCTTCCAGGTTTCGTACCGAGTGCTTTGACGAGACCCTTGCCATCGAGTAGCTTTTTGAGTGTCGTGACTTCGTAAAGATCCAGCTTGGCGAGATGGTCGAGGAACTTCCCCCAGCCTGCTAAGAAGTCGGTTTGCTCTAAGAATATGTTAGTCCAAATCTGACTGATAAGTGCGAGAGCTCGTTGCTGACCTTTTGATCCTTCACGGCTCCATGTTGGAAGTGTTTCCAGGGCATCAACCAGCAGGGCGTTGAGGACTTGCAATTTCCAAGTATCTTTTGGGGAATCCCATTTGCGGATAGCCATACCAAAACGGTCCCGCTCGTCAATATAAGGAGCTTTGCTACAGACGGCCTCTTTCAATTCCAAAATTGCTTCTCGATGGCGATAGGACGCAGCAACAATATCTGCCAGCCTGTTTGGAGCTCTGAAGCCTTCCCGAGCGACAACAGCTACGGGTGGATAAGCGCTTGGCTTCTTGCGAAAGTTTGGGGGCTCTTCGACTATCATCCAGGGAGTCAAAGCAGCAAGGTTCCATGCATAAAAAGGGGAAGAAGCATCTTCGGAGGTAATAAGACGCCCAGCCACAGAAGTTGGGGATTGGTCCTTCAAGAGCTCGTCAAGGCAAGTGTATGCAACGCTCCACCGCGAGATCTCCGGGGTCGGGAGGTTCTTGTGTTCAGGGTCGGTGAAGATGGCGTGGAAGAGCTGCAGCTCGTCGATTAATTCAAGTGATTGATGTGGGTGGGCTCCTGCTCAAGTGTTAGTGAATCTCGTGATACCATTGCCCTCGAACTAACCTTTCAACATCTTCTCATACTCTACACCAACTCGTTCTCGGCTGATCTTGGCACGCAGTGCCTCCAAGACCTTTGGATCCGCCATGAACTTACGCGTCTCAGGTTCAATTTCGAACTGAAGTCGACTGGCGAAGCGGACGAGCCGCAAGACTCGTAGAGGGTCATCCATAAAAGTCTGGAAAGGTTCCAGAGGGGTTCTAATAATCTTGGCATCCATATCGGCAAGTCCTCCTGTAAAGTCCTCAACACGATCATCATGTAGGTTGTAAAAGAGTGCATTCACAGTCGCATCACGACGGCGCGCATCTTCTTCTGCTGTGCCAAACTCCATCTGAGGGTTGCGACTGTCCTCGGTATATGTCTCTTTTCGAAGATTGACAAAATCAAGGTCCAGTCCGAACATCTTCACCATGGCCGTCTCAAGGTGCTTTGACTTTTCTGGGTTTCGGGCAACGTTGTGCAGATTGCCAATATCTGCAGGCCCAATGCTGTGCTTGGCCATGGCATCTGGCTGCTCACAATAATCACACATGGCCTGAGCAAAGGGAACGCCAGTCATGGCGTTGATTGCTACGTCGATATCATGGCTCTGAATGTTGAGAAGCTTATCGCGCACCCAACCACCAGCCCATCGGAGGACGATGGGCTCAGAAGCCTGGCGAGAATCGTCAATAGATCTGGCTACATCGAGAAGAAGACGGCGAAGCTGTTCCTCCTTGGGAGTGAGCTGGATGATAGCAGTCGCCATAAGGTATTTCCGTCTGAGTATCCGTGAGGGTGGCGTGGTAGAGAAGGAGTTTAGGTCGGAAGCCAGTGGATATTGATCTTTCAAGAATGAGTCAATATTCCTCTTCATGGCAAACCCCGAACGACTTAGGCGCTTCAGCATGGACTGAGTGAGTGAGTGAGTGGTTGACTGCCTGTCAAGTTAGTCTGATGTAATTTTTGAGAGCTTGCAGCAGGTGGGGCAGTAGAGGGAAAAAAGACAGGCAAGATAAAAACATTTATCTATATCTTTATTTTATTTTCTCTCTCAAAGTTCTTCGCAATCTATAGAGGGGGATGATTATAGACGTGAAATCAATATGAATACCCAAGCACATTCTATTTGTTGTAAAAATCAATCAATCTATTCATTATTCTAGTTCTTGGTGATGGTTCACGACGAGAGTTTCATGGTGTTTCTGTCGACCTCTACAGGTGGTCAATAGGGACAATAGCGCCATAAGTCCCTACAGTCCTCCACAAATCAGTAATTTCATTGGATGAAGACTTAGTTACACCACTGTGTGACTCAGAATTACCTTGTGGTTGACGATTACAGGGAACCAACATGCCCGTAGAGAACATGCCTGATCTAATCTCAAGCATATGCTTACACATATAGTCTAAGCAATATTCGTTACTTGAGTATACACGTACATAATTAAAACCAATAAAATATTCTGTTTCAAAAATAGTTCATCCGTCCACCTTAGTTGAGGCTCCTTGACGATCTGAGACTACTGTATCGACACATGCATGGGTCTCTTGGGCGCAAAGTTAGCCAAGTCTCGTTGATCTTCTTACCTACAGCTTCCCTAAACCTGGGGTAAAGCCAATGCTGGCTAGGGTCGTTTCTTGGCTTAGAGCTAGCGTCCTGTATTGCATCCAAAATCGGGCTGCCAAGTGCAGTTCTTTAGATACCGTACAGTGCCGCACTTCTTTTTGAAAGCACGCCATGTTTTGGATTGAAGGCTAGACCGATCGATATGAACAGGCACACGACAGTTAGTGATTGATTTGTCTAAATTCCACCATACCTACATCTGGTCAACACCACGAGTGTCTTGATGTTGAAGCCCAAATACTCCCACAGACACCAGAGTGCCTAATAGCCGTCACCCATTTCCCCTCGTTGACGTACACACATCCAACGCACAGCGACCCTACACGGAATTACATACAAACAATTCCTAAAAAGGTATTTGTTGGCTCGCCACTGTGGCTGCACGAGTGCGTGCTGCATCTCTGCCAGCTCTTTGCCGAGCTGAGCTATCAACGGTGCATGGTTCGAGCTATTCGTCCAATTGTCTTGATCGCAGAGACACCCTCACAGTGCTGATGCACCTCTATTCTGCGGATAAGCTGCCGGGTACAGTAGCTCTGATAACCACCAACGGACTCTGGCAAATAGCTACTTGAAGCAATGAGCGACACTGGTCACGGTACCTCTGTCTAGCTTATCTGTTAGCCATGTCGTTTACGACCACCACCTCCAATTTCCCCTCAAAGCTATCATGTTTGGCGCCGCCTCCCAATCATTGTCTTTGTTTTGGCTAGAGGCGGGCTGATCCTACACTGTCTCGTCATCGAGGTTGTGTCCCAGCTCGACTGGCGGCAACCTCCTTTGCAACTGCTCAACCACTCATCAACGACTCTTTGTATCGTGACCATCACACTGACGTCAATGGCCGTGGCGATCTAGAATCTAAGCCACGTTCGCTTGCCTCTTTGCGTAGTAATGGCACTTCCTAACCCTGACTAACTGTGCATCAAAGACTCGAGGACATTACTACGTACAAGCCTCAGTCGATGCTCTGCTACACCTCACCTTCCCAGAGCTAGCAGTCAGCAGGCGAAGCAAAGATTCAAGCTTTGCGGGGTAGATCATCCCATTGATACTTTCATGGGCAGTATATAAATACCCCATTATCGGACATATTCTCTTCCTCTCCCAGATACTTACATATCAACAACTTCACAAACTCGATACCATTTACCATATACCCCTTTACCTACCTCGAACCCTACATCCTGATTAAGCCGATCAGATCCCAAATCAAGAACAATGGAACAACAGCCAATCAACACCCAAGAGGCCACTACGCAGCCTTTGAACGAAACTCCCGTCGTTGGCTCTCCTCCTCAAGACCGCAGGGCAAGTGATGCAGCGTACGACCGAAGAATGAGTGATGAGTGGGGTAAGTACCAACCACCACCAACCTCTGAAGTGAACAACGAAGGCTGATCAATACAAGACGCATCAAAGGTCCCTCCCAGCCGCTTCCAGAAGCGCAAGGGATCCATCTATGCTACGCCCGGTTCCCGTGACGGCCACGTTGACAGGAATTACGCAGACAAGTACTGGAACAAGATGACCGAGAAGAATTGGGGTAGTAGTAGTAAATAAACTCCGAACGATGGAAACAAATGAATTTCGGACGGTGGTCCCAATGTGTAAGATGGAAACAGAGAAATGGAACTAAGGAAATAATTCGTCATGGGGGAACGAGCTACATATATGATTTGGCGCAATTCAATTAATCAAAATACCACCTGTGTTACCAATCATTCATCAATACCATCAATCTCAATAGCGTCGGGATTGGATGGAACGGCGGTTGTCGCTGTGTTTCCTCCTCCTACTGGGCCCGTACTGGCCGCGACAAATCCCTGTGGTGCTCTTGACTGCCTTTCCAATGCTGCCATGGCATCTGTAATCTCAGCGTCCTCGGCGCCCTCGGGTTGACGCTGGCTGCGCGCCAGAGCCTGGGAGGCAATAAAGTTGACGTCAGTGTTGTACTGCGCTTGTACACTTCGTTTAATGCGCAGCATTTCCTTGAAAGTGTCTTCGTTACCATGCTGTACTTCGAACTGCTCCCACTTCGTCCAGAAGTCAGGACTAGTTCGAGGATCGCAGAACTGCGACGCGTGGCCATAGATAGCGCGAGCCCGATCAATCTCGCCCAACCGCTTCTCCATATCTGCGAACTTAAGGCACATGTCCTTTGCTTCGACGTCGGGAAGAGCAGCGATGGCTCTCTCGTAGATTGGCCGGGTCGATGTCAAGCCAAAGTTGGAAGCAGATTTGGTAATATAAAAGTTAAACATATCGGCTCGATCTTCATCTGCGACGGCCCTTGTGGCCCGCTCGTAGATGCGCATGGCATGTCGCGCCAGGCCACGCTCCTCTTCTAGATTGCCATACATGAGGTAAATTGTCTTTGCGAATTTTGGAGGACAATCCTCCACGGCTTGCTCGAAGAGATCTCGAAGTCGTTCGATCCCAATCTTGCGATCGGCAGCTTTGGTAAGATAGAGATTCCAAAGCTCAAAGGCGACAGGGTAACTAAAGAGGTCCAAGCCGCGCTCATAGATCTTGAACGACTCTTCATAGTATTTATGCTCCTCGAGCAAGTTCGCATAGTTGACAACTGTTTGAGGTGTCGCGATTCGGAGCTCAAATATCCGCTCGTAAACCTTCTTAGTTTCATCCAGAGTTGAAACACTTTCGACAAGGTCGACGTAGAAACTCCAGAGTTTCCAGCTTTTGTGGACTCGCTGTTGTGGTGATAGAGTCTCATCGAAATAGTCAACGGTGGATCTCTTGGGCGCTTGAACTGCTTTTGCCATGATTCGAACAGCATCGTCGAAGTTCTCGTTCCGCAGCTCCATTTCCGCCCATTCAATCCACATGTCAGCGAGTTCTGCCACTGATTTGAAAGGGACTTTGATGGCCTTTTCCATGATAACACGAGCGTTCCTCAAATCACCTCCACGCTCATAGAACTTGGCATAATTAGTCCAGAGTTGGTGGAAAGCACCCACGGCTCGCTTTGGCTGAATGGCTGCAATGGCGTCTGTGTATGTCTGAGCAACCTCTTTCTTGTTATCGCCCCAGAGAGCGACACGTTTCTCCCATTCGGGCACATTGTTGGGGTTTTGGCGTAAAAGAACGTCGTTTAAGAGGAATGGACGCCTGTCCATTAGCTGTTCGAAACGCATCATCCGGATGTCCAGCTCGAAATCTGCGTTCTCATCTTCGACTCCCTTTTCAGCCCGTCCTGATGCAACTTCCATCAGGGCACCAATAATGGATTCCTCGAATTCGGTGTATGCCTCGAAAATCAGAGTAAAGTCTCGAACTGTCATGACGGTAGTGATGCCTTCCTCAAAGACATCACGCGCCCGTTCAAAGCTTCCCCTTCGAATCCAGTAAGTGGCGAGACCAGACCAGAGCTTCCCTCGCTGGTCAGCAAACCTGGAGATGCCACTTCGAATAATCCGCTCAGCGTCGATTCCTGTTTCATGTCCAGTTTCGATGTCGGCTGCATGCGCGACAAGCAGATCAACCATCTCACTCCAGAGTTCGTAGTGGCCCTTTCCGTGCTTGCTGTTGAATCTGGTGTTGTTGAGGACTTCGATAAACTTTAGCGCTGCCTCGGTATATAGACCATTTTGTACAAGAAGCTCAATAAAGTCTTCAGCATCTTCCGGATGCACCTGCATGTAGCGTCGCCAGATTTTTACGGCAGTTACCCCAGCAGCAGAGTTCGCAAAAGGCCTATAGATGGCCCATATTCGGTTGTGCTGTGTTATTGGGAGAGCTCGCAAGGCTCGGTCGAATACATGTCGTGTCAGGGTAACGAGTGGCTGCTTTGTCAAGAACCGAAGATACATCTCCCAAATTCGTGGCATCTTGTGGAGCAAGTTGAGAGCCTTTTCAAAAAGAGCGTTGACTTTGCGGTATTCTTTATCGAACAACGCTGAGTTCAGCTTTGTGACGTGCTTAACTCGAAATGATAGATACTAGCCAGTGTTAGAATCGGCGGTTGCGCATCAAATAAAAGATCAAAATCCTTCAACGTACCAACTTCCATAACTTGTATGATCGAGGTAACTGGGTGCATGCCCGCTCCATCACATATGCTTGCTCGAGTATCGAACCGTGCCGGGTTTTGAATTCGATGTAAGTCAGCCACGGCTTGACACTACCGGGGTCGCGAAGGATGTCTTGCTCGTAAACAGAGTCTTCATTGGACTAATTAATTTCACGGTCAGCTCATCCATGTTCCCAAAACTATACGCGTGTTTTAACACTTACCACGAGATGCAGCTGAGGCTGCCTGCACGCCCAGCTCAGGGCCGGAACGATTGGGGCCATGATGACTATATTTGTGGTGCGAGAAGGGTTATGAAAGACTCCCGCGGAAACAGAAATTAAGTCGGATCAGCGTGAACTGAACATCGTCGAGATCAGTGTAGAATGTCGAAGATGTCTTCAAAACTAGTCTTGCCGTCGCGGGCCACGGTCTGGCCGAGAGCGCAAATTGACCGCTCTACGAACCTTCCGTCTCGTGAGCGTCTCGGGTCGATAAAGGAAAGGTTGGCGTGGTGGCTCGGTATTTGCGACAGGCAAACGCGAATATGGTTGTATTTTTGCAAGGCCGCGATATGACCTGCTGGGTAGTTGGAATATGTATGATCCACTCGCCGAAGTGGGTCTCTAACTGCTTACGTTATTGGGATTCTATCCGTCCACCCAAGGTACGTAGCCGCCCAGTAGGCTCGGGCAGTAGCCCAGCAACTCTGATATGCAGTAGCTGGGGTGCTTACCAGTCTCATAGTGTCTCGGCCTTGTGACAATACCCAGCACGCTTTGACGCAACAGGAGCTTCTTCAACTTCGCCCACTTCACCCACACACCTAGCACAGAACACCACCTATCAATAATCAACATGTCGGGAGCTGCAGTGGGTTATATTGATCCTTCTACGATGGGTGGAATGCTAATATAGAGCTATCGCAGGATCGCGAGGCTGTCTTCCCAACCCGGCAGTCGCTGGGTATCATGAAGGCAAAGCTCAAGGGCGCAGAGATAGGTCACAGTCTGTTGAAAAGGAAGAGCGAGGCCCTGACGAAGTACGCAATTGACCCATTCCAACGCACGTTTATTTCTGCAGTACACTAATGACTTTGATGCAGACGATTCCGAGGTTCATAACCCCATCCCGCAGCTCTTGACTGCGAACCTGGAGTATTCCCAACTATACTGACACTTTTTGACACAGAGATCACCAAACGAATCGATGAAGCGAAACGAAAGATGGGAAGAGTAATGCAGATTGCAGCTTTCTCCTTGGCAGAGGTCACCTATGCCGTTGGTGGTGATATTGGCTATCAAGTACAGGAGTCCGCCAAGTCTGCTCGATTTCGAGTTCGCACAAAACAAGACAACGTCTCGGGTGTCTTGCTTCCGGCGTTCGAAAGCTATCTTACCGAAGGCAATAACGATTTCGGCCTGACAGGTCTGGGCAAGGGTGGACAGCAGGTTCAACGCTGCAGAGAGACATATGCCCGTGCCGTAGAAGCACTCGTTGAGCTTGCTAGCTTACAGACTGCATTTGTGATCCTTGATGAGGTCATCAAGGTAGTGAATAGGCGCGGTCAGTTCTTCCGGCATTGCCCAAAGTCAAGGATGCTAACGATTCTCAAGTTAACGCGATCGAACATGTTATCATACCAAGAACCGAGAACACCATCAAGTACATCAACTCTGAGCTAGACGAACTCGATCGCGAGGAATTCTACAGATTGAAGAAGGCATGATTGAACCACCGACTACCCAAGGTCATATTTCTAACAAACTCCAGGTCGCAAACAAGAAACAGCGCGACACAGCTGCAGCAGACGCCGAGATGAAGGCGCGCCGCGAGAAGGAGGCTGCGGCGCAAAGCGGACAAACATCTCAGAAGAACGATGATGCTCCTACAGACGTTCTTGGTGAGAATGACGACGAAGACGTCATCTTTTAAACGCTCAACACGCGGCCCAGTTGCTCAAAATCAGATGATCTCACATTGTTTCGTTCCCACGGTTACATTCAGTTCAGAAGCGAGTTAGATGCGACCCAGTAAATTAGATAAGGAATTATTAGGCTCTTGACACGACCTACATCATCCTGTGATAAGACAAACACCGTACCATTGCTGGCGTCCTCGCTAGTTCTATTGTCGCTGGTATGTGACCTTGATAGGCTTGTCGCCCAGGTTCAGACCAGCAGTGTTCTCCTTCGCAGTTATAGCTCCTTGCTCCGTCTCGTATTCTATAAAGGCAATACCACGACGAGTGGGAACCAGTCTGACCTCCCGGAGACCTTCGAAGCGTCCAAACACACTGGTCAAAGCCTCGATATCGTAATCTTCGGGGAGATTTTGAACGAAAAGAATCTTGTTGGGTGGTAGGAATTCGTCGAGAACACTGGTTGCTGCGGCTGCACTGGTAGACTTGAGGCCTGAGGACTTCGCAGCCTTCGCGGGTCTGTTGTCGGTCGCACCAGAAGCCCGTTTGTTGCTCTGTCTCTGCTCCTCTGCAGCTTCTTCTGCTTTGCGCTTATCTGTAGAAAGTAAATCAGCGACACATCCATGTTGATATGCGAAGAATTGCTCACCCTTTTCAGCCTGTCGGTGGCGCTTGTGGTTTTCAAGCTCTTCCTGGCTACCCGTAAGTTCGACAGTCTTGTCGCTTCGCGATCGTGCCAAGGCAAGCTTCATGGGCTTATCAAAAAGATCAAATCCATTAATCTCTTCAATAGCCTCTTGTGCGCTTTCAGCATTGTCATAGACAATGAAGGCCTGGCCTTTTGCGCGAAGGTTCTTCTTGGCGACAATGTCGACAACATTGCCAAACTCGGAGAAAATCGTTCTCAAGGCATCCACCAACGTTTCGAGCTTCACGCGCTCTTCGAGATTCTGAACGTAGACACTACAGATTGTTAGCTGAAGATCTCACACGTGGTGCCGGGTGTGCAATGACACGCACGTGGAAATTTGCGATTCAGATGCCATGATTGCGGCTTGTTTGTTGTATTGATGAGCTAGGGAGGAATGATTAGAAGGAGAAACGCGACTGGTAACTTTAGCTTTAGTTTAGACCAGGCACATATGAATTCAGATAAGATAAGAAGGTCGGTCACATGATCTTCTAGCATTATACCTTCCTGCTTATACCGTACTTAGGTTAGCGGTACAGTTGCTGAATGCTAACCTTAGTACTAAGATATATGTATGTACTAACAGCTAATAAATCAACAAAGAAGCTTCATCTTTGCTCACAAAACAACAGTTGCTTAGCAGTCATAATGTTTCTTTCTACCATTCGGTGATTCCGTACCTATTTCTAATTCTGCACCAGTAAGAAGCTGCCCCCGGGGTTGCCTGCATGAGTCAACCGC
Source organism: Fusarium graminearum PH-1 (assembly GCF_000240135.3). Lineage (NCBI taxonomy): Eukaryota > Fungi > Ascomycota > Sordariomycetes > Hypocreales > Nectriaceae > Fusarium > Fusarium graminearum. The sequence continues at coordinate 4,556,597 of NC_026475.1, read as the reverse complement.
CTACGACGTAGTTGATTGCGGGTCCGTCATCGGAGGTCCCCTCTAAATTTTGCCCGCCAACCACCACAAGACATCCCTGCCCCGCCAATTCAACCCTTCACGAGTCACTCACTCTTGTGAACCTCAATTTATATCATTTTGATCAACAGGCAGGTCTTCAGCAATTGCAGCTTGCTGTTAATCAAGATGGCTCAAGCCAGTGGACAAGATCCCACCCGGATCTCAATCCTCGGAGAACCCAACATCATCGTTAATCATGGGCTGTGGCTGAACTTTGTCGTCGATGATCTACTTCAGAATATTGCAACGTCAACCTACGTCCTTATTACCGACACAAACCTCTTCAATTCCTACGTTCCTGCCTTCCAAAGTCGCTTTGAACATGCGTCTCAAGGAAAGGATACAAGGCTTCTCACATATACAATTCCTCCCGGCGAGGCTTCTAAGAGCCGTGACACCAAGGCCGAAATCGAAGACTGGATGCTTTCTCAACAATGCACTCGCGATACCGTCATTATAGCTCTGGGTGGTGGCGTAATGGGAGATATGATCGGTTACGTTGCAGCAACCTTCATGCGTGGTGTCCGCTTTGTCCAAGTACCCACCACCTTGCTCGCCATGGTCGACTCTTCCATCGGTGGAAAGACTGCCATTGATACACCAATGGGCAAAAATCTTGTCGGCGCTTTCTGGCAGCCAAAGCGTATTTACATCGACTTGACTTTCCTCGAGACTCTGCCGGTCCGTGAGTTCATCAATGGCATGGCTGAAGTGATTAAGACTGCCGCCATTTGGAACGAGACTGAGTTCAGTGTCCTCGAGGAATCAGCAGCCCACATCCTTGAATGTGTTCGTTCAAAAGGCGAGGGTCGACTTACCCCCATCAAAGATGTGCTGAAGCGAATTGTCATCGGTTCTGCTGGTGTCAAAGCAGAGGTCGTGTCCAGTGATGAACGAGAAGGCGGTCTTCGCAATCTTCTCAACTTCGGTCACTCCATTGGCCACGCATTCGAAGCTATTTTGACACCTCAACTTCTCCACGGCGAAGCTGTTGCCATTGGCATGGTGAAGGAAGCTGAGCTCGCCCGCTTTCTTGGTGTTCTGCGTCCAGGAGCTGTTGCAAGACTAGTCAAGTGCATTGCCAGTTACGACCTCCCGACCTCACTACAAGACAAGCGTGTCACTAAATTGACAGCTGGTAAGAAATGCCCCGTCGACGTTCTGTTGGAAAAGATGGGTGTCGATAAGAAGAACGACGGCAAGAAGAAGAAGATCGTCCTGCTGTCTGCCATTGGCAAGTGTCACGAGCCACGTGCCAGCGTCGTAGACGACAAGACAATCCGAACCATTCTATCATCGTCGGTTCAAGTGACACCTGGTGTCCCCAAGGACTTGGCCGTCACAGTTGCCCCGCCAGGCTCAAAAAGTATCTCCAACCGAGCTCTGGTCTTAGCAGCTCTTGGTTCGGGAACTTGTCGCATCAAGAACCTCCTTCATTCGGACGACACCCAGTACATGCTGTCAGCTATTCACCAACTTGGCGGTGCATCTTACTCCTGGCAAGACGCTGGAGAGGTCCTGGTTGTGGAAGGCAAAGGTGGCAATCTACAAGCTAGCAAAGAGCCTCTTTATTTGGGAAATGCCGGAACAGCATCCCGTTTCCTGACCACTGTCGTGGCTCTGGCCTCTCCTGGACAGGATGCGACCACCAATGTCCTGACCGGTAACGCGCGGATGAAGGTTCGTCCTATCGGTGCGTTGGTTGATGCTCTGCGCTCGAACGGCCTTGAGATTGAGTATCTTGGCAAAGAGAACAGTCTGCCTCTGCGGATCGATGCTGCTGGTGGTTTCAAGGGAGGCGACATCGAGCTTGCTGCAACCATTTCCTCCCAGTATGTCTCTTCCATTCTCATGGCCGCTCCTTATGCGAAGAACCCTGTCACACTGCGCCTCGTAGGAGGCAAGCCAATTTCTCAGCTTTACATTGATATGACTATTGCGATGATGGCATCCTTCGGTATTGACGTCGAGGTCTCCTCTAAGGAGCCCAATACCTACCATATCCCCAAGGGTGCTTACAAGAACCCTCCCGAGTATACGATCGAGAGTGACGCAAGCTCAGCGACTTACCCTCTGGCGGTCGCCGCCATCACTGGCACAAAGTGTACGATTCCCAACATTGGCTCGAAGTCTCTGCAGGGCGATGCTCGCTTTGCCGTCGATGTGTTGCGACCCATGGGTTGCTCTGTCGAGCAATCTGACTACTCTACAACTGTCACAGGACCAGCTCCTGGTCAACTCAAGGCTCTGGCCCATGTTGACATGGAACCCATGACAGATGCGTTTCTTACAGCATCCGTCTTGGCTGCAGTGGCTTCTGGCACAACTCAAATTACAGGCATCGCGAATCAACGGGTCAAGGAATGCAATCGTATCGCCGCTATGAAAGACCAGCTCGCGAAGTTCGGTGTGCAATGTAACGAGCTTGAAGACGGTATTGAAGTGATCGGAAAGGGCCAAGATGGCGGTGTCTCGACGCCAGAGGCCAGCATCCATTGTTACGACGACCACCGTGTTGCGATGAGCTTCAGCGTTCTGGCTGTTGCTTCACCAGGCCCCGTCATTGTCACTGAAAGAGAATGCGTCGGCAAGACATGGCCTGGATGGTGGGATATCCTGTTTCAAGTCTTCAAGGTTGACATGGTTGGCCACGAGTCACATGCTGACACCCATGACGAAGAGATTTCAGAGAAGACATTGGAAAGCTCCGTTTTCATCATTGGTATGAGAGGCGCTGGTAAAACTACTGCTGGTAACTGGATGGCTAAGATTCTTGGCTGGAAATTCATCGACCTAGACCAGGAGCTCGAGAGGAGAGCGGGATGCACCATCCCCGAAATGATTAGGGGTGACCGTGGGTGGGATGGTTTCCGCGCGGACGAGCTGGCTCTTTTGCGAGACGTTATGGAAAGGAACAAAACCGGGCACGTCTTTTCGTGCGGCGGTGGTCTTGTCGAAACCCCCGAGGCTAGAGAGCTGCTCAACAGCTACGGAGCAAATGGCGGCCATGTGCTGTTAGTTCATCGTGACACCGACCAAGTGGTTGAGTATCTCAACCGGGATAAGACTCGGCCAGCTTACACAAGCGAGATTCTACAAGTCTATCTACGCCGCAAGGACTTTTACAACGAGTGCAGCACCCACCTGTACTACAGCCCGCACTCCGAGTCATCTGGCCGTCAAAGCCATATTCCTCATGATTTCCGGCAATTCGTCCATTCTATCGCAGGCAAGACCACCCACTTCAAGGATGTCTTGGACAAGGACCACAGCTTCTTTGTATCTTTGACTGTGCCTGATGTGGACCAAGCTGTCAATCTTCTACCAGAGGTTGTAGTTGGCTCCGATGCAGTCGAACTCCGAGTAGATCTCCTCCAAGATCGTTCAATCGACTCCGTTATTCGTCAAGTTTCTACTCTCCGAGCGTCCGCAAAGAAACCTATCGTTTTCACTTTGCGAACCGAGTCGCAAGGTGGAAAGTTCCCTGACAGTGCTTACGATGAGGGTCTCGAACTCTACCGCTTGGCCGTACGGATGGGAATGGAGTACATCGACGTTGAAATGACTCTCCCAGACGAAATGATCAAGACTGTAACAGAGTCCCGTGGTTATTCACGCATCATTGCCTCGCATCATGACCCCAAGGGTACCATGTCATGGAAGAATGCCTCTTGGATTCAATACTACAACCGTGCTTTACAATACGGTGACATTATCAAACTTGTCGGTATTGCTCGTACTCCTGAAGATAACTTCGATCTAGCCAGATTCAAGTCCAGGATGCAGGAAGCGCAGAAGACACCCATGATTTCCATGAACATGGGCAAAGCAGGCAAGTTGAGCCGTGTGCTCAACCGCTTCCTGACACCAGTGTCCCACCCAGCTCTTCCCTTCAAGGCTGCACCTGGACAAATGTCTGCGGCTGAGATTCGTCAAGCTCTGGCATTACTGGGTGACTTGGAACCTCATAACTTCTACTTGTTCGGAAAGCCAATCTCAGCTTCACGATCACCTGCTCTCCACAACACTCTGTTCAAGCAGACTGGTCTGCCTCATCAGTATCACCGTCTTGAAACTGACAATATTGAGGACGTGCGTGATGTTCTTAAGTCTCCCGATTTTGGCGGCGCCTCAGTCACCATTCCTCTCAAGCTGGATATCATGGGCAAACTTGATGAGCTATCGGACGCAGCCCGCACCATTGGGGCTGTTAACACCGTGGTACCATTCGGTAAGCCCGACGATAACGGTTGTCGACGTCTCCTGGGAGACAACACCGACTGGAGGGGTATGGTCCACGCTCTCCGTCACGCTGGTATTCAAGGACAAGACACAGACAACAAGGGCGCTGCCATGGTGGTAGGCTCAGGGGGCACCACTCGAGCTGCTATTTTTGCGCTTCACTCATTAGGGTTCGGGCCAATCTACATTGCCGCTCGCAACCAGGAAAAGGCTGATGCGATTGCTGCGGACTTCCCGAAGGAGTATCAGCTTGAAGGTCTCAGTAGGGCTTCAGATGCTGAGAAGGTGTCAGAAAACTTGAAGGTCGTCATTAGCACTATTCCCGCTGATCGACCCATTGACCCAACTCTGCAAGAGCTAGTTGGTGCCGTTCTCAGCAGGCCAGCTCCTGCTGGAGAGCGCAGGGTCCTCCTCGAGATGGCATACAAGCCTAGCCATACCCCAATTATGCAGCTGGCAGATGATGCAGGCAACTGGACTACGATTCCAGGGCTCGAGGTGCTTTCATCTCAGGGCTGGTACCAGGTAAGCGAATCGTCATAGCTCTCAGCAAGTTTCACGCAACTAATCTTATCGTTTCAGTTTGAGTTGTGGACAGGCATTACCCCACTGTACAAGGACGCCCGCGCAGCTGTCCTAGGCGAGTAAGGATTTATGCTTGTCGATGACGACGCAAGGATATAATTTACAAGTAAACGCTTTCCATCCAAATCGGACCACCTAGACTCAGAGTGGACGAAAAATGACGGCGTTGCTGGTGGGGAAAAGGGAACCCGGGTTGGTAGTATAGAAAGAAATTGAGACAATATGTCAAACTGTTCACAAAAAAAGATTGTTGGTCGGTACGACGTCGTACGGCCTGAAATTGCTGCATTTGGCAAAGCTAGAGCGGGGGACCAAATCTCTCAATAGTGACGTTATTCAGACTATGCCGTGCCGCGAAGGAACATGTTGACCCCTCCCAGCCCTACCTACATTTGTATTTATGTACTATGCATTGCGTCAAGGGTGGGGAAAAAAACATTCTGAGCCATGAAACCCATTTGCACAACGCAAAACGAAACCTGCATTGGGCAGCTTCGTCATGTGAATAATAATGCAGTAATCGTACGAGGTGCGCTGTGCTTTGTTCGTGCGAATCCTGCAAGCGAGCCTGAACAGTACGGATAGGTAGAGTGCAATATACATAAAAGGGTTGGTAGAGAAACAGACAGGGTCGGCTGTTGTCATTAATGGTAGGTATCACAGCGCAAAACTACCCATCCACTCGAAATGCGGTGGACTCAATGCAAAATGCAAATGCGGTTATTTTCCAACGACGTCAGAAGGGGTACAATATTCTTCTCTCTCTTGTCACTTGTGTCCAGTACTTGCATCATGTCTCAGTCCGTCCCCTTACAAGATGATACTAGGTAGTGGGGACGTGAACTATGATGTTGATCAGCAGGTGGTCAAGTCGTAGCTTCAGCTCAATTCCATCATCGGCGCATATCAATGATCGTTTGGCATGGGTCAGATCTGCGATGCTAGCGCCGACCGTTAAACCACCTCTTGGATAGATTGCTACACATATTTTATGGGGGAGATTACTATGCTACCAATGACAACACAACTTGCATCATCGCAATGAAACAACAAGACTGATTGGTACCCTTGCAAAATGGCATGTCAGTCGCAGATGGACCCTTGATTTTCTTATTATATCATAGTTTTAAATGGTAAATTATGTAATTTGTTATTAGAGATCCGTTCTTAAATTACGAAGGTCAATAAACCGCTATTGGCTATTTCACGAGATGGCCTACTTGAATTAGCTATGTTTACTAAAGAATTAACAATACAAGAGTGCACTTAGAGACAAGATATGTTGGTAAAAATAAATTGATCGTAATATTCGTTATCAAAATACAACGCTATAGTCAACCGTAACGCTCCTTTTTATCTAGACCCTGTTCCGGTTTTCGCTCAAGTCTTTCCCAGTATTCCAATGATAAAATCCTGGCCAGCCAGACATCCTCCACAATAAACAGTTTATAACCACTCATAATATATAAAGAATCAATGATTCGTAATGTACAGGCAAGCAGTACGGACGTTGATCCGCTATCTTCCATTCGCTTCGATTAGACGTCAAACAAATAAAAGAATTAAAATCAGGGTTGTAGAAGTACACGGTGCAGTAGAGAAAGTACAAGATGGGTGGATGTATGGATGGTTGGTGAGTGGGTGGGTGAGTGCAACGACCAAGCGGTGCGTATCGTATCCATGACGGACGCCATGTCATCATCAGGGAGTATCGGGGAACCTCGCTGGTGGATGACTGAGACTTAGGCGGAGCCATGTGATGTCACAGTCATAATAAATGGATTGGTCGTGACGTCAGTCGAAAGGACCCTTCCTGCAGGAAGGACCCTGAGACCCACTTTCCCGCATTGGAGACCGGGCCCTTAATTAGCCAACCCGATTCGAGTGACTCGAAGCCTTGCGACGATCGGTCCACAAGCGCCAAGCCTTGTTTTGACGGTGGTCCACGTCATGTAGCATCATTCAACGCCGGATGCTTCTTCCGCCAATGAATCCGCCTGTCGATAGTTGTGTACTTGAAGCCATCTTCAGGGGTAGCATCGTGGGGAGGTATCGGGTGCAACTATGCTTGTTCAGGCACTAACAGCTCAAGCACCGGCTCGTCGTCGATGCTTGCCCGGAAGCTCCATGTCAGGATGGCACACCCGGTAATGTCTGGTGAGTGCGTCTGCACGGCTGAAGGTCTTCTCTTCGGTGCAGAGATCGCATCTCACCTTTTGCTTTCGAGCATTGTGGATGGTATCCTCGTGACGGGTCAGGTCGTACGGCCGAGAAAAAACGGTGCTACAGGGTTTTCCAGTGCTTGGGTTGATTCGATCACAACGATGGGGACCAGCCTGGGTGTTCACCAGTGCAGATGTCATGCCAATTTCGCGAGGGCGGGCAGGACCCATTGTCTGTGTCTGACGATGGCCCTCTCGCTTGTGCTTCTGAAGCTGCGCTGGTGTGTCGAATCGTAGAGTGCAGCCGTGATATGTGCAAGTGTACGTGCCACCATCGGCAGCAGTGTTGGTAGGGCGGGTTGCAGGAGTGGCGTTGCGCGACCCGTTTGAACTTGAGCCAGTTGAGCTCAGACGAGGAGGAGTGTCATGGCTGATTCGTGTTGGGTGCGCGATGAATGGGTATTGCTGTGGTACAGTGATACCAGGAGCTCCGTGAGGTGGAAGAAAGTTAAAATGGTTTTGGATATGTGTTTCGGGAATTGACTCCTGCGAGCTCATCATGGACTTGGGAAACTGGTCCATGCCGAAGCTGGAATCCTGAGGGAAGAGAGGGAAGTTGTTGTCACCCTCAGACTCGTTAAACTCCAGGATAGCATCCTTGGGGGAAATGGTCTTTGGTGTCTCGGGTTCCTGTTTCATATTCATCTGCTGCTGAATGAACTGCGCGTCTTGCTGAGCCTTTGTTTGCTCGCGCATGCGCTGAGCGCTGTTGAAAGGCAAGCTTTGGTTAAGGTTGTGGTTTCCGAAATCATGCGCAGGTGATAGTGCGTGAGGGGACCCGGTGCGGAAGGGCGATCTGTCCCGCGAAGTGCTAGAGGCTGGTGAATGGGCAGCGCTGAGGTGCTGTTTGTTGGCCGCAGTAAGTCGCTGGCTAAAGAGGTCGTTTGTGGGTGACACTGAGATTTGACTTTGAGAGGGAGGCGTAGATGTCACGGCGAAGTTAGGGCTGTAAAGCTCATCGACATAGGCATCCGTCATGGTTCTGTCGAGCTTTGGGGCGTTTGGAAAGCCTAGAAGAGTAGAGTGTGAGTCCATGTTTACAATCGATTCACAATAAAGGTTGCTACCTTTTCTCCTTCTCTCTGTGACATCGGTTTCGCCAACTGTAGGCGTGGCAGGTGAGTCACCTGCGATGGAACTCGCCACCGAGGCAGGATGCGAACGCGTGGAGCTGTTGCAAAATTCAGGAGCTTGCATCAATCGACTATCCATTCTGGGCTTGCCACTAGGTCCAGGAAGCGTGATCGGGTAGGCCATCTCAGGCATAGCAGAATGCTCGATCCCATCACAACTTTGATATGTTTGGTACGAAGGCATTGTCTTGGCTAATTGGTAGTGCGATGATGAATTGCTTTGGTCGTTGGTGTCTGTGATGGCAATATATGGGTGTGGCAATTGATGGCTGAAAGGAGAAGTAGGTCCTGCAGTAGATGATCCAAGTGATGACAAGGAGGATTCCCGCTGGTGAGCGCGGGACTGTCTTGGGGCCTGCTGGGGGAGTCCCCAGGCTTCGTTCTGCATGAGATTGGTGGGTAGTTGCTGGCTTAGAGCAGCAATCTCGTCGTCGTAGTTCGATCTAGGAATATCCGAGTAGGAAGCAGCGTTATATTCGGCGTGACAGTTGTGTGCGAAAGGATACTGCTGGTGGATATTGGAAGAGTTGTTCTGGAGTTGTCGTTGGAGTTGAAGTTGTTGCTGGTGTAGTCGGGGGATCGATAACATGGTGATGTTGGAAAGATAGATTGTGTTTAAGGTTGACAAGAAAGTGGCGAAAGGCGGGAAGGCTCGCCTTTTAATAAAGCAGGGTCCTTCGAACAAACTACCTGGAGTCTGTAGATGGAAACCAAAAGACAGATGATGGATCCTTCCTTGGCCGACTTGTGTACAGTACCTGGAGTACAATGGGGTCTTGGGTGCACCCCTCAGGCTTAGTCGAGACTAAAAGACCCTTGGGCCCACTCTATGATGCGCGGAGCAGGGTTAAACCGGGACTGTGTGAGTCTTACTGGCTGGCCGAGTCTCGGATGCTGGTCCAGAAAAAGAAACAAGCGTCCCAGACCATGTACCTCTGCTCAGGGGGGTACATCCTAAACGATCTTGGGTGATGGGCAAGAAGGTGGGGGGGTGTCCTCCTGGATGTGGTATGTAAAAGTCGTCAGGTTGCAAACTAATGGTGTGTGGACAATATCAGGCCAAAGACGTTTTCTTCGTTTTTCCCCTCCTACCGGCTAGGTCACCGGAGGGTTGGCAGCTACTACGTAGCGCATAATGGTATCCGGCAGCATAGTGTCTTTTTTCCTGATGAATGATGGCTGATTGATGATGAATGATGCCGATGATGTCCAGGATCCCCCATTCGATATGACTACCGCTGCTGATCTTGTCAATGCTTCACGTCGCTTCCGGGTACTTCTCGAAGCAAGCTGTTGCATTTGTCTTACTTCAGTACTTGATTCCACTGCGCCTTTTCAAGATATACTGATTTCAAATACATTACTCAACTCGCGAGACGAGCACATCTACAACAGTACACGAAGCGCGAGCCTTGGCTGCTCGGGTCCGAGGTTCCCTCCCCTAAACCCTCCCGCGGCAGACAAGCCCACCCGTTCAGTACCTTACCTATTGCATACAATACCGTACCTAGCAGATGCCGTAGCAAGGGTCAAGAATACGTATGTATTGTTTAGGTTTTCCCAAAGCCCAGGTCTCAGTGGAAGGACCAAGTCCAGCTTGGGTGGGAGCTGCAGGGCTCTGACGCCGATAGGGGCCCATCGGTGACGGTGCCCAATAGGCTATCCCAATGCCTTAGACCTCTGACGCTGCTATGGAAAATCTTAGCCTGCCCCAGCATACTCAAGTTTTTCTCGGCTTGTTGAGAGGTTCCACTGACGTAGTCTAGCCCCGCCGATCTTTTTGTCTGCCATCGCTCACTTCCAATGTCAGGGATACGTACCTGCCTACGTAGCTGCGTTTCCTGGCCCGTTTCAGCAATAGTTCAGCAGTTGCACCGCCACATATCATGCTTTGTAATCTATGCCACTCCATGATTCCGCCACACTCTATCTGAGTCTATCTTGGTATGCATGCACGGAACTACGGATGGACTCCAAATTTGTCATCACATGATGAGTCTTTGTCGTGGGTCACATGAGACTCATCGTCGTATGTCGATACATCCAGATGTACTGTACCGCGAAGCCAAGTAAACCAAGATGAACTGCCTGTTCTCGATCAGTCTAGTGAGCACGAGCCGAAAGCTAATAGCAGAAGAGGAACTTGTTCGATCTGCTTGTCGTATGACACGCCGGATGGGGTGACAAGGCACGTGTTTTGTTTCTCACATTGCTTCTAAATCTGCCAGTTCAGCACCTCGCATGCCTTTACCCTTTTTGCGGCCCTTCTCCCGTAATGGGTGGTTGCTGTCGGTAAAAGACAGGGAATCAAAGAAGAAATTTTCTTCAACTTACAGCTATCAATGGAAAATACCTAGTACAGTACTGTACAATAGACTCGCGACGCAGGAACCCACCATAGTTGCATTTTACTTGTAGCACACCCTACCAAGCAAATCAAGAACCATCTTGGTAGGACAAACGACAAATCTCGAGCTCTAAGGTGACAGTGTTCTCGGCCTGACCGACCCGCTACAGCTAACCGTACCAGTTGCCAGGTTCTGTCGGACTTGGCAAGACAGCCAATCATATATGAGGCGCCTCATCTGCTAAGCCACAACTATGGAGTGCATACTAGTCTTTTCCATTTTTAAGTTGGCCAGATCGATCTTTTACCCACAAGGGAAAGTCCTTGCTTGTCTTGTGCTACTCCGCGTGAGTAGAGTTCGGTGACGGACCACCCGAGAAGCAGTTTGATAGAGCTTTGTTTCATTTGGTTTTCGGACAAGATTTCTCGATACGGATAAGAAGAGGGAGCTTTCGCTACAACTAGCCCTTGATTGATAATAAGATTGGCCGCAGATGCATGCTTAACAGGCACTAAATCTGGTGATACAGGTACATACATACAAAATGGGTATAGGTAATCAATGATCATCCGGATGCTTGGTATCAGCACATACCAACGTGTATAATTCGATAGATATACACACCTCCTCCGGTAACAATGTTTATAAATCCGCTCTCATTCGGCCTGGGTAGATGAATTAGGCTCGGGTGACTCACCAGCATACGTACAGCGAAGCTGATGAATCACTCCGTCGGTATTCCGCTGTGCCAGGGTTGAACGGAGGTTCACGCAATGCTCAACACATGTACATGAATCTTGATTTGCCGGTCCGAGAGTGAGATCAGTGCTCGCATCGGATTCTGTTTATGCACAATGGCAGTGCTTTACGTGCTAAGCACTCCCTCCTGTCAATCAACTCCGCGGATAAGGCTGGAGGCCAACGGACCCGTAACGGCTGCGGCTCAAGCCGGACGATCCGCCACGTCTTGTTCGTGTCCAAGCTGTCTCAAGACGTCTAGTCCAACATTTCTATCTATCAATGAGGCCGTATTCTCTGGGTGAATCTGTATTGCTTAGCCATCGAGATTTGAGGCGCCAAATACCGATTATGATTCGTATATCTTTAAACTTATTAAGAACAGGTACGTTGTATTAGGAATCCTTGCCAGTTTCAGAACAGTAGCTGCACCGCCACAGCTCATGATGTACGGCTTTGAACTACGTGTTGCCATCACATGATGAGTCTATGTTACGTGACATGAGAATTGATTGACAAAGGCGCCGATTCGGCGTTTAGAAGCCTCGGCATCAAACTTGATATTTGTAAAGACTATTCTGAATGCCTGGTGCCGAAGGCCGCGCATGCCGGGGTACCAAGCCTGGGTATCAACTCCAGTGTCCAAGCTCCCCTACAACCTTCTTCGACTCTCGCAGAAGCACACTAAGTCTCAATTGTTCTCATCCCATCTAATAATTATGCGAGAATCGAACAGTATCAGAAAGCTTTATGGACTTGCCTCTCATCACACTTTCCACAGTAGTAAAACATTATCGTTCCTTCATCGGCACTTCTCAGCTGGAGGGCTGTATAACGCACCTCTTGCGCATTACAATTTGAGTTAGAGCATTTCTCAGCTATTATAATCCAGGTATTGAGTGATGCTATATTCTTTGCCATGTTGATCCGTGGCATTTTTCGTATCCCAACCGTATCTTTCGTGCTGGAGACGCTGATGATGCCTATCAAAGTATCTATCTGAGACGAGACAGTCCTTTAGTTACTATACGAAAAAGAACAATGATGCATATTACGCTTTTTTTTTCTTGCCATCCCGCAACAGTCACACTCAACCTCTGAGTTCTGTGCTTCTAGGATCAAGTTCCCGCACGGGCTACAGAATTACATAGGCGACACAATCAGAAGACGTGTCCATCTTGGTCAATGTCCAGTTGCTGTGGGACTTCTGTTTTTTTTTTTTCATTTTTAATTCTTAAGTGCTGACTTGCCTAGGAGAGATCAATTTGATTGACGATAACACCAATCAAAATTTAATAGCAGAAATTCACATCTGCAATTGCGTTGTTCATAGAATTTGCACGTAGAAACTGAACTTTGTTCAAGACAGCGATTTATGCTGTGACCTATACAGCAGCAGCAGCAGTAACAGCAGCAGAACTGTACGCTCAGTTGGACCCTTATCCTCAATCACCATGCCGAACACCATCAACAATTAATCATGCCTATGAAAGTTAGGTAATTTTGGATAGGTGCATAGTAGGAAGTTATCAGCTGATTCCTGTGTATTTAACATCTTGTAGAGTTAGGTATGCTACAGTGCTCACCAAGAAAAGCCCACCACTACGATTTAGGGTAAATGATAAACAATGCAAGAGTCTGCTTTGGATTGACATAAGTTGCCTAATTTTCTAATTTAATATCTTGTCCTCTTAACTACCAATTCTCACAATACGTCAAGCAGGTCGTATAAGCTGTGTATGTGTGTAAGTAGCTGCAGTCAGTTCCTCTCTTAGTAGCTACAAGGCTAGGCTACCAAAGGGTGTAAACAGGGCTGTTTAATTCTTCCCGAAAGAGCGAGACATTTCCCGGCCATAGATTAAACGTTCCACGAAAACTTCCATGCATTAGTTCTTACGGTTCCATCCTACTCTATCTCTATCTCTCCCGATATGGCTTGAGTTTACTACTGTTGGTTGGGACATTAGATCTCGTCTCCAAATTTCAGCTTTTCCGGTTCGGCCTCGCCGTGTGTAGGGGGTGTGTACCGTATGCAAGTCTACTGCTCGCGCTATGCCCAAAGGATATGCAAATACGGTAGTGACAAATCCACTGCCGGCTGCAACGGTCGGGCTGTGCATTCCCGACTAAAGACCATTATTTCCGTCGCACTCGGGTTTCGAGAGTTGTCCGAGTTTTGTGCCTCACTTTCTCTCTTGAAATCAATTGGTAATCAACCGGATTCGCATGATTACGATAGACATAGCCTGGCTGGAATGTGGTCAGATTTTCGGTCTCTCTCAAATCTTGGCAAATACCATGCAGTAGCAATGTACTGTTCTGTACGGCACCCCAGGTCTCAAGTGTGGCAACCTCTAATTTTAGCTGGCTCCCACGTGGTCCAGGCCCGGCGATCGTTTGATCTCGCCACACGTAGGTTCCGTTACCCGACAGATTCGGCCGATTGACAAGCATCTACTGTTGACATTTGCTGATGCAAGGATCAGTATCTCTAATTGTTGAGGTTTACAATTCCAGATGTATTAACGATTACCGGAGCAATCAATGAGTTCTCGCTTCAGCCTTTCTGCCAAGGCCTCGTATCTCTCCCGTATTGAATTAGGTCGGTCCAGAACTGCGATATTGGGTCCCAAATGTGACTCTGGTAGTCACGCGGCCGAGGCTAATAGAAGTAAGCCCAGATCTCAATGCCAATGAATTCATCTAGTAAACTGGGATATGTGACTCATCCATTGGGGCGCAATGCTGATTGTAGCGACTATACTGTCTCCCAGTTCAGTTGGCAGCTCGGCTCAGCGTTATGGTCTAGGGTAGAAATTTTCGTATCAGCTTGTGCAATAACAGAGTGATTTACTAACCAAGCAGCCTGCACCATATGCCTTCTTAATCCACATGCTTGTGTTCGACATGTCTCTGCTCTTGGCTGGATATTTCAGTTTCTACTTTGCAAACTAATGTCATGGTTTCATTCGTGGCATCATTGTTCTCACCACGTGAATGAACAAATACTGACGATGCTTATGACAACCCACCAAATGCTTCATCTGTACACATGTTCGGCTTCCCAATCATGATCTGGTTATGAAGCTACCTGATTTTGAATTAGACATCAAATCCCATTTCCTTCGTGAAGGCCTCACACATTTTAACATTACAATCCGGTAAGATCATCACAAACGTCCTGTCCAACGCTCGTCAAAACTCAAAGCAAAGGGCTTCAACTGGGCCAGGGACTGCGGCTGTTGCCACGTATATACCAGCAGCGATACATACATAAGCATATACATCCTGTAATATCATGTACATCCTGTAATATCATGTCTCTTGCACTAGCATACATAGATAGCAAACATTCCAGCACAGCAACAGCAGCTGAGCATGTGGGTACGTGTTGCCTCGCCAGGTTGACTTCAAACGGACACACTGCGAACAGGAATATGTGCGGCGCGTGACAGGACGCGTTACCATGCGACAGGGACTACGTGTTTTCGATATCACTAGCAATGCACAACCGGTCGCAAAGCACAGGCGAGCGTGTCTGCAGTATTATCACTTGCATCAAATCACGTTGGTTGAGTATCATGGTGATCAATATCGCCTCGAGGGGCATTTTCGATTATCCCCGAATGTAATCCCCCAAATCCCTTATGATACATAACACCCAAAAACAATAACCGGACCCAATGTCATCATGAAACACCCTACAAGGTCCTGCGCTGCAAGCAGTCGACCGCAAAGATTCGTAACAGGCATGTAAAACAAAAAGAGCTTAACCACCGAAACCGTAGAGGGTACGTCCCTGTCGCTTCAGGGCGTAGACAACGTCAAGAGATGTGACGGTCTTTCGCTTGGCGTGCTCCGTGTAGGTAACGGCGTCACGGATGACACCCTCGAGGAAGGTCTTCAGGACGCCGCGGGTCTCCTCGTAGATCACTGCGAGGGTGGTTAGGTACTGCTTGGTAGTGTGCGGTTGCGAGTGAACTTACTGGCAGAGATACGCTTGACACCACCACGACGAGCGAGACGTCGGATGGCGGGCTTTGTGATACCCTGGATGTTGTCTCGCAAGATCTTTCGGTGACGCTTGGCACCACCCTTGCCGAGACCCTTTCCGCCCTTGCCGCCTGTTGATGAGTTAGTTTCGTGATGCTTTTGAAGATGTTTGTGAGACGCGCCGTTGGACGCGTTGATGAGTGATGTGCATGCTGAGGTGCAATGCGGTGAAGTGCTTAAGGGCAGGGTTACTTACGTCCAGTCATGTTGATTGTTTGAGGTGTGTAGTAACGGTTGTGATGATAAAGTTATACACGCTGGGTGTATACTGAAGTGTAGTAGGTAGAGTCGTTGGATGGAAGTGATAAGGTATGAGGTGTAGAAGTGAAGGGTGGGAGTGTGGGAGCTTAAGTACGAGTGGGCCAGATTCGTGATCAGTTGGGCGGACCCACTCTGTGATCTTGATCCCTGCTTGAGAGACGCGATGGGTGACGCGAAAATGGGCGCGGACGAATTAAAAATTCGGACTGCGCTGATTTTCAGAAGCGGGGTGGTTCTCAGCAACAAACTCATCCGCCAACAGCGCTAGAGCCACCCGCACCTGGTTAATGGAAGTATTATTAGCTTTACAGAGTACTGGGTGACAACTTGTTGGTTCAGGGTAGATGATGCATTTTGTTGTATGATATGTAGAATAGGTACTATTCATGACTATGGACTGTATGGACTATGTGTGAATGAACAAGTGATACTGAGCATGTACTACCTGTTGTCTGCTTTGTCATTACTTTCTTTGTGACTCACATGTGTTTGTGTGCTGTTGTCTCGACTTGTGGTTAAGACGGCGAGAAACCAAAGCACCAACAATAAGGTATGCTTTACAAAATTCAACGCAAATAAAGCCAAAGATGTAACAAAATTAGAGTATTCAGCATAAACTTCAATTCTGTAGCAGCAGACACAGTAAAACATAATGTAATTTTTTTAAATTTTTTAATTTCGAAGCCGTAAATGATCTACTAGATTTGGACAGTAGTAACTATTCACGCATGAGTAATGAGGCATCGAACAACAATAGGCAACACCAGATGGACACTTCAATATACTGACTCATTCAACGCCAAGTATGCAGCCTAATATGGAGGCAATAAACAAACTACTAGCTACGTATGTACTTTCTATGCAGACGGATACAGGCATGCTCCAGTGTCGTACTGCAAAACTTCCCCAGAATCTGGTCCGTTTCCCCGGGATGCTCTTTTGCCTCAGTCACCAAGTGCCGCATCTGTGAGCGTTGCCTATCTAACCTTACCTTGGTTACTCACCAATTTCGCCATTGGTTGCCTTGCAAAGTCAGATCAGATCAAAAAGGCTGGGCCACAAAGCGTGGAGCATTCCAGCTACGTGGAGGAATTTCGAGCCAATGAAAATTCAGCACGCAAGATGGTTTTTTTTTGCACGACTTGGGCCTGCATTTCGCCTGGACCCAATTTTCCATTTTCGGTGGGTGATTAGGAAAAAACGCACTCCAATCAGCGCGCACGGTCCACAACAGTCAGATCAGCCGCCGCCTAGAGCCACAGGTATAAAGGAATCCCCCCGCCTGCTCCCTCTCTCGACTTTTCCTTCTGCATCACACACCCACACTTCAGCCTTCCACCCCCACAACAACAACCATCATCAACAACTTCATCCACATCTTCACAAGAATCATCAACAATGGCTCGCACTAAGCAGACCGCCCGAAAGTCCACTGGTGGCAAGGCCCCTCGCAAGCAGCTCGCTTCCAAGGCTGGTAAGTTCTCACCGCGACTTGACGCGACACGCGTCTTTAATTATCATCAAGAGCTTCATCTCTAACATCTTCATCAGCCCGCAAGTCCGCCCCCTCTACCGGAGGTGTCAAGAAGCCTCACCGCTACAAGCCCGGTACCGTCGCTCTCCGTGAGATCCGTCGCTACCAGAAGTCCACTGAGCTTCTCATCCGAAAGCTCCCCTTCCAGCGTCTCGTAAGCATCACCCGAACATCGCATCATCGCTTGATATCAACTAACATTCAATCAACAGGTCCGTGAGATTGCTCAGGACTTCAAGTCTGATCTCCGATTCCAGTCCTCCGCCATCGGTGCTCTCCAGGAGTCTGTCGAGTCTTACCTCGTCTCCCTCTTCGAGGACACCAACCTGTGCGCCATCCACGCCAAGCGTGTTACCATCCAGTCCAAGGATATCCAGCTCGCCCGCCGCCTTCGTGGTGAGCGCAACTAAGCGAATGGCTTTGGGAGGATAACGAATTTTTTGCTTTGACACGAGGGATATCATGGTTAGGGGATAATCAAGGCGTTCATGAGGAACAATGTTTTATACACTCAGGCTTGTACATTAAGTGGCAAGCAAGTTAGCTGCCTTTAGCAATCGACCAACGGTCTTTGATCATCATCACACCTTGTTCCGCATGACTCGCCACCAATGATTTTTTCTTTCTTCCTTAATTAATGTAGTTTAATCGCCATTGTGCACGCACTTGAGTAAACTGTGACCATCGCGCCTGTAGTAAACACGCGTCTTGCTCGCAAACAACACTTAGCAAATGCCTTACCCGTCTGATTCCAGAAATGCAAACGTGATTTGTGCCTGATAGATCCCTTGGCTAGTAAAATGCTTGCTTACTGCGAGTGATCGTGGAAAATGTTCATGTGTCATCGTGTGCTTTGAAAAGAAGTGCATGATAGAACAACACGACGAATGTTGCAAGTCACGCAGTCATGAGAACGCCTAATCGTAGGGGAAGCGAGCACCGAAATTAACATCAACATAAGCAGTAGCCATTTTTGTGATTATAGAAACAAATATTAAATAGACAATCAAATTTGTTGCATCTACTTTTTTACAAACCGTATTACGCCAGAGAATCAACATGATATGTAGGAAGCTGCGCCAAAACATCGAAACCACCAGTGCCAACCTTTCCAAGTCTGCCCATCACCAACCGACCACTAGGTGTAGAGAGGTCATCCCAGTCACCATCCAATACAGCATCCTTGAGAAATCCCAATGTCGTCTCGAAACTCATCTTGGTGAACGGACTGACGTTACCCTTGAGACCCATTCGGTTGAATGGTGTGAAACCACCGTTCCTTGTCATGTGGTCACCGATCAGGTTCAAGTGGCGGTTGTCGACCTTGATACCGTGGGAGCCGAAGACACCATCCAGCTCATTGACAATGTTCTGTCGAGCTGCCTCGACACCGTAAACCTCCAAGACAGCTGCGATGTCGTTGGTCTGGATGTTGTTGGGGTTGATGAAATCGCTGTATTGCTGCATAGCCTGCAAGTTGACGCCTTCTGTGTGGATGACTCTGATCTTTTTGTTGTCCCTGGTCTCCTCATGGTAGTTGCAGGATCCCACACCAGAGATCTCTTGGATCACAGTCTTCTTGACAGCATCTTGGACAAGGTTGAGCATAAGCACCTTGGGAATAGCCGAGTCAAACTCGAGCGTGAAGCTGCATTCGGTTCCATTCTTCTCATCGAACGTGAAATCCGTGACTTCTTCGTATTGCTCAAGAACGCGATTGGTTCGCACCTTGGCACCCCAGTTGACGACACCGCTGTCCTCCTCATCCTCTTCGTCGCCCGCCTGCCGTTGGCTACCACTGAAGCCCTCGTCATCAAGGTCAGCATCGGCAGCATCGCGACCCATCTCCTCCTGTACGGCATCATCATCATCATCATTGGGACCATACGAAACTGCCTCGCTCCTGTTGGCTCGCTGTTTGGCATTTGTCGCATCGTCATCGCCTTCTTCATCATCGTCGTCGTCGAAATTACCGGCAGCCTCAGCGTTAGGAGCAGCTGTCTCCACAACACCAGCCTTCACGCCGATCTCGGGAGTGGCCATTGTAGAATGGGTTTGTCGCTTCTTGATGTCCCTCTTCAAAAGGGACAACAACCGGTGTAGGAGCTTCTTCTCCACTGCATCAACGACGTCCGAAGTCTTGATAGCATAAGTCTCAGTGTACTCCTTTGCGTCAAAGAACTTAATGTCGATCGAGTAGATCTTGGCTGAACCATACATCTTGCCTTGACCGACCTTCTCTTCAACGTGAATGCTGTCGAGAATGTAGCCAAGAGGCAATACCGAGATGGACTTGGCAAAGATGTTCGCATCCTCCACGGACATCTCATCAATAGGGTAAATCGACATGGATGGAGTGGAAATCTTGTTGCTAGCCGTCATGAGAATTTCTCGTAGTCGAGGAATACCGAGTGTGACGTTCTTGGCAGAGTGACCAGCCAAATGGAAAGTGTTCAGTGTCATCTGTGTCGAAGGCTCTCCAACAGATTGGCCTGCCACGATACCGACCGCTTCTCCAGGCTCGACGAGCGAGCGCAGGTATTTCATTGCAAAAAGCATTTCCGCGTTCTTCTTGTTCAGACTCACCCGCGAGAGCGCCTGTTTATTCTTGTCAGACTTGTCACGGACAAGGCCATCCTTGTTCTCCTTGAGATACTTGGTCATTTTCCAGAAGAATTTCTCAGAAGTAGCAAATGCGGTGGTGGCGGGGTTAAAGTGACTCGAGATCGGGTCATGAGCCTTGGGGTCATTCTTCTTCAGGTACTTCAGGTCCTTAGCCTCGGGTTCATTGATGTTGGTAGGCTTGAGAGCTTTCTTCATGTACTTGGTAATGGCATCGCGATGCATTCCTAGGCGTTCTCCGACGCTGGGGTCGTATCGGAGCTGAGCAGCCTCCGAAGTGACATTCTCCAAGATGAAGCTGAAATCTTCCAAGTATTTTTGTTTGCAAGCGTCAAGACCATCCTCACCGTACATAAACTGGATCATGGAGCCATCGGCATCTCGAACGGTAGTATCGTACGCGACAGTCAGGCCCTCCATACCCTTGATGACACATCTCTGCAGATAACCGGAACGGGATGTCTTGACGGCAGTATCAATCAGACCTTCTCGACCAGCCATATGATGGAAATAGTACTCTTGAGGACGAATACCAGTAAGGAAACGCTGCACAATGTAACCACCAGCTCGAGCATGAGTCTCGAATGGGTCGAAACAGGGCAACGACTTGCCACTGACCATAATTGGAACACGGCGACCTTCAAGAACCTGCTGACCCAGGTTACAAGAAATCAGATTGGCGTTGACTCTGGATCCCTTCGCACCAGAGGTTGTCATTGCTTGCATCTGATTGAAGGGGAAAGCCTTCTCCAGACCGTGTGGCATAGTGGCTTTCTCGATACTGTCTGTGACCTTACTGAGGCGCTCCTTCATCAGAAGATCAAGGCCTTCCTGTTTTTTGTCGTCGCGCATTACCTCTTCAAGACGCTCCAGAAACAAAGGATCGTTAGGACGAGTAGTTTCCGCAAGCGAAGTGAGGGCAGTTGCAACCTCAATTCCTACATTGTCGGCAGGCTTAAGTGCTGCTCGTCGGGCTTCCTCACCCTTTGGTGTGAGCCTCAAATCTTCCATACCACATGAGAAAGCCCGCATGTTGAGGTATCTCGTGAGTAATCTGCCCAGACTGCTTAGCAGCTTACCCGCAACAGCAGGACCATAAATTTCATGGATAGCGTGGATGATACCGCCAGAACTAGGGCCGATTTGCGACTTGTCCAGAATTCCACTGATGAACTCGCCATCCTGGAACAGTACAGTGCCTTCCTCAGAATTGTTACCCCACTGGCTGGCCTTGAGCTGCGTCTGGGCCTTCATGCAAAGGCCACCGCAGTTGGGAGGCTGCATGTTCTTCAGGATGGTAGTAATGACCTGCTTTCCGGTCCATCTAGGAACAGGTTTAATTATGGCGGGAGCAACAAGCTCAATCCTCTCGCCCACGATGTGACCGCTTTCGGGACGTAGTGCATTGTAGACAAGCTGTTGGTAATCGCCCTTGGTAAAAAAGGTATCGCGGTTACAGAGACCGACGGAGACTGAAATATGATCCTGAATAAGACCTCGGAGAGGCTTTCCAGCTGTGCCAGAAAGATATTGGTGGTCGGTATCGGCAATTTGGAGAGCCTCTGCTCGAGCAACTTCGTTCTGGGGGAAATGCATATTCATTTCATCTCCATCGAAATCAGCGTTGTAGGTGTTACAGTTGGCGTAGTGCATTCGAATAGTTTTTTCGCCAGGCAGGACGCGAACTCTGTGACCCATGATAGATGGCTTGTGGAGTGTCGGTTGTCGGTTCATCAAGACGACATCACCGTTGGTAAGATGTCGGTAGACCTTCTTGTTCCTGGTACGAGCAGCGTTGCTGCTTGTGGGAGCAAGGAGTTGATTAGCCAGAGACACACGGTCATCAACCGACTTGTTTCGAAGGTTGACAATTTGGCCATTTTCGTTTTCGATCGCGAAAGCACCAGGCCATTTGTCAACACCATTGATAACTGCTTGTTGCATGTCTCGGAAGTTGTGGCTTGTGACAGGCTCAGGGTATGTCAACTTCTTCGCAAAGACGGGCGGCACACCAATTTCGTTGGTTTCGATATTGGGATCGGGAGAAATAACACTTCGGGCTGCGTAGTTGACACGCTTACCCATCATGTTCTTTCGGAAGAGACCTTCCTTCTTCTCGAGCTTCTGCTTGATACCATCCTCATTGCGCTTCGCTGCAGCACCTTGAACGGGGTTCTTGTCCTTATCGATGAGTGAGTTGACTGAATCCTGTAGTTCCGTCCACGCTTGATGCAGCTGATTGACATCCGCATTTTCCTCCTTCAGCTGCTTGTGTAGTCGGGCGATTGTTCCGCAGCCTCGAAGGATGTTCTTATAAAGCGAGTTTTGTTGGGCTTCAGAAATCTCGGACTCGCCTGTTCGGGCTTCGGGACGGTAGCGGTTGGGAGGAACTAGGATGGTTGTCAAAAAGAACATTTCGGGAGTGACCTTCTTTGAGCTTCGGGTTGCGGGTTTAGCGTTGTACAAGAGGGAGACCAACTCTTGCTCCTTAGTGAATAGTTCGCTCAGACGGGCGTGGACCTCCATAGCACTGATGTATCGTTGTGAAGCAGAAGAGGCAGGGATTTCATCGGCATCCATCATCTCTGTATCTTGCTCAGCATCATCTCCGGCAAGTTGCGACTTCTCAAGAGTGGGAGAAACGACATCTGCCACACCCTCGTCGGAGGAGTATCCGTCAGGTTTTTGTTTTGTTCTGCCTTGTTGGACTCTGGCCATGGCATCGGATTGCTTCAAGTTCTTTTGGGCCATCTTGGCCTTTTCCTTGTCGGATAGTGACCTCTCAAAAACCTTGACGAATCGATCCTTGCGGTATGAGGGCGAAATGCCGTTACAGTTGGCGCAAAGTCTTCGTTTAGTGATCTCTGCAAGAAACTCCTTGATGACCTCACGGCGCATTTCGCTTGAGCCTTCGTGCTTTCCTCTCTTCGTATCGCCGCGCTTAATCTTGATACCGCGAAGACACTTATCAACGTACTTGTCTCTTGCGCGAGTCACGTTGTCGATCGAACTGCTGGCGCCTTCTTCTTCGGCTTCGCTTTCTAGCTCGGAGAAATTTCCAAGCTCAATAGCCAGGTCGTTCTCGCCAATAACGCCGACCATATGGGCTTCTTGGATCAAGCCATGCTGGAGCAGCTTCAGCTTGCACATATATTTGTGGAGTTCCTTCTGAGGAAGTCGGAAACCTTTGCAGTAGACACAAGTCGCCTTCAAGAGTCGATAAGCTTGGTCCATGAAGACAGGATGATACACTGGGACAGGAAGTTGGATGTGGCCGGGATGGCCCGGGCAGGTGGCTTGGTTCAGATTACATGTTGTGCACCTAGGATTCAGTTAGCTTCATGTTGACCTTTGATTAGCAGCCATTGGAACTTACGGCGCATCGCCCCAGGAGCCAAGGGCAGGATCATATAGACCACCAGGTACAGGATTGAGGAGATTGTCGAACGTGCTGTCGTTTTCAATCCTCTTCACAGAGATTGCTCGTATTTCTTTTGGCGACAGGAAGGTGAACTCGACGCTCTCGATCCCAGATGAGATCGGCTGCGCGATGTTCATGGTGGCGATGATGTCGCTCTCTCGAGCGAAAAAGTATATTAGCGATTGAGCGACGTCTTCGGATTAACTGATGAAATCCATTCCCCAGCGCAGAATGCGAAGCAAAAGTAAATCATGCAGACAGTGGGGAGCTTTGCTAGAGAAACAATTTTTTGGCGGTGCGGGACGGCAGAAATTTAGACCGACCTATCGCCGCTACCGTTGCGCGCGATTCGTCTGCGCGTGGGTCCATGCGTTGCCATCTACCTATTTGCATCATCTTTGAGAGCACATCTTACGTGCATCAACAAGCTAGCGCAACGTGACCTTCAAGTATAGCACCGACCAGCAGAAACCCAGACTGATCACCAACGTCAATACGGACCTGAACAGAGCCTCGTCACCCCTTTCAAGGTCAGCGAACAGCTAGGCAGCTGTTTGGCCACCTCGCCAAACTGTAAATGGATCGCAAGAGTCAGTCTCCTGGCCTCGGCCCTCGTCATGATACCTCGTCAAGAGTGCAGAAGCCCGACTCTGCTGCAGACAGGATGGCTGCACTGAAAGCGCGTGTTGCTGCAGCTATTGGTACGAGTAAAGCAAAGGGTGGCTTAAACGTTGGACTTCACCCTGCCTTGGAAGACTTGGGATCACATAAACCATCAAACAAATCGAAGGAATCAACGCCAGCACCCTCAGGCGCAAGATCAGATAAGCCTCGGTCGCAAGATGCGTTGAGATCAGCTTCTGTCAACAGGGAAAGCGGAGAAAACCCGTATTTCGATCAAAGTTCCTCAGCACAACCAGGTGGAGGAAAAGCGCGCCAGTCTCGATCACTCGTGTTTAATCAGAAAGGAAAATACATCGCCCAAGCCAATGCTTTACGTCGACAGGCCGCCCTGGAGGCGATGAAGAAACGAATCGCAGAGCAAACTCGAAAGGCTGGCATCGATGACGACCTAGACGTGGAAAGAAAATTTGTAGTAGAAGCACCCCCTGAAATCGAGTGGTGGGATGAAGGACTTGTCGAAGGCGGGAGCTACGATGTGCTCGATGATCCCTCCAAGCTCAAATTCACGACACCCGATACTATTATTACCGAATACATACAGCACCCTGTTGCTCTTGAGCCGCCTCAAGATGGACATGTTCCAGCTGCTAAGCCAATGTTCCTAGTAAAGAAGGAACGGCAAAAGCTACGACGACAACGCAGAATGGCTGAGCTGAAGGAGACGCAAGCCAAGATTCGCCTGGGACTGGTGCCAGCACCTCCTCCCAAGGTCAAGAAGGGCAACCTGATGCGAGTCCTCGGTGACGGTAAGTCTACCACCCATTTCTATTCGTTTGTTCACCTGCTAATATCTGTATAGTCGCTGTGAAGGATCCTACCGCCGTCGAAGCACGTGTAAATCGTGAAATTGCCGAACGCCACCAAAAGCACGTCGAATCAAATGAGGAACGGAAGCTCACCAAGGATGAAAAACACGAAAAATTGGCAGCAAACCAACAAAAAGACGCCGAAAAGGGAATTCACATGCTCGTTTTCAAAATCGGGAGCCTGGCGAACGGACAACATCGGTACAAGATCGGCATCAACGCTGATCAACTGGCCCTCACAGGTACATGCATCATGCACCCCAAGTTCAACCTGGTTATCGTTGAGGGAGGCGAATGGGGTATCAAGAAGTTCAAGAAGCTCATGCTTAACCGAATCGACTGGACCGAGAATTCGCCGTCAAGAGACCGAGACGGAAAGCAAGGCGCAACACGCGACTGGCTTCTCGCTGAAAAGGACACCGGCGAGCTCAAGGATATGTCAACGAACGAATGCAAGCTCATCTTTGAAGGTGAAGAGAAGGCTCGGGCATTCAGGAAGTGGGGCAGTAAGGTCTGCGAGACAGACTCGGAAGCGAGAGATGCCCTGGCTCGAACAAAGATGGATAACTTCTGGCAACTCGCTAAAGGTTTCGCTTAAAGCAAATCATACTGTATAATTAAGACCAGGGGAAGGACAAACCCATGTGGCTGCGCTTAACATACTAGGCGGCAAACATCTGATACGCTTCGAGCCGACAACCGTTGCAGGACAGAAGCCCCGTCGCGATTGTGTTCCATGTTGTCTAAATATCAACGGCAGATATCATGATCTTCCCCTCCATGTTGGCGCTTCTCGGCGGAGACGGAAGCCTTTGCCGGTTTCAAGAACCAACCTGCGTCCTGTTTGCCAACTGAGGCAGGGCCATAATAATCGGACCATGTTGTTTGCAAAAAACGGAACGTCGATCAGGCTTCACTTACTCTGATGGGAAGAGGCAAAATGGAAACTAGACTGATAGACAGATCAATAATGACACCACCAACTTTTTCATACAAGCTCCAGCCGGATGCAGTATTTTCGAGCTGGGACAAATCTCGAGTTACAAAACACTGGGCTCCGTCGTCTGCATGCCGTGAATGGGCCGTTAGGTATATACCTAATAATATCCCAAGAATAGAACCAGAGACTGACTGCGCAACACAAACTCTGCCCCGAGGTACTTTATACAGGGACACACTAGAGCGCGGCCGCCTCAACATGTACGTATCTTATGCATATGCCCCCATTCCGAACCTCGCGTGCACCAGTTTTGTCCGAATATTGGCATCAAATGCCTGCAAGGATACAGGCGAGTATAACTAACAGTACTGACTGCAGTGGCGAACCAAAACGGAAGGCAGAAACCGGGCAGTGTTCCGTTCCGGGTGACATGGCTCTATGTTTCTTGTGCGACCTTCCATTACCAGGCCGGGTGAGACTAGCCGCGAGATCTTCGAGATCCCTAAGATCATCACGGTCCATATGCCTGGCCTGGGGGTCTCCAACTGGAAGGGATCTCCGCGAACCCCTGGTCAAGGACAATGGCACAAACCGGGGATCAGTGATGAGCACGTCCAGGTCCCTCATGGCAGGGCAGGGAGAAATTCTAATTCTGCATGTTTGCGAAGGGCGGACCAAGCTGGAAGGCCATGTGTTATGTGTGTGCGTGCGTGTCTTGGGCTTGTGCAGGTAACGATAAAGCCAAGCAACTCGTGAATTGAAATAGCATCTGTTTTCGACAAAGGAGTACAAGGTAGTATAAGATAGTGCTATATTGTTGTAATATTGATTTTTACTGTTAAGCTCATATCTCTGCAAAGATCGAATAAGTCAAACATTCATTCATAAGACAGTGTTGAAAGCCATTGAGATATAGCTCTGATACCGGTAGATCATATGTAAACTTCTCATCACATCAAAAACGATTGCACGGCACTCAAAACAACTTTAGACGACAGACCAAGATGGTGGGCAATGTAATCCTAGCAGGGTCCCAGGATGTAGATTCGATGGTCTTGGGTAAAAGTGCTGTAAAGTAGTAACAAAAATGGAAGCCAGGAGGCCTAGCACTTCCACTACGGCCCATGGCATTCCTAATGCAGAATTATCTGCAGGTGACAGAGCTAGGGGGAATCGAGGAATCAGACAAGTTCTGGCACCCTTTTCCTGGCCAACCCTGGTTCGTCTGCTCAAGCCTGGAGCCAGTAAGCTCGTGCATCAAACAATCGGGGATTGCAGTATTAGGATTTACTTGAGCCGTGGATCTCCAAGTAGGAGTGTAATCGCTTGAACGACATTAAATCATTCAACATGGCCAAGATTTCAGCTAACGAGGTGGTTGTTTGGCTCCATCGTACTTTGGCACTTGGCGTTGCTGTTCTTTATGTTGTGGAGTTTTGGAACTGGCTCCTATCAAGGAGAAGGGTGAGAAGGGCTCCCTCCACAACGTTACACCGGGGCATGGACTCACTTCGGCTCAGCCTCGAATAAGAAGTACCTACCTACCTAATATATATTAGAGCTTTGGATCATGGCAACCGACCCGTCCGCCTGGCAGGGCTGGATTTAAGCTTATGTATCTCCTAGAAAATCATGGTGACAGAGCTAGGTAGTTAGAGGTCAGTTGCATGCTTGTTGCAATAGTTGGTTCATAAGTCTATGGCATTGGGGGCGAGAAACCCTGGCTGATAAACTGTACCTATCATTCACCTTACCAGGTACTTCGTCATCCGTGCATGAAAGCGAAAACCTGTGTAACAGTCCATCCAGCTAGGTAGCGAGAAGTGGCGACTAGATTAGATATTCAGGTCTACTCTGCAGCTCCCAGCCAATTATCAAACATGTATAACATAGTCACAACCAGAACCATGAACAATTCCCGGCCTTTTCTTTCCCGTTCTGTCTAACAAGTTAGGTAATTTAGGTTAGCTTGGGTTGTGACATGTGTGTATGGATGGCGTCTCGGCGGCAATAAGAAAAAGAAAGCTTTAGTGCGCCTGTCGAGCCTGTCCTGTCGCTTGTCGTAGTTCCATCAACAAGGCCGGGGTCCCTAGAACGCTCGGGCATCCGTCTTGGCTTCTCCCACTCGGGCAAACTCATCGCAACTTTACCTTGAATAGTAGAGCACAGGACTACAGATGAGGCTAGAGGCGCAACATGACACTGGACTCGGAGGTTAGACTATAGCGTCAGTGTGCTATTGTTTTAAGCTGAACTATTTGTTTGATCGATCATGGGGATTGATGTTACGCAGGTGCTCATCATTAATTAGCATTAGTATTAGCATCGGCATTGGAAGCGTGTCCTTGTAATAAATTTACATTTGTTACCATTTAGCGCAGTCGCGGTTAGGGATGTGGATGCAATACTGGTCGTCTCCCCTGCTGCATGGCTTGCGTTTTTATACCTGTGATGCTCGTCCTGTCATGGGAATATACAGAGTAGGTATGGTACTTTTGAATGAGGATGATATGCTAAATGTGTTGAATGGTAAAAGGACTAAGAAATCAACATTTATCCCAAATAAAGTAGGTCAATCCCGCTGTACCTGGTCTGTTCTGGCCTGGACTGGCTACTAGTATCGGAGACGGAATGAGGGCAATGTCAGAACGGAGCATTAGAAGGACCGGGCCGCCGTTGCAGGATTCAACTTTGACAGTCGAGACAGAGACCGACTAACAGATAATTTAAAATAGAATACTGCATCAAACTACAGAGACGGTGCCTTTTGATTTGGGTTTATTGAGGCTATTTGGAACTAATTAGTTCACCTAGGTTGTATGGCATGAGGTAGGTTTTTGGTGTGACATAGGCTGAAGATGGCTAGATGGCTCGAGCTAGCTGTTTTGCGGGGCGCCACCCGACCGTTGAAGTCGAGCTAGCTGGGGCCAGGAACCTGCCGAGATATCTGCTTCCGTTCTGGGCAAGGCGGCAAACACTGTAGACAGCCGCGCCATTTGGGGGTCAGGATGGCTGCACACCACAGTATTATTATGTTCATAATACTGTCCCAGCGTCACATCGCTTCAATCCACCCACTCCACAAGTTCCTAGCAGTGTCCACTCAATTATTATTCCGTTTGGACAACACGACACGAGGATAAATTGGAGATGAGCAACACAAGATGAGCGAGCGAGCAATCGCAGGTGCAACCGTAACTGCAACTGCAACTGCAACTGCAGCACCCATCCTTGACCCATGGTCCATCTCTCCAGGCCGGAGACTCGGCCCTGTCCCAAACGAAGAGCACTTGACCGGTTCGACCAGGGTTTTCTTCCATATTACCCATCGTCGTCTGGGATTCCTCGGCCTCCAAACTGTCACCTTCCTCGTACATTGCCGTATCGGCTGTTCGGATCTAATCCGGCTCCTTCTTGGCTACCATTCCCCTGCCTTGCACTGAGCCGGACTCGCACGAGTCGCACGCACCACCTGATCCGTCTCTCCAAAGCAGAGAGAAAAAAAAATGAAGAGAAAAAAGCCGCTCAATTTGCCTTGTTGGAGGATCCTCTGTCTGGAACAGGTCTTGCGTATCGGGCTACGGCGCATCCGTGAAGTAGACCCTGGCCTGATCCTGGCTTGCAGACTGCCAGTCATCCAACCTCAGTGAACCAACGATGCACGCAAGAGACAGCAGCAGCAGAGCAGAACAGAGCAGCACTGAAAAAAAACCTACACATGGCGCCAATGACGTTGTAATAGAGTAGTCGTCAATCTTTCTTGTTTTTCCCCTGCCAGCGGATCTGCTATGATGCTGTAATCCATAATGGACAGGTACATGGCTTTACTAACTCTCACATCATCACTCAGGTACGGGATACCGTACATACAGTCCAGCAAGTGCCTAGGAAGTTAATAGGTAGACTGCATGGTCCAGCTTGCCAAATCGGGGCTGTGCGCATGCTTCAGTACAGTAGGTCCTCCGAGGCTGTTGGTTGTTAGTTCTTGAAGGTGGAGATCAATTCAAATGTCCTTTGGCAGCTGCTTCGCAATGGGACGATGTGTTTCCAAACTGGGTCACGTCCTTTTTACTCTACAGCTTTGCTCGTTGTCGTCGTCGTTGTCGCCGTTGCCGTTGCCGTTGCCGTCGCGTCGAAGCCATATCATCCCATCTGTACTGTCCTGTCCTGTCCCGTCCCGTCTTGAGATGTACCCAATGTAATGTAGGTTGTTTTGGGGAGCCGGACCCTGGTCTCAAACGGAATCCGGCCCTTTATACCTTAGCTTGTGTTGGTTGAATGTAGCTTCTAATTTGCGCAACCAAAGGTTGAACCTTGAGCTTTGACCTCGGGTATGTTCACACTGGCTGGTTGATCCTAGTGATACCGTTATCTGTCTGCTTCGTTCTATCCGCGAGATCTGTCAAGGGCCAAGATGGCCCAGCCGTCTGGTTGGCGAACGGCCATCCTGGCCTAGACCTCATTTCGCTCTCTTCCCGGCCCCGTCACCCGCTGCTCGACACCTTCCCAGTGGCTCTTTGCCTACCTTACCCGTCTCCCCACCCTGGGAATCCATGCTATGCAGGCGGAGTCTGATCCTTCCAGCAATCCTCGTCTGGTCTGGTCTGGTCTGTCTTTGTCCGGGTCTACTAAGGTAACTCATCAAATCAACAGTAGCTTCGTCAAAGGACATCTAAGTAAACGTTATTCCCTGTACCTCGCCCAGAAAAGGTCGGAACTTTCTGAGTTTGATACTCGTCTCTGTTGCCACTGGCTCTCGTGTGTTGCTACTCTTGACCTTGACTTCATCTTGTCCGTGTTGGTCGGCCGAACCCTCGTTGTATTTATCCAACTCATACCCCGTCATGGGGCTTGCCAACTCGGTCGATGAATCTCTGCTCACTGCAGTACCTAATCTAACCTATCTACCTACCTACCTACCTGCCTGCCTGCCTGCCTACCGGAAGTGCATGGCTCATGAGACCCTAGCCTCTAGCTCCCCACGTATTCTAACCCGACCCTCGCATCCTTTCTTTAACGACCTCAAATATGTACCTTACACCTCCCTCGACCTCGAACTCTCCAGTGTCGCAGTATTCACAGTTCTTCGAAACGAGTTCAACCAGTCCGGATCCTTCCTGTCACCCAAATCGTCTGTCTTGCTACGATTCTTCATTTGAGCAAGCTGTTTCAACTGCTGTTTCCCGACCAGACTTGGAACCAGGTCCGTACCCTCATCACGGTCGCTGGTACTCAGTACCTCAGACTGAACTTCTATCACCGCCTCCCATGGACCACGGTAGCACTGCCTGGGTAACCCCGGATGGATTAGTCGCGGGGACAAGTACAGCGTCCTCGAGTTCCGTGGAGCCTGATGCCTTGCATGCGGATTTCAATGCATTTGCTGGATACGACTCATGTCTGCCTGCCCCGTACCAACCCCATGATGCTTATATGCCAACCGGACGCAACCCATCAGTTCATGAGTCCTCGCTACCTTCCACTAGCCAATCTGCACGAGCGCCAACACTGGGAGCGAGGCCATCGTATGGATATCTGCAAGACCCAGCCAGCTCAAGATTCAGAGTAGAAGGCGCCGTCAGCACCTACGGCCAAGGATATGAATCTCACTCCTACTCGCCGCCTGGCCCACCAGCTACTACCTACCAAACCGACGGTGCTGCCTTTACTTCAAATCTGCCCCCAAGCCTGGGCGCAGGTAGCTCAACAGCATGGCCCAAGCAGGAATATGAAGTGTCGCAATTCTACCCTACCCCGCAAACTCAACTTCCAGAACTTGGCCAAGAGAGGAGACTGTTGAAAACAAACAAGGTCAAGAGACCCACCAGGAAACATACGTCCAAGGAGGAGGCCAACTTTCAGTGCGAAGTGAAGGGATGTGGGAAGTTTTTCAGTCGAAGCTACAACTACAAGTCTCACCTGGAAACTCATGACGAGAAGCGCGAATACCCTTTCCCATGCACCGTAGATGGGTGCACAAAGAAATTTGTACGGAAGACCGACCTCCAACGCCATCATCAGAGCGTGCACATGAAGGAGCGCAATCACAAATGCGACTACTGTGGACGTCTCTTTGCTCGCAAGGACACCTTGCGAAGGTAGGCAAATTAACCTCCTCCTATACAAGCCCTGTTATCAACTAACTACCTATCTAGGCACATGGAAGATGGCTGTTCAAAGCGATTTGATATCGGCACACTCAACCTACAAGGGCCGGGGTTCGCAGGTTTAGGGATTGTCACTCCAACTAGACCTTCCGGCTTAGACCCTCGCCGCCCCGGATAGACCTGTTCCAGCAATCCGCTTACATAGTGCTTGATTACACCTCAAATACATGCCTGTATGCCTGATCTATGAAAGAGGGAGATACACGATGATAGTACCTTGGATAGATCTGCTCTGCAACCGCGGCTACGCATTTACAATCACGAAGTGATACCCAAAAGTCTACGAGGTAGGTTGAAACGCTCAAGCGAAGCTTGGAGTTTGCTGGTATTAGGGTTAACAGCTAACCGATCCCGCCCTAGACCACAATATATTAATCTTAATCACCACGATGGCAAACAAACTCTACTAGATTCGGAGGTCTTCGATGTCGAACAAAAGGGGGTTATTTTCGATGAACTACATCCTGTCCACGGACTTTGGCTATGTCTCTTACCAGTTCTCATCATATAGCTATGAGCTATCTGTTCTACTCGAACGCCACCGAGCTTCGAGTTTTGGATTATGGCCATGAGACAGGAAAACGTTTTGGTCAACATTTCACATGCGAACGAATTACGCCGTATATTTTACCGCTACTCAAGGGGCCTCGCTATGACATCGTTTCGAAATCAGCCACCTCGGCATGTGTGCAGAGTTTGACTATCGCAACTTGATTGGGAAGCTCGTTATGAGAGGCAATTTTAGTCGAAAGTTCTACCCTGCAAGGAAGAACCTTTTGAGGTTTGCTGGCCGATCCCCAGCAAGCAGATTTATGTGTTTGTCTTACATGTCTAACGCAACGAGACTGTTTGCGATTGCGGCTACATCTTGCTGGATGCCCTGTTTATGCACGGCGGTCTGCACGTTGTAGTCAGTGTTGTTACGGCGCAAGGTTAAATTATATATAGCTGGAAAAGCTATCGGAGATGCTGTATGTTATTTAGTACTGGGTAATCCGCCATGAATTAAACTAAACAGCCTACTATTTGTTTACCTTGGCTGGATCGGGCCAAACAGCTACTGAGACATTGAACTGTTTTCACCTTTTCGAACCGTGCTGTGGCTCTTTGTTCTGATTGGTAGATATAAGTGACTGGAACTTCGCTACATCAATGCCTACCTGTAAAGTCATCAAAGTTCTTTTTGTCAAATTACGAGAGCTTGTTTATAATTACAGGTACGTGGTAGCGACAGTGACATACTGTACTGCTGTAGCCTACGGGTTTAGTTACGTGGCAGGGGCGCAACTAATGCATGTGATATGGATCGTTTGGCGTCGCGACAGGATCTTCTAGAAAACCGTTCTGATACAGGTTCTCTTAGATTCTCTCAAAGTACCTTGCAGGTGATTCTGGAGGTGTAGGTACACATCAACCAGAACAAGATACCTGTCTTGATCTTAGCATCTCCCCCTCAAGAGGTACCTCTTACACGCGAGATCCACATTTTAAAGGCAGATGCTCTGTCCAGCCCGTCCCCACGTCATCACGCCCTGCGATCGCAGCCCATAATTTCCATACATCCCATCCACCGATTGCTGGGCCGGCTTCTTGGTGAAGCTTCCCACCCTGGAACTCACAACTTTTGCCCATCGTTGCGAACGCGGTACTTATTCTCCGACTGCTTACCATATTCCCATGGCCCCGTAAGCGACTTTATGGCACGTCCAGCTCTTGCGCTGTATCCACCTGCCTCGAGAGGCTTGTCCGTCCAAGTCGCACGAAATCGATTTCTACGGAGCCGCGTGTGGAGATAGCAGTCATCGTCATGACGGACGATCATCACACCTACGGCGCCAAGTGCCGCTTGGCACCTGTTTCTCTAATTGAGCGCGAAGACGAGGTCCCTCCAGTCCAGGCTCAGTTCTTCTACTCGTCTGTCATCCCTATTGATGATCCTCTCTCGACATCCTCAACCGTCGGTGCCGATAACAGGACAAGCAAGGGTCAAGTGCGTCCCTTTGCTCGAGGTGATAACAATGCGTTGGAGAAAGCCTGGTTGGGTCTCATGTCCGAGTCTGCTCGTCACGCGCATCAGGATGCATTAGAGAGCCATGGTCGTGCTGCTGAATTCGACTCGGATAGACTGGCCTCGATCATACAAGCTGTTACCACAAAACACTGGGACAGGCACCGTAAAGGCTATCAGCCACAAGATGTAGCAGCACCAGCTGGCGATGTTTTGCCCTCAACACCCGTGTCCGCTTGTTGTTCCGAGCTGGTTCTTGACGTCTCTGAGGAATTAGAGCAAGGTTTTTGTGCACTCGTGAGGAGGCGCAACGCATCTTTGAACATTGATGAAGTCATGCAGCAAATCGTTCTTGCTCTCGACAGACTGAAGAAACAAGCAAACGACGAAATAGATACTCAGCCATTGCCGGGAAGCCCACCCTTCAGTCGTCCCGGGACGGCTTCTACCACTAATACGAACCATCCATTAGCTCGCATGCCAAAGACGACAACGGATTCGAACAGTACTAAACGTCGATCAACTGTCAGTGAAGCGCGAACCAGAACAAACAGTTTATCCATGCCCCAACCTGCTAGCCAGCCTCTTCGATCGCCAACACCTTTCGGAAGTCTGGGGGGACTTGCGAGGCCGCCAGTTCTTGATGATGGAATCTCTGGCAGACCATTTGTACGTGTGGGAAGTCCGGAGACACAATCAGAACCTGGATCCCTTCCTTTGCCTGGCATTGGCGGTCCGGCTCGTGATGTCGCTCGAACGCAAGACCACTCTCAGGCAATTGCTGGTCAACAAACCACGACACAAACCACCGATACAAAGGTTACCAAGGCTGAGGTAACCCCACTCAGTATTGCTGAGGTCGCAGTAGGGCTATCAAGATTACATATGGTTTCATTACCAACACTCCAGATGAAACCAATATATTGGTCCCCTATCAACGATGTTGCAGTCGTATCTCGAGCAACATGGTTTTATCGGTAACTTTGGTATTTCTCATCAGGTGAAAAATTACTTACATAGACACAGAGATACGATGCTCCCCATACCACCTGCTGTCGCGAATCAGCTTGAGGCTGGCTATCACGATCTACGGCCATGGACCGAGACCTGGAATGATGAACTTCGATGTGCCATTGATGTTGGACCGCCAGGCGAGGAGAAGGTCTCACATATGCTGTGGCCTAAGGAATTGGAGGTCGGCTCTGGCGACGATTTCCCAGAGCCAGCAATTCCAACCGATCCGTTTTGCGCAGCCCGTTGCTTTCGTGGTGAAGCAGCTGCTGAAGGGACCATTGAAACGGCCCCAGTCCCAACAGTCGCCCCGGAAGATCAACCTCATCAAACACGATCGTTTTCAAACTATCACGTATTATACAAGAACGCCAAAGAAGCGTTCCTTCTGAAGCCAAGCCTGAAGCCTTCGGCATATTACGGCCGAAGGCCCGTCATGAAAATCATGAGGGGTGTCACAGTTGGAATTCCTGTCATCCGTGGGTTTGATCGGGCAACATGGGAGCGTTTTCACCATAAGAAACAGACACCTAATAAAGCAGGAGCATCTGCTGCTGAAGAGTCGCATGAGAGCAGTGGACAGGATGTGTGCACAGCGTGCAAAGCGGACAAAGAAAAACATCAGGTTACGGACTTGGTCTTGGTCGCTCACGGCATCGGCCAAAAGTTTGCTGAGAGAGTGGAGAGCTTTCACTTCACCCATGCCATTAATGGTTTCCGCCGAGCCGTCAATATGGAGCTTCAAAGCCCCTTGGTGAAGCAGGTTCTGCGCGAAGATCAAAATGGGCTAATGATTCTGCCCCTGAATTGGAGAATGGGCCTTTCCTTCGAAGATGGAGGGCCAATGAGGGAGGAAGACAAAGACGAATACACGCCAGAAGGCTTTGGACTCAAGGATATCGAACCTGATACGATTCCCGCTGTTCGCAGCATGATATCGGATATCATGTTCGATATTCCGTTTTACATGTCCCATCACAAAGGGAAAATGATCAAGGCACTTGTATCAGAAGCAAATCGTGTATATCGACTCTGGTGTCGGAATAATCCAGGGTTTGCCGAAAACGGGCGTGTTCACATGATCGGACATTCACTCGGCAGCGCTATGGCTCTCGAGGTTCTCTCCAATCAACCAACCGAAGCACCCAAACTGGACTTGACACGAAAGGAACCAGAAACAAAGTTTTTCGAGTTTGACACGACGAATCTGTTCCTAGCAGGCAGTCCCGCCGGTTTCTTCCTCCTCCTCGAGCGCGGAGTGCTTATGCCTCGCTATGGCCGCATGAAGCCTGGAGCTGACTCGAGCGACATTGTATCGAGAGACGTGGTGGCAGAGGCTGGCACTTTCGGTTGTTTGGCTGTCGACAATATCTACAATATCCTTGCTAAGGAGGACCCTATCGCATATCTGCTTAACGGTGCCGTCGATCCCGTTTACGCGGCCAGTCTAAAAAGAGCATACGTCCCAACTATTTCTGGCTCTCTTTGGAAATCCGTCGGTGCAGCGATGCGTGGAGTAGTGCCCGGTATGGCACCGGCACCTAACATGCTTGTACCTGAACCGGAGCGTCCAACAACGATACGGCTTCCTTCTCAGTTGGAGCTCGAGGTGCATGACTTTGGTCGCGAAGAAATCGCTGAGAGAAAGGCGTTTTTACTAAACGACAACGGACAGATCGATTGGTACCTTCGCTCGGGAGGAGGGCCGTTAGAGATCCAGTACCTTAACATGCTCAGTGCGCATTCCAGTTACTGGACTAACCATGATTTCATCCGAATGCTTTGTATTGAGATTGGAAGGAAGCCTGGCCGAGCTCACTCGATTCCCGCGTTACGGGCAGTGAAGGCAGCAAAGCGACTCTTGGTAGACTGAGATTGATTTCTTTCACTTTGGTTACAAGGCACACAGCATTCTTATCTTGCTTATTCTGTTTTTGTTTGGTTTCAATAGCAGGGCGTACAGTGGAATGGGGAACAATCGGCATCTTGGTGTTTGCCCTTTTAGATTTCATCCGGGTCATGGTTCATTAGATTTCTCTTCAAAGGGCTTGCATGGCATGCCTGTAGATGGTTCTTAATACATTTTAATTACAACAATCCTATGGAACAGCTTGGTATCCTTTTGGGCGTGCGATCTATGCTGTCCCGTCTTTGTCAATAGCGCAACTATCTAGTTGTTCTGGAAAAATCTAGAAGCCGTCCATCTCCATCATGTCCTGATCTAGCTCGTCGTCATCATACTCAAAGTTGTTTTCTTGCGCAGCTGGCTGTGGCCGCTGCGCCTCCTCTTCGAGTTCCTTGATCCTCTCCAAGTCCATCTTCTCCTTGTGTTCCATCAAGTCCTTGTAGCCCCATGTGCTGATACCTTCCTGGTCCTTAGCCCGGAATGGTTGCGCCATGGTCCGAAGGAATCGTCTTGCGCTACTGACCGCCATATCAGTGCTCAGGTTGACATCGGATTCTTGTAGGCCTTGGTTGATCCATTTGGGCAGTTGTGTACGCTTCTTCTGGAAACGACGGTCGGCGAGAACCATGATTCCGTAGTCGTCCTTTCCACGTAGAACTCGTCCAAGACACTGGGCAGCGTGCCGCATCGCATCGAAGGACAAGAAGTCGTTTTCCTTAATGCGATATGTTTCTCGCAGGAACTGGAGTCTCGCCTTGAGGATACGAGACTCGGTGTATTGGAATGGCACTCCGATACACAACACAGTACGACCGTACTGGTGGTCGAAATCAATTCCTTCAGAAACCTTTCCTCGAGCGACGCAAAGCAACACCGCACCTCTGCCATTGCAGCACGCTGTACGATATGTTTCTAGGGCAAGCGAAGTTTCCTGGGCATCAGGTGTTTCCACCAGGATGAGTTTGTACTTCCAGACCTCATCGAGCACGCCCATTCCCTGCCACATGCTGATGATCGATTCCATGTACAGATACGAAGGGAAGAAGACGACCATGCCATCGGGTGTGATCTTGGCAAATTCAGTAAGCAGGTTACCATAGTTTCTGACCACACTAGGTTCATTTCGGACTTGGAAACTGGTTGATACAGAAGCCTGGTCGCTTCCTCTGGTAACAATCATGGGCATGAATGATCTGCGGGCCAATGTCATGGCGTACGACTCTTGAATCACTGTCTGGAAGTCCAGCATCTTGGGGTAAATCTCGAGCGGAGAAATAGTACCGGATGTGATAATGACGGAGTAGAACCTGTCGAACACAGGCTTGATAGCGATGGCAGCATCAAGACAGGTGAAATGCAGTACCGGGTTGGGGACTTCAGCAGTATCTGATTCAAAAGGTTCAAGGATGAGAAGGAAGCCCTTCTCGTAGGTAGCCACCAAGGTTGCGAAAGTGGCAACCTCTTGGAGAGGTTGGTAATCCTCGATGTTGGTAAGTTCCAAGGTCCGAACAAGTGATGTCAATCGCTCCGCACAGAATCTCAGTGGCTTCTTCTCGATGAAGGTGTGTTCTCTCAAGTGAGCAAGGAACGAAGGCGGCGTCTCGGAGATAACTTGTCGAACCTTCATCCTTGTCTTGAGGTATTCGATGAATCTCTTCAAGAAAGCGATAAAGTGCTCTGCTCTCCTGATATTTCCTGGGACGGCTTCTTTAAGCAAGTCTTCGGGAAGGGCTGTGAATTGGTTAGCACTCTATTTGTCAGTGCATCATTTACCGAAACATACCAGGGTTTGCCATAAAGGCATCTTCTTGGCGTGCCTCATCAGCATCGCGTAGCCCCTGTACTAATTTCTGGTACTCGTTCTGGAGTTGTTCCTGATCTGTGTCACGCATCTGCGATATCTTATTTTCTAGATTTTGAGCGCCTCTGGTTGCTTTGCGCAAGGAGTCTTCTGTGATGTCTGTGCTAAGAGACTCGATGCATACGTTATCGATGTTGTGGGCTTCGTCAAAGACAACAATGCAGTCCTTGGAGAAGTCTTTTGACACTCTCTCTGCAATTTTGGGATCGAGGAGATAGTGGTATGAGAAGATCACAACATTACAATATTGCATCTGGAACATGGATTAGCGTCTTTGAAGAACCTTCCACCAGACCTGTATGCACATACCATTCGTCGTGCGGTAAAGTATGGGCACTGCTTCTGCTCCTCGCCGTACCGGATAATATCATCAAAAGACCAGACACCGTTGGGAATCAGATTGTGAGGCTCCAGGAGGTCGAGATTCTGTTTTGTCACTTAGTAACGTCCCTCGTAAAGGACTGCATTGTTTTGCAAGACTCACGTCGTGATACACGCAGACATCAACATTCTCGCCACGTTCTTTCTTCTCCTTGACAAACCCGGCTGTAAGACTTCTGCAGCGGGCATCGACAATGGCGCCACTCTTTTCCCGCTTCACAGAAGGATGGAGGCAAAGATTCTTTCGACTTGTTAGGCCAAGGCCACGGAATTCTTCCTCGTATCCAAGCTCCTCAGCGCGGTACTTCATGAGAGACTTCAACTCTACTAATGCCTTTTCAATTTCGGACATGGTACCTTGAGAGGGGTTGTGTCAGCGTGCAAGTTGATATATTTATAAAATACGACGTACGAGAGCAGTAGATTAGTTTCCGTTTCTCAGGCATGTATTGCTGGTAGGCGACGATGAGGGACAGCAAAGATACTGTCTTTCCTGTCCCTGAAGGCATTTCTAGAACACAGTGACCTCCTGCATCCAGGGTCTCTGTGAGAGTTCAAGGTTAGTGACCCCAACTCCTTTAGCGGGAAACAGAGAGCACCTACTTTTGAGATCGCACATGTAGCTTAGTGAAGCTCATGGTCAGCCTTTTGGTGCATGATGGCTTGGAAAACTCTGGAAACTCACGCATATTGTTCTAATAAATGTTAGTCTGGCCAAGCAAGCGATCGTCACTCGGGGATATATATAGCTTACCTGGATATATCCTAGGGTAAGGGAATAGCACAGGCAAATCGCTGAGACGTGTGAGTAAATGAGGCACCGGGAATGGAGGGGACCGTACTCAATGTTGAACTTCATGATGGGCTAGTTGTTTTGTACCGGGGTCGACCCTCGGCGAATTATTCTATGACTGCAGTTGACGAAAAGCGTGAGGCGTGACGTGAACTCTTTGATCAAAGCGAGTGTCGCGAGGTCACGTGTCAGTGCACTGATGTCACCGAGTTTCGGTGAGAACACACCGAGAAAGCCCCACCACGTATCTACCCGGTAGTGATCTGCCTACAAAGCCGACCTCAAATACCAAAGACTAAATCTTCCCTTGCAACTTGAGGTCCGTATGAGATGATTGATTTCAGATTGAGAGGTATCGGTTAAACACTTCCAATCTCACCAGTAGGGTAATATGAGTTTGAAATATGCATCAACTGCTGTCTAGTACATGACAAGGTTCAAGGACGGTGATTGTGCATTGAGCCAGTTTTTAGATAAAATAAACGCTGAAACCTTTTTTACTTTACACCTAAATTGGCTCTCACCTTGCTCATGCAAGTTCAGAAGATGGGTTAAGGGGCTTGTGTAACATTGTACATATAACGCACTTGCAAGGACGGTGGTTGTTTGATCAACGGTGTTGTAACTGGTAAGGTCCACCTAACTTCGTATCTGTATGGCATACTTATGCCGGTAGTCCAATGTGACAGTAGCAAGCTAGTATTAATTTATTTATGTGAGGAAATGGATACCATCGAGTTTGAAGTTTGGGGTCGTAGAAAAGAGTGGAGTTTCAAGGGAGAGAGACTTTTATTACCCGTGGTGCATCGAAAAGGTTATGCTTTGCTAGGTACACGGAAAGTAGAGGATATAGATGCTCTTCAAGGTAGATATAGATTATACGCAAAGTACTTGTGAATCCCTTATCTTTTACTTGCAGGATATCAGTATTTGATGAAAGCGTTACATTATCAATTTATCATTGTTGACAGAGATAGGTTCATATAGATAGATAGGCTAGTACTTAGGTTAGTAGTCAGAGTAGTCTAGTGGAGGATGTCCAAAGTTTTAAGGTCGGTGGGGACGAGACAAGGGAGCTTGAGCTTGGGGCGGGCTGTTTTTCTGTTCGCATCGCATCGCAGGGCGCTAATGCACCGGCTTTGTCTTGTTTTGGCCCGTGATGGTCATGTCACATCACCTTGGACTGACCTCGACTGACATGCCACTTTGGAGTTTTGGTCTGCCCCTGAAGTTGTCATGGGTGCTATACGAATAATGAACATCCCACAGAAGCCACTTAAGACTACTGCACAGATCTCATACATGAAATGTTGTTGGTGCAATGTTGAACTAGAGTCGAGATGCAATGTCGATTGTCGAGTGTGATCCAAAGCCTGCAGAGACTCCATACAGTAGTGTCTAGTTTCCCCGCTCATGCATGCAGATCCCCACCAATCATAACGGCGACGCAGCGCCAGCTTCCCGCCCCAAGTTGCGTTTCTAGTGGATCCTCCCCCAATGGTTGCCCGCCTAGGTCCCTAGGCCACCCATCGTTTCCTTGGTGTTGACCACTATCATGAACCCCAAACGCCCGCTAGATTTGCTTGACATTAGATATCACGGACCTCACAGTAGCAGGTTGAGGAATGTCTCCTGGATTTAAAAGAATAAAATTCTAGATAGGCATACAATAAACTGCCTGGCCTTTCTGATATATATGTATATGCAAGTAGGCGTCTAAACAAATGCTGGCATGGTACAACATATAGGCACTGCCCCCGGGACCGGACCACCCTTATCATCCATCATCAAGATTCGCCATCCGCCAACCGCCATCTGCATTTCTAAACCATCCAACCAACATCGACATAGTCCATCTGCTCGACAAACAGACCAAAAACGTTGCCGTGCTGAAACTACCTTACGACCCTCCATTCCTTGCATGTACAGTAGTACTTGAGTACCTACGCTATCTATCCGACTGCCGGCCGTCATCTTGTTCCCCTCTTCTCTACCATCTCTGCTCCTTCATCTTTCTTGGCTTCACATATTCGTCCTGCATTTATTTTAGTCTATCTACTGAGCCTTTGCTCTTCATCATCTCAATTCCTTCGCTCGCGCCTATCAATCGACTGAATACCCAAGTTTCAGCAAATCAGTGACGATCTATCTCCCCAAGCCCCGCCCAGGTTTACTACTACCTGCACGCGACAGACCCAGACCCAGACCCGACACTATCTCGAGCCTGCATCGTTTTATCTTGTTCTTGGATTTCAATTCGACAATCTGGTGCAGGAAATCTGAGACACACTCTGGCGTCGTCAGTTTTGCAATAAAAGTCCCCGTCCATTTCTTCTACCCTGGGCTTCATTTTTCTGGAAACTCAACCTCCCCGCATCATCTCACAGCATTCCATCCAGCGACCCTGTGGCTGGCTTCATGGTGCCTTGTCTCTTATTCTGATCTGAGCTCAGGCATGTGCGACAATAGTACGGTTACAGGAAGAACGAAATCGCGTGCCTCTCAAATCTGTGTTCCTGCTCTTGCATCATCCCTCAAGCTTTTGACCCCTGTTCCTCCAGCGTCTTGTGGCTGAGGACAGCAGCATATCTATCGCATTTCTTGCTTAGCATACGGTTTTTGTTTGAATTGCTGTCTGATTGTCCGACCAATTTCAAAGACATCTGTCTTACTTGGACCTTGGCCAGGTTATTGTACAACATACTGCATATAAACCCGTCCATATCTTTTCTCCTCTGCCGCCCGGCAGCATTACATACTTCTTGCAAGCTTTCCAACATAAGCTTACCTGTCCATCCAATCTGTCTCAATTGCTCTCCGCTGCTATGACTACCGTTACCCTCGCTCGACCAATTCCGCCTCATCGTCCCTCAAGTACCATCACTCCGCCGCTGTCTCTCGAATCCAGCACTACCTCTAGTTCTTCGCCATGTTCCGGCCCAATTCCTAACAAACACCTTCCCATATGTCCTACTGGACCCGCTTGTCCTGACGAACTCGACACCCCGCCA
This sequence comes from Fusarium graminearum PH-1, assembly GCF_000240135.3. Taxonomy (NCBI): domain Eukaryota; kingdom Fungi; phylum Ascomycota; class Sordariomycetes; order Hypocreales; family Nectriaceae; genus Fusarium; species Fusarium graminearum. Next base: position 4,513,810 of record NC_026475.1, on the reverse strand, counting down.
CCATCACCACCGGCTCAGGATCAACTGCAACAAACCTCGGCTCTATATCCCCTCGATAGCTTCAAGCGAGTTGATTCAGGCGAGCTTTCTATCTATGAGCTTGATGCGTTCAACGTTGCAGAAGCAGTTGATGTTGCTTCACGCCAACCATTGCCCGATCCTGCGCTTGTCTTTCCATGGTTTCATGGCCTTCACCCCCAAAACCATGTTCAACAGTCTTTTTTTGCTGCCAGGCGACGTGCTACAAGACCAACCCCCTCTTGTATCAGAGCTCTCACTCTTGTAAAAGCTGATGGGGACCTCAACTATGCGCGACTTAAGGGTGCTATCGCCCCCAACGAAATCATCCAACCCAACAGCCCTGCTAGGTTCATCGAGGCAGATCCACGCGAGGGCTTTTCTGTCAGGAACTTTCAGATCCAAACCGTGAAAACGGCTGTGCTGTCTGACATCATTGTTTATGGTCAGGATTTGAACAAAACTCGCAAAGTGGCGTGGGATATCGCGAATGCGCAGAAACTATGGCGTGAAAAACACCAAGACCAAGGCGAGTGGATGCCAGAGTATCACACCTTTGTCTGCACAAATCCGTTTTCTAAATTCGAAGAAAATCACTCTGAGATCGTGGCCGTTGATGAGTCTGGTCATCTGACAGGCAATGTCCTCGACTTCTTCAGCCAGGAAAGGCGAGAGATGTGGGCGATGACGGAAGCATCCGAATTCTCCAAAAATGTCTTTATGGGTCCTACTCCCGAACAAGGGAGCCCCGAAGAGCAAAAGTATGACATTCTGATTGAGTGTAGTGACCTTGGACGACTGAACCCATTGGCTCTTCAGCTTATCGCTGAAAGTCCTGACCAAGATGGCAAGCAGCGATTCCTCGACTTTCCATCTTCTGGCAGTATTCTCCCACCAACATGGTCGCACTCAGAAGCAGACGGTGTTCTAGAAACCTGCAAATGGATCTATCACCTGGCACATGGTTCGTACCCGGAGCCTGATCCAGGTCTCAGCATAGGTGATGTGGACGCAGAGGGAGATTCACCCATGCCATCCGATCATGGGTCTGCTTTTGAAGTTAGACCTCACAAGATATTACTTCATTGCGCAGATGGTTATACTGAGTCGACTATGCTGAGCATTGCGTACTTCAGTTACAGTACTGGGCGACCCGTTCCTGAGGCGTGGTTGCAACTCCACACAGAGAAGAAGCGAAACTTTTTCGCGTACCCAACAGATGTTGCGCTTTTGACATCGATCACTCCACGACTTCTCCGGGAATCTCCTGTTTGCAAAGGACTCAGCCTGACGGATATAACTCACCTGACAAGGGACGAGCCAAGTTGGTTCGCCGCCTTAGACGGCTCTTTCCCGAGTCGCGTTTTAGACTATATGTATTTGGGCAACTTGGGACATGCCAACAACCCCGATCTCCTACGAGCGCTTGGTATTACCCAAATTCTTAGTGTTGGCGAGATAGCCATGTGGCGAGAGGGAGACCTCGAAGCTTGGGGCAAGGAGAACGTATGTGTGGTGCAAGGGGTTCAGGACAACGGCATCGACCCGTTGACTGAGGAATTCGCTCGATGTCTCGATTTCATTGGTAAGTTGAATCCGCTAGGGCATGATGATCGAATTTGCAAAAGCTAACGTTGATATACAGATCGCGGTCGACGAAATGGCACTGCAACACTGGTGCACTGTCGCGTGGGAGTATCTCGAAGCGCAACCATCTGTATTGCTGAAGTCATGCGATCGAAGGGGATGTCATTTCCTCACGCATACTGTTACGTCAGAGCCCGTCGTCTGAATGTCATCATCCAACCTCATCTTCGCTTTGCCTACGAGTTATTGAAGTACGAGGAGGCGCTCCAGCAGGATGGTGACCCTGACGCCGAGGTTAAGAGAACATTGGAGTGGGCTGAAATTGCACGAGAAATTGCCCTTATGAATCGGCCATACTCCCGTTGAAGCGACATAGCCAGCGCATTGTGATCCTTTTCAGCAGACCTCTGGATCGACCAGGGCCTTTTTTTCTAAACCATATTCATGCGCATATGAACTTCTTTTTAGGTGATCTTGGTTTCAAATTTATTTTATTCGGACGAATCGGCTCAAAGGACTGCAGGGCTGGACTTGCAGTCGGATAGGCGCATCGTTGATACAAGGCATCTTTGAATGTGTCTCAAAGGGCTTCCGTTCTTGGCGTTTTTGGCAGGCACGTTTACTTGTTTTATTGTCCTAGCTCTGGAATATGTTTTGGCTTGTATTTGGACAATGGGGAAAGTTCGAATTTGTTTACATATGGCGATGACTGATGACTACCAATGGCTTTGGATCGATACATACTTCTCTGATTAACGCACATATTTCATTACTCATTACAATTCGTTCTTATTTCTGTGAAACATATTTGGATTACCGATACGATCTCTCAACATGCGTTCTACCCGGCTATCCATGACGAGGAGGAAGAAATTGACGAAAACAGTGTACACATTAAGAGAAGAACAGTTTCTGTTCGAAACACGAATCATACGAATAGTGTAAACCCAATCCGATAAACGCCCATAGCAATGCTTCCGCTATATTGACATCCCCTACATGTCGTAAAATTCCAGCAAAATTACTTGTTGTGACGGATGGCCTCTCACTTGAAGGCGTTGTCCTAACTGCCATATCCTGAAGCGTCGCTTTTGTCGTCGCCTTCCAAGACACTGTGGTTCACGCTGTTAGCACGTCTCTGTAATTAATAAATAGAACAATGTACTCACGAAAATTGCTTCACAAGATAACCTTCTCCGCCGTGCTCCATGTCGATATTGTAAACGTAGAAGCCTCCATCACTTGTCACAACCATGACCTGTGGGCTGCTACTGCTCATAGCTACAACGCTGCGCAACGGACCACCGGGCGCGTCCCGCAAAGTCCGCGAGGCACCAGAAGCAGCGGCGGATTTGGGAATCTTGATATAGGCGAAATCTCGCAAAGGTTCCCACATCTCTGTTACGGACTGGGGCAGGTATGATCCCATGACCCCCGCAACGCCACGACCCATGATTTGGGAAGATCGACGGAGCATACTGCTGAATGAACCACTGCCCCTTGTGTGGCCCCCTTGGTTGTTGCCTGCCCCCGGCCCATTCAGCTCTGCTGGTTCGTTCTTCGGCGAGTCTGCTGCGCTGGCACCTGGCGACTCGGAATCGTCATAACTCCTTGCTCGAGACCAACGATCCTGTCGCTGCGAGGCGGGTGATTCGATAGGCGCACCAGCTGGCGTGGTATTTCCAGGTGGTGCCCCAAGTCGGAAGATATGGATTGTGTCCGAGGTTGAAGAAACGCACAACAAAGTCGAGCTGAGGTTGAAGGACATGCTGTATATAGTAGAGGGATATGTGCCGCGCCGGAATTGATATAACTTTTTGCCCTTGGGAACTGAAAAGACGCGAATGATGGTGCCTGTTTCACTAGCTGTGGCTAGCAATGTGCCTTCGTTGTTCAAACAAATACAGCACAGCGGGGATCGATGCGCTTCAATAACATTGACTGCTTTGAGCGAAAGGGTGTCAAATATCAAGACTTCGCCTGACGTGGGCGCAACAAAAGTCGACTGGGGAGGAGCATGTGCCGGTCGATTCGCATCGGGGTCTTCTCGAGGCTTTGGTAAGGGGTAGGCGATAAAACAGTTCTCGGAGGATGGTGAGAGGGCGCATATAGCGGACGGGTTTGGCGATGTCGCAATGGTATGGAGAAGGCTCATATTGCTAATATCGTACAAGTATATCTCTTCCTCGAGCACAACGGCAAGTCGCTTTCGGTTGAGTCGGACAGCCAGGACGGCTGAAGGGAACGTGAGTTCGCAGATGGTGGATGCCCTCTAAAGTGTGTGTAAGTGATGTTACCTATACGTGAGGACTGAGCTCTTGTACCTTTGTATTTTGAATAATTAGATGTCGCGGAGACAAGATAAGTGCGACGAGGGATGTCGAGAACAACATCTCGATGATGGCAATGTTACCATCATCGCTGCTGAAGATTCGAGAAAACGGATCTGTGTGGTAGATACGAAAGCCTTTGGAAGTGCCTACAGAGCAGAACCGCAATTAGTCCCATGACACGAAGAAAGATGCGGGCAAGGCGGTCTTACCGACAGCAAGACAGCTGTGATCTTGATTGAAGGTGATGAAATTAAGAGCCGGGCTAGTCATGGTGAATTAGAGGTTCTGGGGGTCAGCCTAGTATTTAGCCAAGTGCTGGTTGTGTCGGGTGTATTCTCGTAGTCGAAGACTCGAGCTCGACGCTCGACGCTCGAGAAATAGTTTCGGTTGTGGACGGTGTCGTGCGCGAATGCGGTATTGGGAGCGGTGCGACGGAAATGTAGTGTTTTTGAAAGAGAAGCGGTACTGATTTGAAGCGTATGTTAACACAAGGCACTCAGAATGGCCTGTCGAGGTGGTTTGAGGTTGAATTAACAACTTTGGCGGTGATGCGAGAGGTTGGGAGGAGGGAATGAATGGAAGACTCCCGTACGAAGAAGCGCGGTGGGTTGGAAGCTTCAAGGTTGGGACCTGCCCTGCTACACCTTACCTTGTCTAGTACATGATCCACTGTCCCAGGTAACCTTAGTCCCTGGTTACTTTCAACCTTGGGGCATGAGATAATTGACTCACGAGAACACAAGAAGCTAGCCTAGTCACATAGTAGCAAGTTAATTTAAGCCCTTATATTACAAACTCTAGATTATGTGTTCTTCTCTACACTTGGAGCTTGAAGGTTGACTTTCCAACTCGGCTTACACTACTTAGAAAGGTACCTTGACAACAAGCTCAGTGGGCTTGGTGGGGAAGAGGGGAAACCTATTCACCCAAGGTATGGATATCCCACCCTGGATAGTGAGTAGACAGCAATACATTAATTACTAGGATGTTTAGTGAAGCTCATCTTTGTTTCAATAAAACCCCTCGAAGTTGTGATCATAGGAACCCATTCGATAAAGGTCATGCTAAAGCAAAGTGCACCTGAGTCCCTGCCTGCTAGGTAGAATATATAAGCTGTCGCCTGGTAGTACAACGTCAGGTGGGATAGACATCGGGCAGGTCCTAGTGTCCTGCCTACCCTGCCTGAGGACAAAAACAATACAGTGCCGATAGTTTAGGAGACGAAATAAATGAGGCGCTCTGTAACCTCTAACTAGCGCCCTTTGTGCTATTTTTTTTATTTCTCTATTCAGTTTTGAGGTCGTGTTTTCTGGCATCCCCCAGCCTTAACAGATAGATCGGGTGACGTCGACTCTCGTATCTTATCAAGATAACAAACAGTGCGACGCTAGAGGAGTAAAGCAACCGCAGTCATGATGGACCCTACCACACACGCTAAACCTCAAATGGTGATGAGACGGGCACAATTCACTAACAATTCTTTCCATCCAACGTCTTGACAAAGTCAATCTTTGTTGCAGATTTGGCAAATCAACCCTTTTGCAAGTCCTCACTGCCTAGGTAGGCAGTACATCGCATCTACCATGACCAAAGAAAAGCCCTCGTCTACACGAGTGGCCAAGACGCAGGCTCTCGATGACCTGATCATGGGGGTAAGTTTTTATTTCGCTTTCACACTTACAGCATAGCTTTTATATCTTAGTAGTTACAATTAATCAGGTAACTGACAACACTCGCAGACAAACAGCAGCAGCATTGTGTCCAAGAGAAGTGTTGAACGGCTCTATTACCCGAATGAGCTGCACTTCTTTCGATACTTTGTCAACAAGTTCCAACGGAGAGCTCCTCTCATAAATCGTGGATACTGGCTGAGACTCAGAGCCATTGATGTGATAGTTCGTCAATTTATCACTACCCCAGAGCCGGGTCGAAGAAAGGTGGTCATTAATCTCGGGGCAGGAAGGTGAGTAAATGACCATCTCAACTGTAACTCCCAAACACTCATCGCATCCTTTAAGTGATGTTCTTCCTTGGCAGTCATACCATCGATATGGCGATTCTTGTGGGGATACACTATTCATAGATGTTGACTACCCGGATCTCATGCGAAAGAAGCGAGCAATCGTCCTAGGCACCCCGCAGCTCAGCGAGTTGTTGGGCGAAGATCCTTACGTCAGTGAAAAAGAGACAGATCATCTCCTTCTTCGCAGTGACAAATACTGCCAGGTGGGATGTGATCTTAGGGAATTGGAGACCCTGCGAAAATGTCTCGAGTCGTTTCTACCCCTATTCGAATGTTCAGTCTTGTTTGTTGCCGAAGTCTCGGTCACTTATATGGACACGATATCGGCAGACGCTCTTATCCAATGGGCAAGCTATATAGGACAGGGTATTTCATTTCCAACATACTGTATCTACCCATCACGAAGCTAATCGTCTCCAGCTGAATTCTGCCTTTTGGAGCAAATCCTACCTCATGGACCGGATCATCCCTTTGCCAGCACCATGTTGAAGCATTTTAACAAACTCAACACATCCCTCAAATCTGTACACCAGTATCCAACCGTTAATAGTCAGCGCAGTCGCTTTGAGAAGCGAGGCTGGAACAGTGTTGATGTCTGGGATCTGTGGGAGGCTTGGAACAGCGAGGTGTTTCTCAATTCGTCCGAAAGAGCTGCTCTGGACGATGTGGAGCCCTTTGATGAATGGGAAGAATTTATTCTTTTCGCGAGGCACTACATCGTTCTACATGCTACATCTTATCATAGGGGCGGGAAGGGTGCTGGGCAACAGATGCTGGCCTCTCCGCCTGGCAAGCATGTCAAAGCAAACATGGTCGCGACAAAATCTTTGGGCGCACCCAAGCGTCGATTCGGGTCACCATTGGTAGCATCCAGTCCAGAAGGAGGACAATACCTGGTCCACACCTTGGGTATGGGAATCAATGCGAGACTTGATTCATGTGATATATACTCTATTCAGGAAAGCAGCACCTCTCTCGAAATGGCACCTGTCGGACCTTCGGCAAGGATCTGCCATACGACTACAGACCTGGGTCAGGGAGACCTTCTGCTTGTGGGAGGCCGTGCTTCTCCCTCAAAGGCTTTCAGTGATTGTTGGGTCTTGAAGAAGAGCTCGAACAGTTGGGAAAAGACATTTGACCTACCTGTTCCTTTGTTTCGACACTCTACCGTCAATTTGCCTGGCTCGTCACTTGCTCTGGTGTTGGGCGGCAAGACAGGGCCTTCCGAAATATCATCGGATTACTTCATCTTCCATCCCGTCAGAGGATGGCTCAAATGTGCGGTTTCTGGCGTGTCACCCAACTCTACCTTTGGGGCATTTGCCATAGCCTCGACTAGCCTTGGAAGCAAGAATGGACACTTCGAAGGCCTGTTGGCAGGCGGAATAGATGGAGAAGGAAAGATCAACAACCAGGCCTACTTTTGGACTGTTGATGTTACAACTCACGAGGTATGTTATCTTACACTTTAGGGGGCTGGCTCGCAAGATAATACTTGCAATTGCACCAAGAATGATTAAACTGACGGAAATGTAGCCAATCATCCATTTTGAATCTGTCCAAAATTATGACCAACACTCATGGGCCTTGTCCGTCTTCGGTGCCCAAACTGCCAATATCGAGTCCTTGAGCTTTGTGTGTGGTGGTGTTGGTCAAGATCCTTCTTCACAAGGCCAATCCATGGCTTGCCTTACCGTAAAGGGTAAATCACTAGCGGTTCATCTCGTTGATTTGGGAGAAAAGGCCGGGCAACTGCCTTTCATGGTAGGCTCTGCAACTGTTTCATCCGGTTCTCAACTGGTCATCGTAGGCGGAGGAGCTACCTGCTTTTCCATGGGAACATTCTGGGACACCGGTGTTTACAAGATTGATCTTGAAGGTGTCGTATCTGAGATGATTCCCGGCAGAACAATTCATAATAAGCCAGTCGTTGTCGGCTATCAGAATTCACCAAAGTTGACACAGCCAACGACAGACGGTGTCTACCCTGGACCCCAATCCAATGCCTTTATTACTGCAATCCCAAAGATCAAGTTGCAGTCAAAATCTGATTTCGAAAAATTGGTCCAGAATCGAAAGCCGGTCATCATTGAGGGCCTGGACTTGGGTGGCTGCGTGGAGAAATGGAACTCGGAATACGTGATCCAGAGTGTGGGCGAGACCAAAGAGGTTGGTTAGGCCAGTCCGTCAGAGCCTAGATTGGCTTGCTAATTTGGAATATTAGGTTGTCGTCCACGAATGCCAGACTTCGACGGGCAAGATGGACTTCAACTCCAAGAATTTCCGTTATGTTACTGAGTCATTCTCATCGTTCATGACTAAAGCCGCCAGAGGAGAAGCGTTGTACTTGCGTGCTCTCTCCGAAGAAAAGCCTACAGAGGCACCGGCAAACCTTGCAGAGGATTTCCCAGGCTTGGCTGACGACTTTCGGTTGCCGGAAGAACTTGGCTCGGTCAAGGATCGGATGTTCAGTTCCGTGCTGAGAATATCTGGTCGAGCAAACATGTGGCTGCACTACGATGTAAGTCAACGTTGAAACTATAAGCTGCCTTATCTGGCTAACCGGTTGATAATTGCAGGTGATGGCAAACGTTTATACGCAGATCCAAGGCTCAAAGCGGATGGTTCTTTTCCCACCAACTGACGTTAGCCATTTAGCATTTGCACCAGGTGCCTCAAGTTCCAGCCTTGACATCTTTTCAGCCCTAGATACGCATCAACTGGCATCGACCAACCCCCATGAAGCATTCTTGAATCCGGGTGATCTTCTGTTCATCCCAGCTATGTGGTTCCATACGGCCAGCCCAGTTACGGATCTCAGCGTCGCGGTCAACGTTTTCTTCCGGGATCTTGAAAGTGGTTACTCAACAGGCAGAGATGTGTATGGAAACCGGGATCTGGCTGCGTACGAGAAAGGACGCCAAGACATTAGCCGGATTACTAAGAGTTTCGATCGTTTGCCTTCTGAAATCCGCCAATTCTATCTGAGGAGGCTTGCAGACGAGCTGTTACACGAATAACAATGATGGGATAAAGTAGCAACGGACTTGGAGGATCGTGATGGAAGGCGGGAGGCTTTGAAGCTATCCACATATACTTGTTTTTACGGCTCATGACGCTGCGTTTCTCCCTTAATAGAGCGCCATCTATGGAGCGGAATCAAGGACCCTACATAGCCTACCCAGGCTTTCGTTAGGGTTACCGAGGACTCTGCGGGTGTGTCGACGCTCGTGATTGACTTCAATCCAACGAGACGATGGCTTTGTGGCTGAAGTCAATGGGCTGGCGGGGCTGTGATTGAATTTCCAGGTTGAATATACCTGACCCACCAACTCACATACCGAATTAAGTGATATAGCCTACCCATTTCGAGGTCAGAGCGCACTAAACATCATGATTACGCTGGCTCTTGCATATACCACGGAGGTATTTCTCAGACAAGGAGGGTTGCTCCCTGTCTGTTTGCTCTGCCCCTTGCAGAAGCGTCGGTTATTACTTGACTATTACGAGCTGAAGAAAGTGATTGATACCAAGATCCACATTTAGTGTGTGCCCTTGGGTTGGGGTTTTTCGATCGTGCGCTTACTCAAAGGATCCTCGATGTTAAGCCATGGCCGACGCCATGACGGGTAATGAAATCTGCCGGGGGCAGTTAGTAGATGTCAAATGGTTTTTGATTCTTCACTTGGCCAGTGCTATGGTTAGTGTGATTGTAGACTTGCATGTACGGCGTTCGGCATGATGCAGAAAACAAGGCGAGATATCCGGAACACCACGAGGTCTAGACTGAAGATTGTCTGTCGATGGACACATGGCAGGTTCACGAGCGGGTTCTCGTCTTGAAGGTTAAGAAGTAAGACATGATGTTACAGCGGGTCACATCGTGTTGTGCTAGGTATTGTACGTGCGTGTACAACACCAACACTCGAGAACCTGATGTTGGCAGCAGTCAATAGTAGCAGACCAGTCTCGTAAAGAAATGCAAGGAGATATTCTGAAATCCAAGTTTTAAGGTGTGACGGAATGGCGTCGTAGGGTCAACTCAAAGGGAGATGAGAATCAGAAAAAGGGAGGCATAGGGTTCCCTTTTCGAGACAAGCCTGATTGATGTCCCTACTGGCTCTTTTTCCAATGTTACATTCCAGTTTGAGATCTAGGCTTAGAACATGACTCCAGGTAGGTACCGAGTACCGAGGATGTTTTCCCTTGATGGAGATGTATGTACTATGTATGTCTTTGAATGGGCCCTTTTCAATAAGGGGTTTGAGCCTTTTCCAAGACAGATAAACTTCCTTGAATTTATGGGTGTAGAAAATCATGCTGTCGTGTGTCTTAGCCTCGGCTGTGAGTGTTATCGTCAGTCTTGTACCAGGTTCATGTGTTACAGGCTCACAGGGGTCCCTGCTAAGCCACTAACTTTATAGATCATGGGTTGAAATTGCTTCTGCGGGCTGGCAGATAAGTAATGGCCGAGATATAGGATCGGATTAGATCGCCCGGGTTGTAACCGTACACTGTGGATCCTGGAGCCAGATATCAGGGTAGCCCGGATCACTTCGTTTGACTAGGCGTTTGCTGATTTTCCCGACGACATGGTAAACAGAATAAAGGTGGGTTTTCTCTTGGTTGCTTGCCACGAATGCGGTTTCACAAAAGTAGCTCAGTGCATCTCTTGTCTCTGGATCAGACACGCCGCGCAGGAAGAGAGAGACTACCGTATATGTTTGTTCCACAAACTAAAGAAACTTGGCTACGTGGTAAGACACGACGACAAAGTAAAGTGATAATTAAAGTAGGTGAATATTCGATCGTGGCCATGAAATGTATCACATCGAATTGCATTACTTTTTGCTTTTGACTTTTAATTAGTGACACGTATTTTTTCTCTCTCGACTTCCCTCCCATCCATCCAATCCATGTTAGCTGAAAAGTAAAAGCCGCAAGCTGCATGTGCCCTATCCCGATCACTCCGGGCTAGACGAATGGCAGAACCTGGTTCTGGAGGGTTACTCAAAAGTCAGACACTTGGCTACTGCACTCTCCGCCTCCTTGCAGCTCCCGTTCCAGATCAGCCCTGGCCCTGGCCCTGGACACTCCGAGCTCTCAGCTCTCTACTTGCCAGCTCCCTTCCCATGTTAGGAAGGCAAAAGGAAGGATTTGATCTGTTGCCGAATCCTAATCCCAACTGCTTGGTTTATGCGAGAAAAAAAGGCTGCAGGTAATCTCTGTCGATACAATGTCTCGATTGTGAATGGCCGTCGCCCACACACTCGTCATCCCTGAGGGAGAAAGTCGATCACGCTAACGAAATTGGCGAGATAAGTTGACAGCCCTCCGGCACAAACTAATCATGCCCGTTGTACCAACTCGCGATCTATGGCTTCTTTAGCGCCGTCACTCTAATGGAGAAACAGAGGCTCCCAAGCCACAACTGGTCGGCCACCTTTCTCCATTGATGCAAGACTCGGGGCATTGGCCTTTTAGTTAGCTCCTATCCTTCAATGTCCCGTTTCTTAGCGGCAAGTAGGCACCGGGTTGTTGGTTGTTGGTGTGTGTGTGTACTTGCTTCTCCCTTGTGTAAACGCAGAGCAGACATGCGTTGACCTCACCTCAGGTCGTGTCCGTAGTGGCTAGCGACGCCGACATGGCAAACTCCACTATCATACAGCCTGCAGGTGTCGGTTAAGAACCTCTGATGCCCCAGATGTCTTTGATATCTCGTCCAAGACCCTTGCTATCACCATATACGGCGGAAGCAACTCTGTTGCCGCTCCATACATCCGTCGATATGTCGACCGAAGCATTGCTTCAGAAGTACCAAGGCCACATCGTGCCACAAAGCTACAACGCTGGCTTTGTCGCCTTGAGCTATGTGGTCAGCCTTGTTGGTGCTGGTTCGACTCTCGAACTCATCAACCGCCGAACCGGGTTCAGAGGTCTCTTCAACCAGTATGTTTATAACCGTGTAGTCAAAAACCCATCAAAGAATAGCACTAACTGAAGCAGTCTGCTACTGATGGGATCATCAGTCACCATGGGTGGAGTATCTATCTGGTGTATGGTAAGCATCTGAGTTGTAGGCCTCTTTCGATCTTCGACACGTACTGATCATCATTAATCAACAGCACTTTATCGGTAACAGAGCCATCGATCTCGCCGATGGACAGCCCGAATTGCAAGTCGCCTATTCCAGCGGCTTCACCGCGATATCATTTTTCGTCCCAATCCTGGTGCTTCTTGCTGCCTTCATGGCTGTCGGAACCAACAACGTAGTCTCGTGGTGGAGACTCGTGGCCGGCGGTGTTCTCTGTGGAACAGCAGTATGCGGAATGCACTATCTCGGCAACGCCTCCATCAACAACTACACGTGTGTATACCAACCGGCATACGTTATAGGATCTGCCATCATTGCTATAGTGGCAAGCAACGTCGCCTTGGCCATGTTCTTCGTGTTTCGAGCTATGTGGGCGAATGCATGGTGGAAACGAGGCATCTCAGCTGTTGTGCTGGCCGGGGCCGTTTCTGGTATGCATTGGTGTGCTGCTGTTGGAACTCGCTATCGACTCAAGAGCATTAAGCCCAATGGCAATGAGCCCTCAAGAACAGGCACTGTCGTCGTCGTCATCTGCTTGGTAAGTGCAAAATACCACGGACCATAAGGGGATTTAGGGATTTATCTAGAGTATCAGAAAACCTGGCTGTCAAAACATATGAGGCCGACTTTCCTGTCACTCTAGGATGGCGAAAGAACATGCTAACACATACCAGTCTCTAGGGGCGTGTTTCGTAATTGCCATCTCAGCAGTCCTTCGAGCAAGAAACATGAGAAGAATGGCCCTCCGTGCCCAACAGATTACTCTCGCAGCAGCCATTTTCGACAAAAGTGGGAGAATACTGGTTGATCCTGATGGATACATCCCAAACACCGTGGTGACTGACTCTTTTTTGGAAAAGGTAAGACCTGCATCACAGCCAGGCAGAATCTATACTAAGAGAAACAGGACGCAAAGGAAGGATTCAATACTGGCCACCCTCTGTTCCATTGGATGTACCAGGCATCAAGGAATTGGAACATGATATGGAGTCTCATAGGAGGCATGAGACAGCATTTATCGGAATTACCACACTCCCGCACACGCAAGGACGGACGTCGAGGAATCCAGCTCGTGAGCGACCATGGTGAAACCATCGATAGTTACGATATGATATTCAGGGAGCTTTTCTGCCTCGCTGCCGCTGCTCTCGCCGATCGGTTCCGGGAAGACCTCACATCTATCGGAGTGCTCTGGGATCAAATCCTGCCAACAGGTGCCAACGGTCGGAGACCACAACCCCAACCCCAACCTCAACCACAGCAGCGGAAGCAATCTATAGCAGGGGGGTCCGGCTTGGAAGGCAGTGACGTTGTTGAAGAGATGCACAACAGTCTGGATATTGCTGAGAAAGGCTCGCATTCATTGGATTATGGTTATGGCTATGGGAGCGGGTCCCTCATGTTCCTCGTCCGCCGGTCTGAATCAGCTCGTGATAACGAACGTTTGATCTCGGCTGGTTATCGGTTTGCTGAGGTGCATCAGGTCAGCGATCTCATCAAATCAAACATGCAAATCCAAACCCCTGAATTCGAAGCCAAGCTCAGGGAAATGGCAAGCTACACAAGTGAACATAACCACATCCAGCAGGGCACCCATCTAGGCTTCTTTGCCGTCAGAGCTCGCGTCAGCTCCAGCTTCGAGGTCCTTGTGAGAAAAGGCACACGCCATCTACTTCCGACTATGCCCCTCCCGTTCAAGGATTTGGAAGATTGGCACTTGCACTACCTTAGGAGATTCGAGAACATGCCGGTGTCCAAAATCGTGGAGAAGTGCAAGGAGGATTCTCAGCGCAATGACCGAGAGGCCGAGTTCGCCGGACAAATTGCAGACACCATCCAGGGACTGCGCGAATGGACACAAGAACCCCTACTTGAGGACGCACTCCTTACATCGACAACGTTCCGGATACCTTGTCGTGGAGACGAGAAGCGGTCAGAAGCAACGATGATTGCACTGCGGCTCGTCATTCCCATCCACTCGGTACTATCAAGCCTGAACTGCGAGTTTGTGCCCCTGAGCTTCTTCAGGATGCGTCAAGTATCTACACAATCCTACCAGGAATTCACACGAGGTCTACATCAAGAATTCGGCCACATTGCCAAAACGGCAGATCGTCATGAAGAATCACAAGTCGGTATTGTTTCGTCGGCATCCAGTCGGTGGCCATTTGGGCGTTCAGACACAGCTCGAAGTACTCGGGCCAGAGGGAAATCTGTATCAAACGTTGCTGGACGCCCGACTTCGATGGCCGACTCGACACGGTCCAGCTCGACGATCAATCTTTGCTCCCCAGGGACTAATATCCGAACCCAATCCATTGACTCAACAGAAGGATCAGTGCCCTATATGCCCCGACAGGAGCCTCTTCAGACTGCGCCGTCGTATGGTGGCATTATGGTGTTCCAAGAGATCACTGTGGACGTGCAAGAGAGCAATGAACCACCAGGAAGAAAACCAAGCAACGGCTCTGACGCTGCTACACTTACAATCGAGAAAACAATCACTAGACCTATGCCACTGGCAGGCATCGAACTGCAGTCTATGGGCCATTTTGGGGCAAATGATGTTGGCACGCAGTTGTCAAACGATATTGGGGCAGGTAAAGGTGGCCACAGTTACGTGACATGCTTTGTCGATGTTCTGTTTGCAAAGACGGTAGAAAGTCGTTAATGGTTTGCTTTATTTGTGCTTGGGAGATTAGCTGGATTGCTTTTGTGCGTGGTGTTTTTTGTCCTTCTGATAGGCGGTTGTTTAAAAAAGATACCAGGTGCCTCTTCAGGTACAGCTGTAGTATAGCAGCAACATGATAGTATATAGAATGGGCAGTATAATTTGATAATGAATGATGTTGGTACCTAGCCTCTTAACATTATGCTGTGATCAATGATGGATGTTGAAATGTGTGAGCGCTACAAGGGAACAGGAGGAGGAAGGCAGGGTAGCAGAAAAGATGGCCTCTGAGATTTAGGATAAAAACATAAATGACCCAAAATCATGGTCCAAACAATAAACTGATTTGCTAATTTCATCTCTTGTGCTTCCAGCGGCCAATGTTTCTGATATCCTCAGGCCTCGGGGGACAAAAGTGCATCAGTCCGACCTGTTGAGGAGGGGACCAGGGAGGATTATATGACTGTTTGAAGCATCAGAAAATGTGGGATAGTTAAACATAGCTGGCAAGAACACGAGAGGCGGCATCAATAAGTTGGGCTACGGTCATTTTAGATCGGGTAAGTGATTTTATTATCTGGTACCCTAGACATAATCGTCCTTATCATCCAGAAATGAAGAGGTGAACTCCTTGTAATGCATGTGAAATGCGACTGCTTTCATGTGGTATCTTCGTTGCCTGCCCAATAATACATTTTAAACCATTTTCAGATGAGAGGTATGTGCACCGACTCTGCCTTAAACGCCCTTGTACAAGATCATGTGTTGATGATGAACCCTTTGATGAGTGCCACGTTGACACGCAACTAATATACTCGTAGGTCAAAATCCCCAGTGAAGCCGCCATTGAGAAGCATACAGGCAATGCGAATGCGTTGTGTCGGCATGTCGGCGGCGGTGTATGAGTCGATGGGGCTGAGGCCTAGCGAAATGCACATAGCATTGGTGATGGTGTGGACACCACAGTCGTGTCCGTTGTTCTGCAGAGGAGCCTCGTGGAGAGTGACTTTCCACTCGTCCTGGACGAAGTTCTCCTCCAACACATCCTTGATCCACGCCATGGCACGGTTGGTATAGGCGGAGTTACCACCCGCGTTGATGGAGTCCATATGCGCCAGTGTCCGTTTGGAAGGCCGAATAACAATCAGGGTCCAGTGGGAGTGCTCGCAGATCGGCAAAAGGATGGTATCGATGTCGAGGAAATTCTTCTTCTCAACACCATAACGTCGGAGAGTCCGCTGGGTTGAGTGGATGCCTTGGTCTTGGAGTCGCTTGAAGAAGAAAGAGCCGAGGGAAAAGCACTTGCGAGTGTTCTTCTTGACGTCCTTGATGCCGGCGGCTGAGTTGATAGCTCGATCAAGCCACATGAGTGACGCATTGACAATCTCATCATTGAGCCACTCAGTCGAGGAGACTACCTTGGCAAAATCATGCCTTCGCAAATCAACGCCCTCAGCAGACTTTGCAAGGGACTCAATAGGTGCCGCCCGGAGTGTCGAAATGGCCCTTTGGTGCCATTGTGATGAAACAGGCACAACGAGTGTCTTGTTAGGCATACGAAGCCCTCCAGACCGAGCGAGACGTTCCTCGCGCTCTTGTCGAGCCTTCTCTTCGGCCTCACGCTTCGCGGCCTCGGCAGCCAGACGGGCCTCCTCGGCAGCCTTTTGTTTGGCCTCCTCAATTTGCTGCTCTATTCCAGCCCTTGAGTCATCACTTATTGGGAGCTGTAATGAAGGAGTATCCAGTAGTTCTTGAATGCGAACACTGGGGTCATAGAGATCCCTTTCCTCCACACGACTACGGAAGATGTTGAAATTGGATGAAGCAAAAATACTACTTCTGGTTGGGTCTTGAACTGGGGCAGTTGGGATGTTGAGCAGTTGAGCCCAGCTGGGCCGCTGCGCTGGAAGGTCATCAGTCGTGGTATGCCCTCGCCCGTTGTGATTGAGTCTTCTGGGCACTTCCAGGCCCATGTGAGTTCGCGGTCTTGGGCTGACAGTATCGTCGGTGAAGCGCACAGCTTTGGGTCGGTGTGTCGTACCGATACGCTTAGGTGTGATTGTAGCAGGATATTTACGACGAGTCTTGAGGATAGATCTGACAGAACCTATCTGGTCTGCGGTAAGAGGAGTTTGGCGGACAAAGGTGCTAACATATTTGTCCTTCAAAACACGTTGCGCATCGGTCTCGTATAATTCCTGGCGGTGGTCCTGAGGCATTGTCCCATTGGGGTTCGTCTGAGCAATATTAGAACGAAAAAGGTCCGTTTTGAGATAGCTAGGTTGACCGACCATGGGATGTGTTAATGATTGCTCGAGGATCTCTAGGACTTCTTCCTGGGTAGGCTGTAGCTCAGAGAGGTCTCTAGACTCATCAGATTCAGGGAATGATCCCGGAAGTGAAGGATGCATTTTGAAATGAGTCTGTCGCGGCGGTGGGAACATATTCTGTAACTTTTGGCGATAGTTGGGAGATGCAACATAGCTGGGTGCAGGTAGATTGCGAAGTATTGCCTTAATATCAAGCGTAACTCGATCAATAAACGACTGCGAGACCCCGCACTCGTGCGCGCCGCGTTTGCGCAAGATATTGTTGCAAACGAGGGGAAGCGCTGGATCCGCTATGAAGCGTTTGATCGATTCCAAATTAGCAGCAAAACCCGGGGAAATGCCATAATCAAGAACAGATGGGACTAATTCATTGCTGTCACGAATTCTGACAATTGTGCGAATCTCGTACACTCTGTCCAGGAACTGGAATACTCGTTTAAGTTGTGATGCGAACATCTCCGTCACGTCGCGGTCATTGCTGTCCACTATGTTGGCGCTTAGGGGGGCCAAATCTTTGTTCGACTCTTCTCTGGTTTCGCGCTCAAGACACTCCCAAACTTTTGACAAAGATTTTGAAAAATCTTTGTAGTCTTCCATTAAGGTGATGAGGCCATTTCGGTCGAGCCATCGCAGCTCACTATCATGAGCAGTGCCATCATCATCGTCGCTGGAGTTAACTTGGTCTCCACTCAAGTATGAACGGCCCTCAGCGGCTTGGTAGGATTGAGGGCGTACTGGTAATGGATTAATGAATACCCTAGAAGTGAGGTCGACTATAACATACTGATTTTGCTGATCACCTCACCAAGGCCGGCGACGGCAGTGTAAATGCTTGTTATCATCCTGGCAAGGGATTTGGCACACATGGGCCTGTTGCCAGATGCCTCGTCAAGAACAGCCGCTCCTTGACGAATAGAAACAACAGAGTTTGTGATAGTTATGCTCCCTCGCTTTGCGACAACACCCAAGTCTGTCGTTCACCTAGGCGCGACACTTCGTCTTATCACGTGATATACGTCACGTGAAACGATGAAGTGTCAATTGGAAGGTGCCCGACTGGGTACTAGGTACCTAGCGGTGAATCACAGGCCGAGAAGTAGCGATTTACAACTGGGATGGCAGTTGATAAAAGGCTATTCTTACAAGAAAGAAACAAAATTGTGAATCGAGCTGATGGATTTGAATCGAGACCGTAGTTGTTGATGATGGGGGAAAAGGAAAACGGAGGCTTTCCACCAAGTAACCTCAGTGTGTATGATGAACCTGAGGCGCGTAGGCAGGTAGGTTAATAACAGTCGCGCGTCGCTACAGTCAAAGCCCCATTCGTAGGTATTATCTCAATTTCTACAATGAGGCCATCGCGAACACATAAGCCTGGGTACTTGGCGCTGGGTCTCGTTCGTCTATGGCTGGTCAGGTGAATAAAAAGGTAGTAGGCAGTAGGCAGGCAGTAGGTATGAAAGAAGTCGAATTGCCTGTAACCATTCAAAACTTTAGGTGGCAGATCACTGCGCGTGCAACTGACTAGTACGAGTGTGGGGCGATAGTAGCGCGTGCCATTGGTCAGCGTGGCTAAGCTTTAAGCTGTAAAAAAAACAAAAAAAAACCGCCATAAACTGACTTGATTACTTCGTCTCGCATTCCTTGTATACTAGGCACTATATCAAGAACAAAGAAGAGCCTTCCACATGCCTCCAAGTCAAGACTCAAGTGAGTTGTGCGTGTGGTTCCGACCATGACAACTCCTTGACAAATATCCATACAGCAGTCTCATGCTCCGGTGAGATGCAGAAAAGGCCGGAACCGGGACCAAGGGGCTGGGTTCGCGCGATGCTGTTGTTGGTTGGCTTCATTGAGGACAAAGCAAACCACTACAAATCAAGTCATAGCTTTAAAACAACATGCGTCCTAGCTACCAGTGCCTCTGTTCTAGTTGAAAGGTTTCTTTGTTGCCAATAAGCCATCTGTCTAATCGGCACTATTTTAGATTGCAAAAAACTCGTGCAAAGCTTGGCCAGTGTTGGTGGTCTTGTTCGCGCCAGCCTTTTGAAAGCTTCTTTGAGAGAGGGCTGAAGTGGAGGGCAGCCACCAGCACGTTGGCAAACAGGTTCCGGCAAAAGGTTCGGGACCGAAGCCAACAACTGAAACTGTTGGCTTCCACGTTCTGACCAGGCCGAAAACCTTAATAGGTATCCAGCATGTATACCAGGGTCTGGCTAATGTTTGCCGACTGGCTTTTGAGACCGAATCAGCGAGTAGCGTATCCAACCGCCAGTCTAGCTACTGAGCCTAGCCAGGTTGAAATACAGATATCCGTAGCCACGGTTGACCTTGGCCGGCACTAGACCTTTGTGATGATCCAGGGTCTTCAGCCGCAGGCCACTATTCGATATAGGGAAGCTATTTTGCCACGACGAGAAATTCATGAACAAAAGCACAAATCAAATTGCACACGCAAAATTCTTGTATGGGTGGCTCTGTTTGATTATCCAGCGCATATATTCGGCTTGTGGTAGGTGCCCAATACGTGGTTGCTGATAATCGAAACATTACCAAAGTGTATCAAGATACCCAAAGGATGGATCGTCGTGGGGTGTGTGCGAAACAATGTGACCCTGGCTGACCTTACCGCTTCTTGCAGAACATCTGTACTATTAGTAGACAGTAAGCTTAGGGATCCCGACATCATCTAAACTTTAGGTCGCTAGCGATTATGTATATGAAGGAAATGGAGTTTGTTGGTACGGCCATCGTCGATTGTAGAGGTGCTTCCACCGATGAAGGCCGATCGTGGAACGAATCGACGGCGCTGATGACATGTTGTATTAAATGTCGCAGATTTGGCGTCGTCTGTTCACAGGTAGCGTGCATTGAGCTGCCTAGGCCTCATGCCAGCAACATATGAGATGACTCTTCGCAAGATATCACTCAGACGGTGTCTTCTTCTAATACCCGCCTGGGGCCCGACTCATGTTGCCTGTTGTATGCCAGGTGTCTGTGTCAGGTCCCGGGCCGTTGCGGCGGCAGAAGCTCCCTGACGTGGACGATGTTGCTGCAAAACTGGAGTCGTTTTAGACACCGCCAGTATGGGTGTCCCGAGAAAACGAAAATCGATAGTTCCAATTAAAGAACAAAAAAAAACCCGCTCTCATGGCTTCGAATAAAAAAAAAAGTCTTTGGAACACGCCGAGAAAGGAGGCCGCGGAAACTTGACAGGGCTGGATGGGTCTGGGTATGAATTAGATATTGATTAGTATTGATACGGTAGGGTGACAGAGAGGATTTCCGGTGCGACAGCGAAAGCCGTGCCTTTGTGAGTATGGCTACTCTGTACAGAGAGAGTATTGTTGCAGGATTTTCCATCCCTTGTCGGGGGTATAGCAATTCACAATTGGTGGTGAGAGATGGAGACACGGCGAGGCCGGTTGGTGTTGAGTGGTGTTACCTCACTCTTCCATGGGCGGGCTAAGCAAGGGTGGTGTGGTTCTGTTCAACGTCGATGACCACTAAGATGTGTTGTTTCTCGATTTGGAAAGTTTCCAGAACAATCGCCGACGTTAGTAGGCAGATTGCTTTGCTTCTAGAAAGATTCTATCATAACGCTTTATTATGACCTTCCGTTAGTTTTGCATCAGGCTTCCAAATTAAGCCACCAACAGGACTCAGAATGGCCAAGAAAGCATCGGATAACTCGTAGCGTCCTCGGCCCAGCCCTCAGATCCGTCGCTTATTATTGTTGACGTGGCCTGTGCCCCATTCTGTGGCTTGAGTTGGCCGAGCTCCCTTTATTCATTAACAATTCGTCGAAATAAGCGTTGTAAGAAGCTCCCTGTATCGCCCGAAGTCTGACTTGACTATACAGGGTTGTACCAGAAGTCTCGATCTTGACAAGTTCGGATGTCAGACACAATCGCTATGCACTTCTTGACTTGCATCCACTAGCACGCCGGTTGAGACGGATATAGTTGCTTCGAATAGTGGTTGCTTGTCTGGTTGTAATGCCTGGGTTTGCTGCAAGTCGTCGTGGGTAATAGTGGTAAGACATGCCTGATACTGTACATTGTGTAGTTGTTGGCTGGAGCAACATGGGCTTGTACAACATGGGTAATCGAATGAAGAACTAGTCAGATGTCTGAGCATGTGCGCCGCAAATTGGTGCAGGTCGAGCTTGACTAAGAGAAAGTCAGATTTCCTTGTTTGTTCCATTCAAAAAGGCGCTGTCAAACTAGAAATTGGTTTAGTCGGCCTGGGAGCGGCCTTAGGGCGGCGTGATCTTTGTGTCGAGATGGGCCAGTTGCAGGTGGTGCGATTCGCAATGTCACTATATTGGCTATTCATCAGTGGTACCCGTCCCCGGGTGTCCGTTTGCAAATTGAGGGTCGGCTCTGTGCCTTTCTCAGCCCACATTAGCAAAAATGGAGGATGGGGGAAGCAAGGACCGTTGCATTGTAGACGATAATGACGGCATCCTCATTCCAAAGCCGCAAGGCTTCATTATCCCAAACCCCTGTAAGACATATCATATAAAATATTAACATTGACGAGAAAGGCACGCTGCATAGTCACTGATGCATGCGTGTGGACGCGGATCTGTCATCATGATCAGCGACAGATCACATCAGTTTGAATCACGAACTCACCAGGGTAGCATGCCAATGATCTCAACTGCTGCAACTACCTAGCTTGTGTTGAGCGAGGTTTGATCATATCCGGTCCAGAATAAATTGAGAAAAGTCGAGTGCTGGCAAGTCAACACTTGCGTATCTTTGTATTGTGCGTCTAGAAGCAGTTGCAAGTATAGGCAAGCCTCTCTCATCGCAGCAATATTTGTTGGGTGACAGATGCTTGGCAACGCCACAGTCGTTGGCCTGAGCATAAATTGTTTGCATCGTTGGCTTTCAACGTCTCGTGTGCAATCTCAAGATGTGAACTGGGCAAACAAGTGGTAATGGCAAGGCATAAGGGCCTCTGCAAAGTTGTGCACGAAGGAGAGATTTGCATGTAGTCTGGCCGAGGCTCTTGGCCAGGCCTTGGTGCTTATCCCCGGCACAAACGCGGCGCGATAAAGATTCGATAGTCGTGGCCATACTACATAGTGACATCCAATAAACTTTGCATCGTTTTCTTCAGGGACCGACAAGTTACGGGGTTCGATGGCGTTTACAACTCTGTCATCCCGTTGCTTCATGCAGCAAGATCGACATACTTAATGATGCTGTCGTTAACTGCCACAGGACCATCGTAGTCAGTCCCTTGTGTCCGAACAGCAAGCGTCCTTGGCCCTTTTTGGGGGGATTCGGATTGCCAGGTGGGTAACAAAAAAATCGGGAAAATAGTACTGCAATTTGTATGTGTTAGAGTCGGTTTACAGTGTGGTGAGATTCCCGTTTTTTTGTTACCCACCTGATTGCCTGCAGCCAGCACAGCACCGTACAATAATAACCAATGAGCGTCGTTGAAAGTGCGCATCACGATCGACCGAGCTATTGCTTTGGCGGCAAAGCCAAGCTGCATTTGAGGATCGAGGGTCCAGTCATAAGGCCTGATCAACCACGCCGTCTTACCTTTTGCAGGGGCACTCAAAAGTGGAATGTCCATGAAGTGGGAGTCAAACACGGCACTTGAATGTTGGGAAAGAGATGCCAAGAGCTAGTGATTAGGAAAAGCAACGATTCATGCTCAGGCCACGAATATTCTAGATAGTAGAGGACGACAACGAGCATTCTGCTTGGCCTCGAGGTGGTTGACCCCCTATTGGCAACTTATATGGCTGAGGAAGCGACATGCCTTGAGATGTAGGTATTACCACCTACCTGCAGAGAAGGTAAATGATGATTGTCAAATATCGAAGCAAATGTCATTCCTTCCGCATTGTAATGTACGTATGCCGTATTCTTGATGCAGCACGGGTTGCTTCTGCACTGTCTATCGAATGTCACCAAAGTGGACTGAACCTGCATTTTAAGATGAGGTCGAGCATTCGTCAACTAACATGTACAGCCCCTACGTTGATGGTACCAATGGGCGGGTGTGGTGCAGATGAACTACCCGTAATAGGAAATCAGGGCTAAGCAAGCCCATCTGTCGATGACGATCCAGCCTGCCCGCCTGTCCTTCTGCTAGTTAGTTATGGAAAATCAAGCTCTTAAACTGTCCATCTACCGAGGTTACTGTAGATCATAGTGATGTTAATCTTGGGGTGTAAATCTCCCGCCGCCGTGAGAAGATTAAACACCAGGCTCTGCTTTCAGATTGTGGAATACTCTCAGTTTCAGTTTCAATCTTGGGGTTATGATGTAGTGTGGATTCTACAAAACTGTATCTCACCACCGCGAGCTGTTATGATGTCAGGCTTCCTCTATTACAAATGGCAATTGGAGTGAGAGCTGTGCGGGGAACCAAATCACGATTGGTTCGTCACTTTATCCCCGCGCATCATTGCATTGCATTGCATTGCACCCATTGATAGAGGAATTGTCCAAGCCGTGCATTTCCCAACGGCAAATTTGCTGTGAATGATTCGGGTCAGTCATCAGAGAGACCGGTGCGATCGAGATGGCGTGGTCAATAAAGACCCGTCACATCAGGCCAGGTCACGGAGGGTGAATTCAGTTTAGGGAGCAGAAGCAAAGGCCACACAAGCAAAACTTGGCTTGGGACCAGACTCCACGAGACTCTCTCCACCTTTGGCCATAACTGTCTGTGCCTCCATTCTAGTGTGCTTCTTCAACTGGTAGGTCAGGATGGACACATCAGTTGGCAATGATGTCAAACAATGGTGTACTTTAGAATAGGTCTACCATCTAGGAAATTATTGACTTGCATTTCCATTCCTTGATGCAGCAGTACGTACGTCTTTGTCCAAACTAGATGTTGCTTTGTTAAACCCTACCGTTCGACTACTATATCCGTTTCGTACCGTTTCGCAACATTGAACTCCGCGTATTTATTGTGTCTACCAGTCGGGTGCCACTGCGTCACGGTCTGCCGAAACCACCGCCTTCAAGGTACCTAGGTAATTTGCCACACTAAGGTATTCCGCGCAACAGTGCTCAGATCTCACTCCGTTTCTCGCCTTAACTGGTTAGATACTTTACATAATTCTGATCTCAGCTCAGGTAGCCTTCGGCGTTGTCCGTGCCTGAGTTAGCAGAGTCGGCTTTTTTTGTGCCTTGGTTTATTAAATTTTTCTTTCTTTGAACCGTGACCCTGAATCAGTATGACCCTTTTTCTCGCCCTCCGCGTGTCAGGTAAGGTATTCAAGGAGCCTGGTTTTCTGGTGTTTGTCATGTGTAAGTGGAGTGCTGGGTACCTAGCAGGCAGTAGGCAACATGCTGTGACACTTCGGGAAGTCTACGAGGACAAACACTCGATGTTTTGTTCTCTGGCCCCCGCGGTACCGGTGAGGTTTAGGTCTCTACAGTGCTCTTCGATACGGACAGATAGTGTTTGCAATAACAATCAAGTATAAGGCTTTGCAATTATACACAAGTACGAACGGATACGCAGGCCAAAGATAAATCAAGAGGCGATCAACGAAAGATACCTTAATAAGCACGCCGCCAACAAAACCGTAAAGTGAACCCCTGCTCGGATTGAAAGAAGGGAGCTTCTAAAAGGCTTCTTTTGCCTCAACGCCAGGCTGAAAACACCTAACCCTCGTGAATATCCGAGCATCTGTGTACGACCCCTTCCTTGTTAGGTAGCCAAGCTTTCCGTCTGGACAACAACAGCCTCTGCCGATGAGATACCAAACAAGGGGCACTGGAGTGAAGATCCATTCATGAATTGGCCCTTTTACTGGGATGGCGGAGCACTATTGGCTTGCCCCAGGGCATCGCTTAGATAGACCGCCTGCCGTACAGTGCTGCACTGTACAACGCAGGCTATCTATTTCCTGAGTCCTAATACCGGTGGTTGTCCAAGCCGCCACTTCGTCGCCTCATCCCGGCCCCGCCCCTTGCTGGCTCTGTCCTCTCTTTGGCTGGACATGTTCCCTGCCATTGATGCCAGTCTCAGGGTTCTCGTGCTGTGACTGGACAATAGCAGGGAATGTACAGTGCAGATACACGCTTGGTAGGGGCAAGGTCCAACCGACAGGCAGACTGGCAGACTGCACTGCACATCTCTTATGAATGATCTAACGGTGATGGGCTCAAGGTGTAGAAATGCACTTGTTGTGCAACAGCCTGGTTGGCTACGGTCGTTCCTCTGTTAATTTTCAGGGATCACAGTGCTAACATTCAGATTTGTTCAAGCCGTCTCCCGATTGTTTGGTTTGGTTCAGTTTGGTTTCGCTCCCTCCGTCTGGTGACAGATCCAGTGTTATGTTATTGACGTCGTTGTTGCTAACCACACGCCTTCTATACCCACTATTCCTTCCATCCCGGCTTCTTTCTTTCTTGTCCTCTTCATCTCCACATCAACCTCCCCACTCTGTGTTGTTTTGTCTCCGTCTGGGCTCCTCTACAGCGCACTAGTGATCCAGGTTGTGAGAGACGAGAAAAAAAAGTGACTGAAAAACGAGAAAGCCGAAGGGGGGGCAGAACAGTGAAGTCTCATCAGGGAGGTTTCCCTTTAAAACAAGCTCAGCCCAGTCCTATTAACCCATCACCCGCTTCTGGTCGCCTTCCTTTTTTTGGTGTTGTTTCTGCACATCCCAAGTGACGACACACACACATATACGCACGCACATGCTATCAATCAGTTAAACATTTTCAATCGTTCACTCATTCGCCTGCCTGACCGACCGACCGACCCGGCCTTCAAACTGTCTTGGGGTACAAGGCGCACGTTCTTTCTCTGTCGCCTTTCCGTTCCTATAAATTGAATCCCGGACACATTACTCCATAACACTACGTTAGCATACCAGGCCCTGTCCTGTTTCAACTGTAAACTCCTTCCCCCTCCTTTCCTGACAAAGATCCCCCAAAACCCAATACCACCAAACCCAGGTAGCCAACCAACTAGCAGATCTGCCGCCTCGACTCAACTTTAGCGCTGCTCTCCAACGCCGCTCATACGCCCGCCGCACCCACGCTTTCTCGCTCTTTCACCTCCACAGCCTACCTGCTCTGCAACCGGGGTCTGGACTCTGGACCTCTTATTACACTTTGGGTCCCCCAGGTCCGCATTCCTATGATTTAACCTGTCTTTTGCCCAAACCAAACCGAATCGCTCTTCAGCTCTAGACGTTCTACTATCTCGTCGATAAACTCGCGGTCGGCTGCACGCCATCGAACTCTCGTCGTCTTCGTCCGTCCCAGACCCGTGTTCCTTTCTGCCCGGCCTTCGCCAAGCCCTCTTGCAAAGGCACCATCCGCAATCCGTCTACGACGACATTCGCCGGCTCGCGGCTCCCACGACCCTCGCATTCCAATCCACAGGAACTACCCAGCAACCTCTACGCTTCCAACCGGACGGCCTCGACCCTCTTTGCGCCATCTCCGCTTTGGGATTGATTGTCCTCAAAACGTCACATTGACCAACCTTCGGACGGACTTCTTTGTTGTCACGCCCGATCATCAATTACACTACCCGTCTTGTCGGTTGTGACATTCTTACTTTTGTTCCGCTTCTGCAGTACCGCACGATCTCAGACTTCAATATTGCCATTTTGGCAATCATTGAACCTAATCTCGCCTTCTGAATTTCTTCATCAACTCATCTCGCGGTGTAGATTGGCTCCATAACAAGACTACGGACCTCTGCCTATCTTCAATCGTTATTACGGTCGTTCTATCAGAATTCTCATTTGATCTTAATCAACAAGTTCAAGACATATTTTGATATTGATGGCCTCATCGTTCCTGCGGCAGCCTTACATCTAGACTTTACGCCCCTTCCTGCCTCCACTATATGGGCAACTGCGTTAGTCTCTGCGTCAGACTTCCACTACCCGCTTCGGCGTACCACGACTCCACTTGGTTTCTCTCTTATTACCTGACCTCGTCCCCTCCCTCCAAAACGCTTCGAGTCTAGGATCCGTTTCCTGGTTTGATTTATTTACTATTCAATTCTCTCCCAGAACGTTCGGATTGACTCTACAATGATGGGTGTGTCGCGTTCGCGGAGGCAATCTCTTGATTGTCATGCCATACCTCCATCACCTCAACCATCTTCCGCTTTCGAGGACATTTTCGACGTCGATTCACCTGTCTCAAGACCCGTCAGCGAAGCCTTCATGTCGGGAGCCTCTACACCGAATGGCTCAACAAGCTCTCGCCCACCTTCCCTCACAGAAATCCTGCTCGATGTCGCCTCACCACCATGGACTCTAAGTGCCTTCATGGCATATCTTTCTCAAAATCACTGCATGGAGAGCCTCGAATTCACACTCGATTCACAACGATACGCCGCTTTTTACAATGAAATCATCACCAACAACTCGAATCGCACCCAGGAGGACAACGATCGCGTTTGTGTATTGTGGGAAAAGCTCATGCAGGTTTACATCATTCCTTGTGCCCCTCGAGAGGTCAACCTTCCAGCCCGTATTCGAGATCAATTGCTCGGTCTTCCTTGCGGCCCCTCTCCTCCCCACCCTGCACAACTGGAAGAGGCTGGTCGCATTCTCTATGAGCTCATGAACGATTCTCTACTCGTCCCCTTCCTCCAGTCCGTCGCTCCCATGCATGTCGATGGATCCACAGAAGAGCATGGCCGCGGATCTCGCCGGTCTTCAAACAGCAACACCCGCATGGGTGCCCCCGTTCGATCGATGAACTCCATGCATCATCATCATGAACCCGAGTCTCTGACAGACGACAGCGACTGCAACTCAACTCCAGGTATGGAACCTATGACTCCTCCAACAACACCACCCACTTCCGAATGGGCCTTTACCACTTCCCCTGGCGGTCTCCAACGTGCTGTTGCAGCTCATAACAAGGGATGGAAGAAGATGGGTGCTAAGTTGGGTTTTAATCGCAAGAGCTCAAGGACACGCTCTGCTCCCACTTCATCACATCCCGCAGAAGGGTTCCATATGCACCACGACTCCTTATGAGGGTCACAGGTCGTGTCATTACCCGAATCGTCCAACGAAGCTGACTGGGCTCATGCTATTTCAGAAGAAACTCATGAGACGGGAGGCGCTCGTTTCGGTCCTCCTCTGCATGGCACTCTGCATGCAGCAGACGATGGTTGGCATCACAACCCTGACCTCCGACAAGACGGCGGGTTTGGGAATGGCACGACCGCAAAATTTGACACCGTACGGAACGGTGTGAAGACGTCTCTCGTGCAAAAAAACATACGCATGAGAAGGCGATCAAACAAGCACCATGATTTCGTCGCTACCGTGCAACCCTTGGCAGGCAAGCATGCTGCTGAGTCACACAGCACCTCCTATCGTCACGATCTCCCACTCTTATCTATCTCACCTGTATGCACTGGAGGCAACGTGCAAGCTGCCCAGGTTCCAATGGTAGATGTTTCCAACTACCTACCTACACCCACTACTAGCAGTGAGGATATTGGTTCCCCGTCCACCACCTCGGATCATCAAGCCTTCCGTTACGCGTCCCCTGTTGAAGACATGTACGGATGGGACGCGGAGCTCGAACGCCGCCGGTCGCCAAGTCGATCATCGATGAGTTCAAATGAGGGCTGCGATACTATCGCTCTCAGCTACAGGCGAGCGAACGGTAGCAAACACAGCCTACTGCAGCGCGTCTTCCGAGTCAGTTCATCTACTTCGATGGCCAAGATGGAGGCTGCTACATGAGATTGGGCTTGTGACCTACGGGTCCAAACTACGTTCAATTTGTTTTGATTTTGTTTTTATGCTGGACGTTACGAATTGCATACATGAATTCATCATGGGCCATATTAATGAAGTTGGCCATACGGGACAGGCAAGGCGTTTATGGCGATATAATTTGGTTTCTCGATTAAAGTACATCACCGGGGTTCGAGGAGGGTTTGCTATTCATTTGCGAGATTGTTTGTCTCTGATGTACGCATCATATCTTCCATCCAAGCGTTTTTGGATGCTGAGATTGCATTTTTACGGGGCGATAAACGACTGGAGGACACCAGAAGATGATGTTTTTGGTGGCCAGTCTGATGATGACGACAACGGCCTCTTCACCTTTCAGGCCTAATATGATCGATGGTTACAAAGAAAAGAAAGAGATGGACTCTCGTGTCTAGCTAGCATGATACCCCCCTTCCATCGTAGATGGGAGGGAATCTAGACGTAATGTCTAACAAGAATTGTATTACATTAACAATATTTCTCTGTCCCTTTGCTAATTGATGATCTGCTGATGTACCCGCCACCTTGAGGATCAAAGATTCCATTCCAGGGCTGACCCAACGAACGCCACTGGAGACAAGAATGTACGAAAACTGCTAAGCCAATCAAGCTCACACTGCCGGAACAAAACACCCACATGGACTCGTCTGGAATGCCTTAGCTGTGGTCAAGCCGGAATGAATAATAGTATCGGTCGAGAATCATCTCTCCCTACAGTCCCAAACCCCTCCTAAGTAGGTAGTAGCAGACTTAACCTCAAAGCTTCAGGGCAAAAACTAAACAGCCAAAGAAGCAGGTTCGAATAGTATAGGCTGGCTTACTGATTTCGTCTATTGTGCTTGCAGTCATTAATCTTTTCGATACTTTGAGACCCTCGTATCGGCAATCTGTTCCCAGAACCAAATCGCTAGAAGCGCCCAAGTGATAACTGATAAAGCATGCCAAATAGTATTCGACCTCGTGGATATCTGGTGCGCCATTGGCATCAGAGGCTGGTTGCAACAAGCTGAATGTCCCGGATTTTCAAACCGGAAACTTCTTAGGGCTGAGTTCATTCCCGGAATGATCTTTGACAAACTATCAGCCAATTGTGATATCTAGTTATGTTCTGTAGGTTCTTTGGATTTTCTGTAGGTGCCATTCCTGGCCAGATCGTTTGCCATGGCTTGAGTGAGTCAGGTAACGTAAAATTTACTCCTTTTTCTTATTCATGTATCACCGCAAGCAAGTTTCTTGGCAGTTCTGTCAGTCTTAAGCAAGCTGTCTATGTAGGTAGGTAGGTACTAGTGCAGTGATGATAGAGGAAAGCAAATGTAGAAGATAACTAATGATACATCCCCGAGGGGAAGCTGGCCATTCATAATGAGTCAATGGGGGCTTGCGGGCTAAAGAACATCATACCTGGCTTTATTTTTCATGATATATAGTTGATCTACTAGTATTGGAATAATCTAATAACCTGCATTTGTTTTCGCTAATGAACTAAATAACATTGAACCAATATATCTCCCGTAACACCTGAGCTTACTCGTTCAAAAGGCCGTACCTTTCATAGCTGTGCCATAGTAGTTCCAAGCTTCTTGGTGCAGAAGGTTGAGAAATACTCGTTCAGTGCGTCTACTGTTCCGCTACCCTCGACAAGACTGACCACAACGCCTACATACCCATCAGGTCGGACGACAACCACTCCACCAAGCTCCTCATCCAGACCCATCTTGGCATGAGCTACAGCCTTTGCCTGTGCAAAGCGGGCATCAGAACGATCATCGGCATAAACATGATCCCTGTATCTAGCAAGGACACCTGGTACATCGCGGGAAATCTCGATATCGGGTCGTCTGGCGGCAAAGATTGTGGATAGAGTGAAAAAGCGGCTGTGAGGGAGGTGCTTCTCGTGATACGAGACCTTATCCAGATCGGCTCGCTGATATTGGGCGTAGAAAGATCGCTGGCTACCAAGATGACTAGCGAGATCCTTCAGGGCCTGGCGAGTTTTCGATGGGACACCGGCGAAGACAAATAATCGGAAGGCACCGTTCAAAGGAACTTCCTGTTCAAGGTGCACGACATTGGCGTCTACAACTCTTGTCACATTTGAGTTGATGAAGATACGACCTGTTCGCAACTTCGTTCCTTGAGGGTGAATCAGAGGCGACTGTGCGGTATGTTCGGGTGACCAGTTGAAAACGTTCGGTTTGTAGTAAACTCCGTATCCACTAGTAAATTCGCACGACTCTTTGAAAGTGTTAATGAACTCGTTTTCTTGAGCATCGCCGTTCTTGCTATGATTCGCTGACGCTGCCTGTACCTCAGCTGCCGCGGGCGGTCTTTGGGAGAATAGTTTGGCGTATCGGTTGTCGAAATCAAGAAGAGATTCGGCGACATGCTTGCGTTCTGTCTCATATGTCTGGAGGATTTCTCGTTTGGCGAATCCAGACTCGACAGCATGTATCTTCCAGGCAAGGTTCTGAGCATCAAGGAACGCCGTGTTCATTCCCTGTCCAGCTTTGGGCTGCAATTGTGTTAACACATGGTAAATCCACTGGTCAGAGATACATACGCTGTGTGTATGGCAAGCGTCACCGCCAAGGAAGACTCGCTGGTCCAAAGTATACTTCTCAGAAATTCCTTGTCCGATGGGATAGACGGAATACCACTCGACGCGCTCCCACTCAATGGAATAAGGTGACAGAATCTTCTTGGCTGACTCCTGCACTTGCTCCTCGGTAGCTGTTCGCCTGGGGTTCCAATCTGGGTCTGTCGAGGATGCGATCTGGATGTAGAGGCGAACCATGTTGTCCTCTCGTGGAATGACCATGATGGAACCATGCTCACTGTGGATGGTACATTTCATCTAATATGAGTCAGTAATCAGGAAGGAATATGATGGCTTCTCGGCGCCAGAAACTGACCTTGATATCAGGAAAGTCGGTCTTTACTACCCCGTCCATAACACCCCAAACATGTGCGATGGGATCCTTGTGGTGGACGGCGATACCAAGCTCATTACGGATAAATGACCTTGCTCCCTCGCCACCAAACAGGTACTTTGCATGAACAGTCTCCTGGGCTGTGCCGTCAACATGCTCCAGCTCAACGGTGACAGGATAGTCGGGGTTGGATTTCTCATCGGAAGTGAAGCTCTTGATGGTCCATGGCCGCTGGACCTGAGCTCCGTTCTTTTCCAAATCCGAGATGAAGACACGCTCAATCAGACCCTGGTGCAGCAGGGTTGTGAAAGGATAACGAGCATCAATAAAGTCAGGGCAACTTGCCCATGTACCAGTTCGTGCGATACCATTGCCCGACGAAGCTGGGTCCCAAAAGGCGACCTCGTAAACACGAGCTGGCTTGTGCGCCATGATGGCGGACTTGAGGCCCATGTTGCGAAGGAGGTCCAGGGAACGCGGCTGGATGCCATCAGCTCGACCAGTCGGAGTTGGCTCGGCTCTGTTATCAATATGCTTGATCTTGTAGCCCCAACGAGCGAGACAGGTTGACAGCATGAGACCAACTGGCCCAGCACCAACAATGACTAGTGAGGCACAGGTTAGACACCAATACAATTTTGATAAATATGAATGAACTTACCTATGTCATAGTAAGGTGAACGATCAGATTGTGATTGAGACATGGTGTGGGATGATAAAATAGATGACTTGGGTATATGATGATGTGAATAACCAAGTGAAGTCGATCTGCAGAATCCAAATCAAGTCGATGGGGGGCGGCATCTTATATGCAAAAACGACATGATGACCAGAGACGCCGGGGGGTTCGGCCGGGGCATTCAGTCAGCGTGCGGCTCAGCTTAGGACAGTTAGTGACCCGACAATCCGAGGAAAATTGACGGCATCAGGCTCGGTACGGGTTGTGGTGGAGAGCGTCTTGGCTCCTTGTCATGGTGCTTCAAGGTGCTTTAGAGATACGAAACAGTCTAGGTCCAGCCAGACCAGTAACCAGAAGATCCACTTCGCAATCTTTTAGTGAGATATGGAGTAGACGACCGCTAATCGTCATGGGGTTCAGATGTCCTGAATGTGGGGTGCTGGGGCAAAGAGGAGGCAGGGAGTCTAGACTGCCTTTTTGGGAAATCGGGAGTTGATTTCGGGAAGCCGCGCCCCGGTCCGGCTTCTGTCTCGGCTGCAGGGGCGCTGCACCAAGATAGTGCCAGATAGTGTCGTCTCGGATCTCACTGACAGATCTTAACATATCTTAACTGCATGAATAATCTGCGTCCCATTACCAACCACGGGGTGGATACACGGTGGGCCCCACGAATGCCGGGCAGCGTACCGAAAGATCTCATTTCGTACGGAGTTTTGCTTCAACGTCCGTGATCCAATAATTGTGACAATAATAGGCCATTAGCAATTGACGGCTTTGATTGAAAACAACTCTACGGTGAGAGGAACGCCTCGTGATCGTATCCGGTAGTTAAGGATGTAATGAGTACTTTGAATTACATTTCGAGAAGTATACATGCTTCCGGATCTTCAAAATTCATAAATCCTCCTTAGCCCGTGGCTTCAGGGTAGGCAGTCTCCTAAACTTGATGAGAAAGCAAGGGAGGTAATCAGATCTAGACCTTCCATATAAGGGGGGGATTCATAAAAATGAAAATGGAAGATGCGTCACACGATGTGAGACAACAAAGGTCAGGTCCTGCCTGCCTAGTTTGAATCAAACGCACGCAGGTCGTGGGTACCTCTTGCCAAATGGCGTTGTTCTTGTTTCCTTACCTGCGTACTCCCTGGTAACATGAGTAAACCACTGCCATCACATCAAAGTTATCAAACGGGATTTTGGGAGCTCCATCTTTTGCATGCCAAGCGCGCGGTATGGCATAAATCTGGTTCTCACGCATGGCATCAAGCTCGCTCGAATTTTGTTCTTGTTCCCGAAAATCACCGATCCAAGAGCCTGGTGGTACAGGAATGGACTATACATCGTTCTGTTCTACGAACCTCGCTGGAGACGAGCCTATTGGTGTCAGAGAGAGTTTCGACGAAGACAGTCAGTGCAAGCAGATATGGAAACCAAGGGGACACTGACTAACAGTTAGGCAGAATGCCGTAACGTTCTCGTGCGATACTGCGCCCACATCCCTCGCAACTACCAGTATCGTGACGGTATCCAACTTGTTAGATAACCCACAGATCAAAGGGAACTATTGTCTGACAGAATCCAGGTATTTCTGGTGCTGCGAGACCATCTTGGAGACGAACTCCTTGGGCTTGCGGGAGGTGTGCTCTACGAGATGATCGAGGTCGATTGCCACTATTCAGATGATCCAGGCGCAGCATTTCAACGCTGGAGACACGATCATCTAAACAGACATGTGAGGCAGGTTGCAATTGATACAAATTAACTACAATTGACACATTATACAGGCAGACCTCGAGCTCCCTCACATTCCGCACCTGAATACCGTTACATCCAGCATCATCCCAACCACTGCATTAATGCAGTGGAGAGAGGGTCACCCCCAAAGATACCACACGCGGCTTTCCGATTATTCGCCTGCAAAAATGAGGTCTTCTTTGTACCCAAGTGGTATCGGAACACGGAAGATTTGGAAGATAGAACACACCATGTACGTCTCATCGCGCCACGGAGGGACGCGGGCGTTTCGACAACTCAAAGCCAGTGAGTTTCACGAAATGCAATGGAATGAGAACATTGAACACAAAGGGAGACTTGTGGGCGAAAAGTCAATTGATCTAGGGGAGCTACAGAAAAGGGGGACTGCAGAAAGCTTGTCTGAACAGAACGGGCAAGCCACCCATCATCGTCGTTCGTCAAGTTTGAGGGTCATGGGACATGAGAAGATAACCGAAATAATACACAGGTTCCGTTTGACAGAGAAGAGCAATGGAACGGACAGGGTACCTCGAGTCGTATCAGAACAGGATAATCATACAACCTTATTGGTTAACGGCATGTTGGAGCAACGACTGGACACTCCTGTCAGAGATTACGAAATACCAAACGCGAACTTTGCACGGAAATTTGGCCTGTTCACGGATAACAGACCATTGCCGCCTTTCATAAGAGAACTACCAGTTGCGGAAGATATTGCACTGGAAATGGCCATAGGCTACCAACCGAAGGAATTGGTGTACGCAAGAAGATTTCCAGGCCCCTTCACACCTCAACTTTGGTTTGATAGTGGTATTGATTACCGTTGGAAGCACAGTTCATGTTGAATCTTCATGGCGTTGGCTATGCTAGGATATGTGTATGTTGAACTTGAGCAGATGATGTAAATCAATCAAGAACTTGAACTATCTAGTTGATATCAAAACACAGGAAAAGGGATAGCATCTAGCACTAGAGGTATGCAATGCCGTATATAAGGCCTGTCACTTTAAGCTCATCACTTGAAGGAGTTTCATCTTCGGTCAACTTATTTGCACACCTCAGGGTATCATAAAAATTGGCCGCTAAAACCATAAGACATGAAAAGTAGATCAGTTTATGTTACTTAGGTCACTTCTTCGGCTGTTTACCTTTGTACCCTCGAGTTCAGAGACCAACTTTTATACAGTACCTACTGGCTTCGCCAATATGAAACTGAGATTTCGGTTATTACTGTAACAATACTATTGCTATTTAGACAAATGTGGAATGCTAACTTGGCGCATGAATCTCAATTTGCCACGGCCGCACAGTCCCGTCATCGCCCGTTGTAACTAACATCTCCTCCTCCCCTCGTCGTTCCGAGCCTGCATCGTATCTCCGACACCACGTAACGTGGTTAACCTCATATGGCCCGTGAGCCCCAGGCTGAGTGGCAACGACTCTCCATGAAGATTGCTTGCTTTCTTCTGTGTTGCTCATAGTCTGGTCTTGACCGTTCGTATCTTGTTCGGAATCCTCAGCGTAAAGCGCGACAATACCATCACTGCCAGTGCTTGCCACCATTCCCGTTTTCGCACTCCAGGTTACAGAGTAAATATCGCGCGTATGAATCTTGGGCAAGACAGCTGTGCATGTCCATTCCTCTCGTAGAGACCTTCGCATGGTGTTGGGGATACCACCCAAAGCGCCCGCCGTACCTCCTGTGGCACTCTCTTCTGCCTCGTCATCCTGTTTTAACGTCCATACACGGATGGTATTATCGGCTGAGAAGGTCAACAATCGCGGGAAGAGACCTCCCTCGCGTGGTTGCGTCTCCCACTGCAATCCCCAGACAGTGCCCTCGTGCCCTTCGAGGACGGCAACACAAACCCATTCGGCGTCGCCATCCTCGCGCCAGATGCGCACAGTATTATCGTAACTTGCGCTAGCAAGCACATCAGATGAGTAGCTACGAATAGAATTGCGACCAGGGACGTCTGGACACCAAGCGACGGCCTTGACGTCGCCTTCATGCTCGTTGAGCACAGCAATAGTCTCCCACTCGTCATCCTCTTCAGAGGTACCAATGTCTTCCCATATCCAGACTGACTTGTCGCGCGAGCACGTAGCGAGGTAAGAGCCCGAAGGGCTGAAAGCGCAAGACTTGATTTCCGAGTCGTGGCCCTCAAGGACAAGCGTGAACTCCCACTCTTTATTGGCGGCATCGTTTTCATCGTCGCTGTCGTCGTTGTTCTTCTTTCGCAGAGTTTGCTGCGTCACCTCAACTTCCAGTCCACCCCCCTCCTGCTCTTGACCCTCCCATCGCCATATTCCAGCTGTAGAATCAAAACTTCCAGTGACAAGGCATAAGTTGCCGGGATGTAGGTGGGGCTTCCATGCGACGGAGCGGACGGAACGAGTGTGGCCACCGGTCAGGACGCTATGTGCAGAGGCTGTCGAGAGAGAGTATACGGTGACGGCCTTGGAGTGAGCTGTTGCAATTAAGGGGAGTGTCGGGTGAGGCACAGAGGCCCAGGCGCGCTCATGAAGATCGGGCTTGAAGGGCGCGAGAGCTGTGATGCTGGCCGAAGTCGGCGCCATGATGGACAGGGCCGTGAGGACGATTGGACAATGGTAGAGTGGTTCGTGATTACTTTTTGTAGAGGTGCCGAAAAGAGAAGCCTTGCAATGACCGGGATTAGGCTTTATTCATGGAGAGGTGGTAATGCGACAGTAGGTAGGCAGTCCGAAGTTGGTTTATTTCCCCTCCTTCAAAAGTTCGCAGAGTTGATAAGATAGCGAGAACCCCTCCATGCCGGGTTCGGTGACGTACGGGGGACATCAACAAATACATACGATACATACACATTCCTTGCACCAGCTAAATACGTACAAAAAAAAAAAAAAGGCCAAATCTATTGTTTATAATTTAAATACTTATTATTTCATTGAAACAGCTTGGCCCATACTTTTTGTGTTGTTATGTTGACTTTCGCACTTTAAGCTTGACCCAAGACCAAGCTTCTTTCACGTCCCCTCCTGGCTTCAATTTCAATTCCCTGGCCCTCTCTAGTCCACCCTTTCTGAAACCTCCTGGCAAAAGAAGCCAAACGGCAGTGATTGCTGCGAGAAGGCCAACTATTATGGGCTGTAAAACTTGAACACCAGTGTGTTGAGCAATCGCTCCAACGGCAAACGGTCCCACAGCGGCGCCGCCTCCTCCAACTGCTGCTGCAAACCCAATGGCACTTACATGATAGTCGGCAGGCAAAAGTTTGGTTGCTGCCACCATTGAAGCAGGAAACAAAGGACCGAGGAAGAAACCAAGAAGCATGACAAAGATGACAGAGGCGATAAAGTTGGGGACGAGCCAATACAGTAGTTCCAGCCCAATCGAGAGCATGAGATATACCATGATGGCTGTCTTTTCACCAATTCTCTCTGTTATGAATCCCAACACGACTCTGCCCAATGTCAACCCGAGCCAGAATAACGTAACTGTCAAGCCCGCAAGGAACGGTTTGGCATGTCGTACTCGGAGCATGAAAGTGACAATCCAGCCTCCCAGGCTGACTTCGGCTGCCACATATCCTAGAAGGAAGACAGCAACTATCCAAGTAATCGGTTTCTTGAGGGCCATTCGTGTCGTTGCGCGGTCTTTGCCTTGTTCGAAACGAACCCTTCGTTGGTACTCTTGACCAGTTGCACCCCAGAATGCAGTAGTCCCAACGATGAACTCGACCACTACGAGGCCCGCCATGATATAGAAGTAAGTGTACCAGGAGAGGTTGCCTTCTGTTACCATGGCAGAAGCTATAAGAGGACCAATGGTACCGCCAAGACCGTAGGCACCGTGAAGGAAACCCAAGAGCTCGTTGGCACGTTGCATATTACCGATCCAAGCATTGTAGCCACTGTCCTGGATGCCATTGCCGAACCCAGTAAAAAGCATGACGCATGGGAGTACTGGGAATGGAGGATGAAGTGCAACTGGAATGTAAGCAACAAGACGACAGAGAGGCCCAAGGATGGCAACTCCTCGCTGGCCTAAGGTGTAGTGAATCCAGTTGTTGGTGAGCGCTGCAACTACGTAGCCTGCGACGGGTATGAGGAACATGGTAGAGACTGTGGTGTAGTTGATGCCATAATACGTTTCGATCTAGTTGCATGATTAGATATTTGGAGTTATCTGTTGTTTTTAAGAAGGTGCGCATACATATGGTAACAATGCCTGTCGATTAGTTAGTCAGTCAATGAATGGGGCCAAGTCAAGATCTGCAACTGGTGTTTGCAACTCACTCCTAGAGATGCATCGTTCATGCCCATAATAAGAAACGAGAGATTGGTTGCATAGAAACGATATGAATTAATCCGAGGACTGTTCCATCGCTCAAGCTCATTGATAGAATCTCCATTGCCGGTATTATCGGGCTGCTGTACGGCCTCGACAGCGGCTGGTTTCTCTTTTAGCTTTTCAGCATTTTGCTGACTTGGCTCTAGTTCGGTAGACTTTGAGTTCATGAGAGAGAGGGAGTTCATGTGTGGTTTTTCAATAGTCGGTGTCTATTATCAAAGTAATGCACTCTGTATATAAAGTCTGACGAGACCACAACGGGTAAATTTCTCGCTAGAAAGAACAAGCACCCACATTGTCTAGTGGCGGGTACAGTTGCAATGACTGGGATTTCAATAAGTACAGTATAAACTTATTGATCCTCCTTGAGGAATACGGGCTAACGGGACGACAACCCGGAGCTGCATAACTAAGTCCCGCAAGTAGTGACGTTGTTTAAGGAATGCTAGAAGAATCACTTGATACTTCATAAAGTCGGTGTCCAAAGAGGCATCTATCCACACAAGGTTGATAACAGTTGAGTTAAGGTAAGGGTTCCCTGACTGGTGAAAATTGGGTCTGAAAGCTAAACTCGATTTACCTTTTGAATCTGGGGTTGATAACTAACTGAAACTGCCCCAGATCGCCGCCAAGATTTCAATACCTAAAGTGGTAGTTAGATTGACTCTGTAAGATAAACTTAATAAAGGTCTTTATTAACAGAGAATCTCGGAGTTTTTAACAGTTACTGTTTCTTTTGAGCCCTACGGTAGACTCCAAGGCAACAAACGAGGAGGCTGTGCAACCGCAACCGCAATCGCTTCGCCACACGCGCACGGGGTCTGAATTTCCAAGTGCAACGTCACCGGGCGTTTCCGTTGTTCAGCAAAGGTAGCATCTGACAGAAGATGGTTAAAAGGATACCGTACAACATTGGAAACGCCCGGCGATGCGCCTCGGGTCTTGAGATATGTAGGCAGTTTGGTGACCCAACAGGAACTCGCCCGTGAACCTCGTGGTCTGTTTTACGTGGCTTGAAAGAGCTGTCGTCATCCGTGGTGTGAGAGGTGACTGCTAGCATACCTACAGCGGGTATATCACTATCAACTGATATTTCATTAAGATAGCCTGGTCTGCGGTCTTCGATATCTCGCCAAGATAAAACATTCTGCTGCGCCACTCTATTACTTTGGCGTTTAGCTGCCTACATATAAACCATCTCGGCACTATCCATAAGGCTGGCTGATCACACTTCCATCTATCGAACCCCTCCTCTTTGCCCAACCACACACAACTTCTACTTCCCCTCTTCACAAGCACCAAACCCTCACCTCAAATCAGTGCTACGCAAACACACCATCGCGATAAAAAAATGTCAAAAGACTACTACGAGTATGAGGAATTCTCCCGCCGCCGGCGAGATTTCTCTCCAGACAATTACTCTGGTGGCACCCCAAACTCCCAACAGCAAGGTCCTCCTCCTCCTGGCGCTCCTCCATACGCCTCAACATCTCGTCTTGATGATCCCTACTACGGCGGCGCACCTCCTCCGAGGGAGCGCATGACTCTTGGGCCTCCCGAACAACAGAACCGCCCGCGCTCTGTCCCGCCCAACACCGCCATGGTCCGACGCAGCCGGTCTCGCTCTCGTCCTCCTTCCGACGATGACGATTATGATGACAGACGTAGCTCGCGAAACCGTTCGCCAAGTCCCATCTCTCGCGCTCGCAATGTCGTTGACGAAAACTTCTCTCACTCTGCATCTGGTATAGGCGCCGGCCTTTTGGGCGCTGTTGTCGGTGGCCTCGTAGCCCGTGAGGCAACCGAGGCAGCAACCCGCCGTAAACACAAAACACGCGGCTATGACGACGACAATGAGGACCGCACTCGTCTCGTTTCCACCATTCTAGGCGCGGTGGCTGGAGGTCTCGGGGCCAATGCTCTTGCCAATCGTGTAGAGGATTCGAGGGAACGTGATCGACGCCGTCAACATGAATGGGAGCGCGAGCGTAGCTACGTAAGGGAAGAAGAAATGCCTCGGTACGAGCGACGAAGATCCGGCGACCGGTCCCAAGATCGAGAGCGAGAACGGGACCGGGACAGAGACGATGGCCGCCGGGATCGTGAGCGGTATGACCGCAGCAGAGCGCTTGGACCGAATGATGATGAAGATTATGACTTTGTTTATGATGATCCACGATATGAAGATAGGGAGCCTCGGCAACGTAGGAGTGAAGATGGCTATCGATATCGCCAATAGTCACATTGCCTCGCATCACTCTCATCTCACCCGAAGACTCTTAACGATTTGCTGTTACTAAATATTTTCATCATGATGATTTTTGAGCCCAGTTTCAAGCCTTCTCAATTTACTCAAAAATATCTTTGAGTAAATTCAGAACGCTTGAAACTGTGCGTAGATTTCATTGTGATAAAAAGTTTAGTAACAATAACTGTCTTCAGGCTGTTAGTAGAACAATGCACATCAGAAGGGCTCTGTGTTATGGATTGAAACGAAATGTCATTTCTGACTGGAAGAAATGCAATGAGGAATGAATCAGCGTATTTTTGGATATATACTGCAAAATAGTTATAATGTCAGACAATGTGTTACACATTTACACATATACAGCGAACGCAGGTATTACTACACAAAGTTACATTATTGTACAAGCTATCATTACGATTATTTTGTCCTTGTTACCCATTCGGTCCTCAATTGTCTTCAAATCCTCGCATGAAACCAACGTTGTACCTCTAGAGCAATAATAGGTAAACAGAGTATTTAGAAGTGTAAGAATAGCACTCCGCTCATTACCTCTCCCCTTGAACCGTCCATTGTCGTTCTTCCCGAGACTGCTTGCCGTGACCACCGTTGTTTTCTCGACTATCCAATTCCCTCTCGACAATCACTTTGAAGAACTGAGCAATCTCGGCAAGAGCAATCTGCTGTTCATCAGGAACACCGAGCATCTTGAAAACTGACTGCGCATCAACCAACTGCTTCGCAATCACAGAGTCTGGCTGGCAGAGAGTGCGGACGCCAATGGCTCTGGCGTTGACTTTCATGGCGTGCAAGAGCCCACCAATCTCGGCAGGATTAGCCTGTCGACGGCCATAGAAACGGAAATCGTCAATGTGAAGGTTGACCAGCTCAAGCTGAGTCTCGAGGTCGTACCGGAAGCCAACGACCTTGGGACGACCCCTGCTCTGCCACGCATCTGCTACCTTCTTGAGCTTGTCGGGTACAAGTCGGCCTTTGTCCAACTGAACCGCAATGTAATCATTCAAAGCCGTGCTCAGGTTGAATTCCAGTTCGCAATAGAGCAGGCTTTGTTCTCTTGCGTTCAGCGAAATGGCGATATGAGATGCTGCGCGAGGCCGAAGTACCGGTTGAGCTCGGCGAGAAGTATGAATTTCCGCCTAGGGTCACATTAGCTATGACAGTAACTATGATTCCGACCGACTTACCACATCTCGAGCCATCTTCTTGATACTGTCCAGTATTCTCGTTTTCTTCTGAGGCGTTTTGGCTACTTGTTCAACGACGCCCCGATCAGTACGCTCTAGCCATCCGTTGTCTCCGATCATCTCCTTTTCTCCCTTCTTCGCACTGGGATAGTCAGTTCCTCTGAAATAGAACTGCAGTGGAGAGAACAGAGGAGTGTTCTGAGACATTTGATTGCCGTGGTTATTGTTCGCCTGTACGGTTACGACCTGAGCCGTTGGCGAGTGCAACTCCATGGCTTGAGCCTTTCTCAGTCCATCAGCCGAACTCTTGGAGCGTCGAGGTCTGTTGACTAGGGTCTCTGCATGGGATGGGTCGTGACTCAAAAGCCACTCTTTGTAATCACCCCCATTTCCATCTACTTTGGATTGTGATCGAACGTGACTGAGACGGAGAGGGGAGGGACGAGCTGTAGGTTGAGGAGAATAAACCGAAGAAGAATCATCTTCGAAGATTGGTTCGCGCTCGAAACGCCCCTCACCAAGTGGAGAGACTTCACCTGGCATATCCTCAATCTCAAACGATCGAGACAGAGTCCCGCTGCGGTGGCGGTTAGTCCCAAGTTGCAATGGAGAAGGCGCATTCCTTTGTCGACGCTCCGCTATACTCGCCGAGAACATGTCTCTGGAGGAGTCTGAACGGTGGCCAGGCATGAGATCAGAAAAGGTTGGAGAGTCTGCCTCAAATCTACCATCTCCTGTGACCCATCTATGTGAATCACGAGTCTGTGGGCTTCTCTGTTTCTTCTTTCGTGGTGTTGATCTCGGAGTTACCATTGCAGGCTTCTTCTTCGTTTTGGCTGATTTTCTAGGGCTGTTGCTCACGTTCTGGCTAAACCTGTAAAAGATTTAGAAAAGAATACACCCCAATTCATCAATGGCATACATACGCGTCTGTGATCTTGTCGACTTGACTCTCGGTCAGATTCATACGAATGTGGAGCGGCTGTTTGACAAGACGCTTGCTTGGGGATAGCGAACGGGCTCTTAATTCAAAGCCAGGCGAGTTTTCAAGAAAGTCTGGTCTCAGAGGCGTCAATCTAGACGTGAGAGGATCAGAATATTGACCTCTAGTGGATTCGTCCTCTTGCATTGGGCCCAAGTGGTCAATCACGGCAACCACTTGATGTTGGTTGTCGAATGGTATTAGACGAAGGATCATGAATTACAAAGGAGAAAACAAACAAACTACATAAATTCGGTTGCCCAGGTGAATCGAAAATATCTGGTGTGTGGCAGATAGAATAATATTTATTCGTTGTTGCCAGCTGGCGACAGGTGCCAGCAAAGTGACACTGCAAGCGCACGAGATAACACTTTGGCCACA
The DNA here is from genome assembly GCF_000240135.3 of Fusarium graminearum PH-1. Lineage (NCBI taxonomy): Eukaryota > Fungi > Ascomycota > Sordariomycetes > Hypocreales > Nectriaceae > Fusarium > Fusarium graminearum. The sequence goes on along the minus strand of NC_026475.1, from coordinate 4,470,483 downwards.
TATCTCACCTAATTTCCCTTTAGGATAGATATAAAGAAGATTACTTCCTAATGAAGTCCTAAGAGTATTACTGAAATTTTTATTTAGTTGCATGCGGTTGTGGTAATCAGTATATGTACTCTGCTAGATGTCTGCTACAACTCCATGTTTGGAGTGCCTTCCACCCTAACATCTTAACGGATTGACTCACGAGTAGGGCACGAATCCAGATTCTTAAGTTTTCATAAACTAGAGAAATCAGAGTGGTTAAAGACACTGGATAGTAGCGATATATGACAGACTGTGGCATGGTTTATATAGCCTAGCTAGACTTCCGGAATATTCCTCATATTGGCTGGTGCCTTATCCAAAGCAGACCTGCATCTAAGGAAACATTACTAACAAAATAACCAGCATTCGAGCAACAGCTAAGATGGACAGCAGGTTATAAACTAAACCTAATGAATAAGTGATCCTGGTGTTAGTTAGGTGCTGTGAGTGGAACCATGCTCCCCAGTTTGACACTGTACATAAATCCTTATGCCGACACCAACCTGTGGCCATTGTGGATCAATGTGTCAATGAATGAACGGTTTAGTGTCAGTGTATAATTCTAATGGAGTATATTTTCGACTTTGAGACGGGTCTATGTCCGGTGATTTGATGAAAAGTGAGTCCCTTTGAGGCAGGGATGAAGTTGGGATTAGATTTTGGAAATCGTGAACAACTACCAAATACAGGATAGAGCGGCTGCCCAAGTATCAATTAAATAATGTCTGATCTGATGTCTATAATAAGAGTTTAGGTAATAAAAGAAGCTTATATTAAGCTGTACGTATAGCACCTGCTTTCAAACTTTTATGCTTATTCGGATAATGACCTAAATGTCTGGCGACTCACTGGCCATCTTGCAAAGAGATGTGAGCTTGACAGAGGCTCTAGAAGTGCAATCAGCCAAGTTCAGCAAAGCTATGACACCCAACATCAGTACCAGACATTGTATCGAAATATGAGATCTGAATATATAGATAGAAGTCCTAACTCATTCAAGATAAGCCAAAAATAAAGAAAGAAAGTCGCAAAACAAACTGAAGGAAGCGCAAACATGAACATTACCATGGCCTGTAACTCTTGTTCTTTATCGCCGCCATTCGTCGCATCGCCTTAGGTAATCAGTCAGTGCAGTAAATCAGTGACCGCATGTGGGTCCCCTGCCTGGAGCATCTCATTCAACTCGGGCGTGTGTGTCTTTCATCAATTCTTAATTCTTTCACACAACAAACAACACCATGGCGATCCCAGTAGGGCGCACTCTCTTCAAAAAGAAGGAGGGTGTTCTAACTCTGACGAGTGACCATCAGCTGGTCACTTGGACCCCTAATTCTGGAGGCCCTCCAACCGTGACACTCAATATCAACAACATCACAAGTAAGGAGAAGGAGAGGCAAATCTTATGAATCGCGCTCAGGAACTGATGGAAATTAGATCTTCAGCAGACTCCAGATTCCTCACCAAAGGTGATGCTCAAGATCTTCGAAAAGGTTGGAGATGCGGACCCTGCTACATATCTCTTTCATTTCAACACCGCCGAAGCCAAGGACGAGGCAAAAGCCGTCAAAGATCTCCTGTCTAGCTTATTAGCTTCATCGCGTGGCGGTGATGCGACTGTTCCCAAGCCTTCTGGTTCAAATGGCGGCTCATCAACACCGAACCCAAGCGCTGCGAACGCTGGTAGCGGTTCAGCATCCATGGCCTTTGCCAGCGCTGTCAACTCACAACATAATTCATTCTCGCGCTGGTTCGATGACTCGCAACTCAGGAATGATATCGAGCTACAGCAGTCCCTTATGAGGAAGGAAACTAGCCTACATCAGACTTATGTTGAAGCAATGCAAACCAAGCCTGAATCATTATCAGGAGCCGCGTTCAATGCACAGTTTTGGTCAACGCGCACAAACATTCTCCGTGCTCACGCGATTGAGATTAACCAGAAGAAAGGAGCCTACAACGTTCTCTCCACAGTCAAGCCAAAAACCGTCGACGGTGAGCTAAAACTGAACATCAGCGTGGAGCAGGTACAGATGATATTCGCACAACACCCTCTGATCAAGCGTGTGTACAATGAGAACGTCCCCAAGTTATCCGAGGCAGAATTCTGGTCACGTTTCTTCCTCAGCAGACTTTCCAAAAAGCTACGCGGTGAACGAGTCGCAGAGAACGATCCTACAGATCCTCTGTTCGATAAATACGATCCAAGCGAGAATACTGTCGCAATTCAGAGCAAGATCATGGCCCAGCAGGTGCCACACATTATCGATATAGAGGCCAACGAGGAAAACCAAGGAGGTTTCAGAAGCGGAAACGCAAAGGACGTCGAAATGCGACCGAGAGCGAACATGCCCATCGTGAAGACGCTGAACAGCCTCAGCGAGAAGATCATGGCCAACGTGGCTCCGTCTGATGCCAATACGGATGACCCCGATGGAGGATACAATGCCTACGTCCAACTGGCACTACGTGATCTCAAGGGTGACGCTCAAGAGCATCGCATCATGCTCAACGTGAAGGAGCAGAACAAATTCTTCTCGAAACACGACTCAGCCCCTTCGAAGCAGGCTGCCATCTTCGAAAAACAAGTACCCGGCGATGTGCTTTTCGATATTTTGGGAGATCTAGAGACACTCGAGAGTGATGGAGCTGGCGGCATCAATATTCAGGCAGCGATGGGATTCGACGAACAAAGCGACAGTGACGATGACACCCCTAAAAGACCGCATGTTGGTTCTCGCTCTGCCCTCCAGGCCGCTGACAAGGACATTATGAAGGGCGTACGCCAGCAACGTGCCCAGAAGTTCGGACATGACACAGATACTGCTGAGCCCATGGGTTTGCCTGTTGAGATCTCTCGCAAGTGCAGCCTCACTCATGCTACCACCATCGAGTTCTTGCATCAGTTCTGGAACGCATTCCTTTCTGGAGATGCAGACCGCGCCGGGGAATTACAATACTTAGCCGAGTCTCTTGGCCGCTCTATTACGCGAATCGACGCCGTTGCAGAAGAAGCAGACAACGAACGAGAAGAGATCATACGAACTCGGAAGAAGGAGATCCGGGATCATTTTGAGCGTACTGGCAAGAAAATACGGTGGAGATCGGAGAATGTTAAAGGTGGGAAGGCAGCGGTGGTTGCGTTAATGCAACCAACAATTAATGCATTGGAGAAGGCCCAGGCAGAGTACTCGAGAGCACTGGCGTTGGAAGGCATTCAGATATCAACAGAGGCATAATTAGACTAAGTGGTACTTGGAAATAATTTATTAAAAATATGATAAAGTATTATTACAAGTCGAAGTGAATAATAAGTAACAGAATCTGCGTCGTTACCTATCTATGGAAAACTGGATGGATATTTGGATAGATATGTAATTTAATACCAAACAGATGGATCGGCATACGTCAGAAGTGCATGCCAAATACCATGTACTTACCCCAACTATCTACCATGTGGCTTATCGACATGGAAATAGATTCATCGATAAACGGCTGTTTTCGTTTATGTGGCTCAAACAGTTCCGGCCTGCCTTGAAACGTTACCGAAAACCTGAATTGCATGTTGTGTGAGATGCAGTTACAGTTGCAGTTACAGACTTGGTTTGCTGTGATGGTAATATATGTGTGGCGTCGGCTATCCCTGTTTCAACCACGTAAAACTTCACGATGGTTACTCCGCAATTTCAAGTCTTTTCCCGTTTGCCCCGTGGGAATGGACCACGATCCAGGAATAACTGACACCCAAACCAAACCAGACCAGACCAGACCAGACCGTGCGAAGACGATCTTCCCCTTTCTGCCATGTCTTACTTTTGGTCTTTCTTGTGCGTGTGTCAACTATCGAGTCCACAAATGCATCACCAAGCCTTTTATCGCCCACCATCATGATAGGCATCTTGGGGGAATGCAAGCGACAGTCCGGCGCGACGGATGCCATGAGGACATGTACACCGTTGCAGTGCTTCCGGGGAATCAATTCCATCGTCCACGGTCAAGCATTATGGTGATCCTCGGTAAAGAGCCCTCGAGTCTCCGAACGAGAACCCCAATGCCCCAAAAATAATACGACGTGCCCCAATGATGGCTGACCCAAAAGTCCACGATGACCTCCAAAACAGTGTGTCATGTGGGCTTCCGGACAATGAAAACCGGTCACCTTTCACCTTGATTTTTGAACTTTGTGCACCAAACAGTGACCGAGGAAGCACAGTGCCTCGCACGGAGTTTTGTCCCTGACCGTAGCGCTACGGGTGCTCCTGACCAATAAAAGTAGCGATCCCTGGCGGCCAGAACCGGGTTTGCCGGGGCGTCATAGTATTTTTAACCTGCAGCAGGACATCAAAAGCCAGCAGCAGGTTCCCTAGCGACCTACTTTGAGCTCCAGCCCAGTCCCAGTCCCAGTCCCAGTCCCAGTTGTGTCTTTAGTAGACAATTTCTTCTTCGTGTTTCCTCTCTCCCATTCATCCTCCCATCCCAATTCCAATTCATCCCCTCAGTTTTAACTGGGAATAGCCTCCTCAGTCCGACTTACTCCGCCTTTCTTTCGTCTTGCCATCAGACTCGCCGAGGGATGCTTCCCATCTATATTCTCTAGTTTCCTCACCTATAAACTTGTATTCTTCACCTTCTCCACACAGGCAAATCGCCCACCATGTTGAGGAATTCGCTTTGTAGAGCTAGCTCGCAGCTCCTTCGCGGTGCTCGATGCTCTGCTGCCTCTTCTACCGCCTCCATCTCGACCCTCTCGGCCCGCACCTCATCATGGAAGCTCGCTGCCTCCCGTCGTCCTCTGGCTGTCGGTGCTCGTCGCACCTATGCGACCAGCGCGACCTCGTCACCCCCCGACCCCAACGATAACTTCCTTTCCGGAAGCACCGCCAGCTACATCGATGAGATGTACATGCAGTGGAGACAAGATCCCGAGAGCGTCCACGTCTCTTGGCAGGTCTACTTCAAGAACATGGAGGGCGGCGAGATGCCCATCTCTCAGGCTTTCCAGCCTCCTCCTAACCTGGTTCCTGGCATGACTGGCGGCGTCCCTCGTCTTTCTGGCAACTTGGCCATGGAGGACGGTTCCGATGTCACCAACCATCTCAAGGTCCAGCTTCTCGTCCGCGCTTACCAGTCTCGCGGCCACCACACCGCCAAGATTGACCCTCTCGGTATCCGAGGCACCAATGACGCCAAGGGTTTCGCCAACATCAAGCCTAAGGAATTGACTCTCGAGCACTACGGATTCACTGAGAAGGATATGGACACCGAGTACACTCTCGGCCCCGGTATCTTGCCTCGCTTCAAGCGTGATGGCCGTGAGAAGATGACTCTCCGCGAGATCGTTGACGCTTGCGAGAGAATCTACTGCGGTTCTTTCGGTGTTGAGTTCATTCACATTCCTGACCGTGACAAGTGCGACTGGCTCCGTGAGCGTCTCGAGGTCCCCAACCCTTTCAAGTACTCTGTTGATGAGAAGCGCCGTGTCCTCGACCGTCTTATCTGGAGTTCCAGCTTTGAGTCTTTCCTAGCCACCAAGTACCCCAACGATAAGCGATTCGGTCTCGAGGGTTGCGAAACCCTTGTTCCTGGTATGAAGGCTCTTATTGACCGCAGTGTTGACTACGGTGTCAAGGATATCGTTATCGGTATGCCCCATCGTGGTCGTCTCAACGTCCTCTCCAACGTCGTCCGAAAGCCCAACGAGTCAATCTTCAGCGAGTTTGCTGGTACATCTGGTGGTGAGGATGAGGGCTCTGGTGACGTCAAGTACCATCTTGGTATGAACTTTGAGCGCCCCACGCCTTCTGGCAAGCGCGTGCAGCTTTCTCTGGTCGCCAACCCTTCGCATCTCGAGGCCGAGGACCCCGTCGTCCTGGGCAAGACCCGTGCTATCCAGCACTACAACAACGATGAGAAGACCCACCGTACTGCCATGAGTGTTCTCCTCCACGGTGATGCTGCCTTTGCTGCTCAGGGTATCGTCTACGAGTGTCTCGGCTTCCACTCTCTCCCTGCCTTCTCCACTGGAGGCACCATCCACCTGGTTGTCAACAACCAGATTGGTTTCACAACCGACCCCCGTTTCGCCCGATCCACCGCCTACTGTACCGATATTGCCAAGGCTATCGACGCCCCCGTCTTCCACGTTAACGCCGACGATGTCGAGGCCGTCAACTTTGTCTGCCAGCTCGCTGCCGATTGGCGCGCCGAGTTCCAGCACGATGTTGTCATCGATCTCAACTGTTACCGAAAGTACGGTCACAACGAGACGGATCAGCCTTCTTTCACACAGCCTCTCATGTACAAGCGCATCAACGCCAAGGAGCCTCAAATTGACATCTACGTCAACAAGCTTATCGAGGAGGGTTCTTTCTCCAAGGCCGATGTCGAGGAGCACAAGCAGTGGGTCTGGGGTATGCTCGAGGAGAGCTTCACCAAGTCCAAGGATTACACACCTACCTCCAAGGAGTGGACCACCTCCGCCTGGAACGGCTTCAAGTCCCCTAAGGAGCTGGCTACTGAGGTTCTTGCCACCAACGAGACCAACGTCAAGAGCACTACCCTCGAGCACATTGGTAACGCCATTGGGAGCGTTCCCGAGGGCTTCCAAGTTCACCGCAACCTGAAGCGTATCCTAAGCAACAGAACCAAGTCTGTTGTTGAGGGTAAGAACATCGACTTCCCTACCGCTGAGGCCCTGGCTTTCGGTACTCTCGTAACTGAGGGTTACCACGTCCGTGTCTCCGGTCAGGATGTTGAGCGTGGTACTTTCTCTCAGCGTCACGCTGTCTTCCACGACCAGGAGACTGAGGATACCCACACTCCCCTCCAGAACCTGAGCCAGGACCAGGGCAAGTTTGTCATCTCCAACTCTTCTCTGAGTGAGTTCGGTGCCCTTGGTTTCGAGTACGGTTACTCTCTGTCATCTCCTCATGCTCTTGTCATGTGGGAGGCTCAATTCGGTGACTTTGCCAACAACGCTCAATGTATCATCGACCAGTTCATCGCCTCTGGTGAAGTTAAGTGGATGCAGCGAACAGGTCTTGTCATGTCTCTGCCCCACGGTTACGATGGTCAGGGCCCTGAGCACTCCTCTGGACGTCTCGAGCGATACCTCCAGCTCAGCAACGAGGACCCTCGAGAGTTCCCCACTGGCGAGAAGCTCGTCCGTCAACACCAGGACTGCAACATGCAGATCGCCTACTTCACCTCTCCCGCCAACCTGTTCCACGCTCTCCGCCGACAGATGCACCGCCAGTACCGCAAGCGTAAGTTATATTTGCTATATTTTTGGGATCTATTTATACTAACTTTCTTTCAGCCCTTATCATCTTCTTCTCCAAGTCTCTCCTCCGTCACCCTCTTGCTCGCAGCGACATTGAGGCTTTCACTGGCGAGAACGCCGGATTCCAGTGGATCATCCCTGACCCTGAGCATGAGACTGGTGCTATCAAGTCTCCTGACCAGATTGAGCGTGTTGTTCTGTGCACCGGTCAAGTTTGGGCTGCCCTCCACAAGTACCGAGCTGACAACAACATCGACAACGTCGCTTTCACTCGCATTGAGCAGCTGAACCCCTTCCCTTGGCAACAACTCAAGGAGAACCTCGACCAGTACCCCAACGCCAAGACCATCGTCTGGTGCCAGGAGGAGCCTCTCAACGCCGGTGCCTGGAGCTTCACTCAGCCCCGTATCGAGACTCTGCTCAACAACACCGAGCACCACACCCGCAAGCACGTCATGTACGCTGGCCGAAACCCCAGTGCCTCTGTCGCCACTGGTCTCAAGAACGTCCACACCAAGGAGGAGAAGGACTTCCTCGAGATGGCTTTCACTGTCAAGCAGGACAAGCTCAAAGGCGAGTAAGTGGATGAATAGTCAACGAAGGAGATTTACTAGAGGAACGTAACATGGATGGAATGGTATGGTAATTGCAGCCACTTAAGAGTTTGGGAGGGAAGACGTTTAAAAGAAGCCACTGGATTTGGGGAGCAATTAAGCTTCTCATGTAAACCACTTTGTATCATACCCCTCCTAGACAAAGGACACTTTTGCCTTGCATTGGCATGGCTTGGGAACGACATAGCATGATTTTTTTATTGTTCAAAGTTTTACACTGCTTTTTATATCCTTGAACTGTAGACAACTCAATGCATATACTAATACTGATATGAAGTTTTGGTCTCAGTGTATCAAAAGAGTTGGCCGCTTGTTGTCATGGTACCCCTTAGACTTGTCACTTTCACTCTTGTCTGCGCCCAGATGTTGGATTTCATCGCTGCTCGTAATGGTATATCCTAGGACCCTAGTTTTTAACTTAGTGTTGCTGTTCGTATCTGTCTAAATATTTATAAAAGCTATCATGAATTGTCAGCCTGTCTACCTGTCTGCGTATCTGTAAGATCCTACATGCTGCCGTGTACTTCCAGCCATTTACTCTGATTCATACCAGCCAGCAATCCAGCAGCATGTAAGCCTTCTCTTTGCTTCTTCCGACCTAGATAAATGAACCAGATTGTTTCTTACATTTCTGTATTCCATCTATAATCCCTCTTGCTGACACCAATGCAGCGGCAAACACCACCCAGATATAGAAGGGAGAGGCTGTAAATAGCCCAGCCAGATATATATATATATAGCCGATAAAACAGAAACAATTTCAAAAGAAGCGTATATCCATTGCCGTCCTTCTTTTAAGGCTGCCTTAAAGGAAGTCACTAAACGACATCTTATGTTCAATATGCAGCCACAAGATGCAGATTGGGCAAGCTATTTATTTTTACATCCTCAAACCTAACAGCAACTTTTCTATTATCCGGCAGCGGGTCTCACAGCCTTTTTGCTTGCGTGAGTACGACGTTGCTGCATGAGCTCTGTAGAACGTTATGACTCTCAGTCACAAAGTGAGGGACGGCGTTACTAGACTTTTGAAAATCATGTAGAACCGCCAAACGACTCTTCGCTACAGAGTGACAAACGTTCGGTATCCGCACACGATCAAGGCTTCGATATATTTCTAGTTAGAATAGCTGCACAGCTCTAGTTGCTATTAATCACACCACTCCAACGCCTACGTATCTATTTCAAGGTGCCAAATAACAGTCTTGCTATTCCATCCACCAAGTGCCTCTCAGGCAAAGTCTATGTAAGTATATGTGTTATACAATAAAATACCCCCAGCGCCATGAAGTACACACCAAATCCTAGTAAACTCATGGACCGCGACGTATGCGGACCTCATCAGCATCAGCGAGCTTCTTCTCTGCGCCTACGCCGAAACCCATCATCTTCTTTGCACCCTTCTTCTTGGCTCCATACTCCTCATCGAATTTGCGGATCTGCTTGAGCGACTGCATGTCCTCGCTGATGCTGGCTGGGATCTGGCGAAGAGCCTTGTCGAAGTGATCCTGGCGCAGTATACGCTTTTTGGGATACTCGTAGGGCTCCGTGCCGGTATGTCGTGCAGCAGCCTCGTTTTCCTCTTCGACAGCGGCCATAGCGGCAGCAACGCAAGCGTTCTTGAGATCTGATCCTGAGTAGTAGGGGGTACGCTTGGCGAGTTCTTCAAGCGACACGTTAGGTTCGAGAGTTTCGCCCTTGAGAAGAATCTTGAGAATGGCAGTACGGTCGGGCTGCATGGGGAGATCGATGAGAAGGCGTCGGGGCAGGCGGCGGAGAACAGCGTCGTCAAGATCAAAGGGACGGTTGGTCGCAACCATGATAAAGGCTTCTGTCTCTTCAAGGCCATCCCACTCCTTGAGGAACTGGTTGATGTGGGAGCGATGCGATGCGCGAGCACCAAGCATGCTACGGTTGGCCAACAGAGAGTCGGCCTCGTCGATAAAGACAACGCAGGGAGAAATCTTCTTAGCAAGAGTGAAGACAGCACGGATAAGCTTTTCGCTCTCGCCAACCCACTTGTCGTTGATAGTAGCACCGCTTATTTCAAGCATGTTTGCACCACTTTCTTTAGCAACGGCCTTTGCAAGCAAAGTCTTGCCTGTACCAGGGGGTCCATACAACAAACATCCAGGAATTTTGTCCTGGGCCAGTACACCATACGAGAAAGCATCGGGTCGCACCAAAGCCAGGGTCGTGAGCAGCTTGAGCGCGGTTATGGTTTCCTTTGGCACATGAACATCTTCAAATGTGGTTCTCAAATTTTGACGGTTGATATGCCCGGATGATATCCGCTTCTCATACTCGTTCAACTTAAGAGCGACTCGGCTGCCTGTTTGTGAATCTTCCGCCTTCTTCTGTGAGTCCTCTCCATCCGCCTTGCCGTCTTGCTCTGGCTCGTCGAGGTATCGCTGTCCAGGTCTTTGCCGTAAGGGGCCCATGAGAAGACGCTCATATACTCCTCCCGGCGCAGCACCAGCTGCCTCTTCTTCGTGTCGCTTGGCTGCGCTCGCTATATTGTACACTTCTGGCAGGGGAAGTATTGACTTCTTGAGCATTTGTGCCCGCGTGTCGGTGGCGTGCATAAATATTTTCATGTGCGCATCGGAAAAGTCAAGAAACTCGTGGCTTCCCAATGCTTTTAACATTCGGTTAATGTTTTTGACATTCTCCACGAAGATATCTGTTTCTTGGAGGGGAAAGGCGTTATCTGAAGTCTGTGTCCCGCCAGATGGTTTGGGTTGCATCAAAGTGCGTTGAGGATGTATGTGGCGCGAGATGACAAAATCGCTAGCAGATATATCTCGGATCATACTCTGATACTCCTCGGAAGGTTGCTCGCTCGAGGATGTTCCAAGAATGGCAATCTTGGAACCTTGCCGCCATGCTACATCCACCAGGTTTCTCAATCGCGTAATCAGCATTGAACCCTCGAGGGTCATGTTCAGTTCCACAAAGTCATGGATATGGATGATAAGGGGCTTTTCACGGGTTGAACCCTGCTTCAGCTCGGCAGCTTCTAGGATCTGGGCCAAGACTTTATCGATCTTGAGGTTCTCCCATTTCCCAAAAGGATCGTAGTTACCCTGCTTGATCTTCGACAGTTCGTCCTCGAGTCCACCTGACGCTGTACGAATATTAATAACACCCGAATCAGGGTCGTTGTCCTCCTCTTCTGGTCGTGCCACAACGTCAGGGTCCTTATAGAGCTTTCCGTTCATCTCTGCAGCACGGAACCCCATGTGGGACAGTGATCCCCGCGAGTAAGCCCAGTCCTGTTCGAGATAATCCCCTACTACCACAGACAAATCTTGGGCATCGAGCTTGATCAAATCGGCGTCGTTGAAATATGCGACATGTTCCGCAACAGCAGTCGATATGGCTTGCCCACTGTAACCCGACATGGACAAAACAGTTATCTGACGTTTGAGGTTCTTGGACTCCGAGTCAGGTGGTGGTGGTGTCGTCAGCTCGCGCCGGAGAGCGGATCTAACAGAGGAGAACGTGAGGACAGGGAGGTCAGCAATAGCTTGAGATAGAGAGTGGTCAAGTCTCCAGTCATAATCAAGGATGCTGTCGAGGCCGGTCTGAACTGACAAGAACTGGTCGCGGAACTCTTGGGTATGTCGGTCAAAATCCTTGTAGTAGTGCCACCACCAGAACGGCCGTGAAGCGTATGTATATTCGGGGTGTCGGGCAGGATACAACGAATCGGTCAAGTGCCACGCTGAATCGAGTAACATGTCATAGGCACGGGTAAAATTTGTCAGCTTGTGGACAAGGTCATCCGTTTCGCATGAATTGGGTTCGATGGCGGTGATCTCTTTGGCGCGATCCGCGACTTTCTCAACCAAGGCACTGAATGTCGTATCGAAATAGTCTTCGAGTGCCTTGTTGGATTCCGAGACTCGGGTGTTCTTGTCGGCGGCTTGAGGATCGATAAAGATTGAAGACGTCTTGGGCTGTTTGGCGTCTTCAGCAAGAGCAATCGGGAGCTGCGGTCTCGTCCGAGCGTGGTGAAGAGTAACGTTATCGTTGAGGAATTCTTGTGGCAGCTTGACGGGAGGTAATGCGGGAGCGGCCTGTTTGCGAGCTGTCCTGCTTTTTAGAGAACTTGATGCTCGAACTCGAGAACGACCGGGCATGTTTTCGGTCCCATTTTGTGGTTGTATCTCCTCATCTTCTACCGCTGTCGACTGGTTCGGGGGCTTGTCGCCATTGTTTGCGCCAGCGCCTGCACCTGTATTTCTCCAGGTCGAAGTTGTTTGGAATGATCGACAAAGGATTCGTGATCGGGCTTGGGATCTGGAGGCGGCGACAGCAGAATGGAGCAGGGCGCGAAGCCCTGTCAATTGCATCCGGGCGATTGCTCGTCGGTCGGGACCGAGAGTATGAAGTTGACAACGTTGGCAACGTCTCCAAAGGTTCGACGTCGCAAGGTTGTTTGTGAGTCTAACAAACTTCCCCAAAATTTGGAGCCGTTGCGTCAAAAACGGAAACGGATTTACAATGTCGAATCGGCCGAATACCGGTCAAATTCCGGCTCCGACTGTTTGACGGATCAATCAGTTCACAACTGTTTTCAAGATGAACTTTGGTTGACGGGTAGATCATCACGTCGGAATTTAAGAGTCCCCTGTATTGTGTCCTTTCGAGCGATTTGCTCATGGAATATGTAGACCACAGCAGCCATCTTTCAAGTCTAGGGTATCTTCAAATCCCCAGGACCCAGGCGACAGGTGTAAGTGAACCATGCCAGCGAGCCACGGTAATTAACAACATAGTAGGTAAGGTGTGTAGATAAAACAAATACATAACATAATCTTATAATGCTCTTACTAATTAGTTTCGTTTTGTAAATGAATATGCGTCGGTTGTTATTGCATCAAAGCTTGGCACGTCATTTCATTCAGGTGCATGGGTTCTATTCGCAGTGTAGACTACCTACATTGCATGGACAGAGAGAATGATTCACGCTTAGATTACTGTGAGACGATATTCCGACTCAAGTAATAGATTGGACCAACAATTGGCGATTGATGATCAACATGAAAATTTGCATCATCACAACTCACTTACAACTCATGCACGTTTGCGTGCTTTTCATCACAATCTGTCTCGTATATGCTCCCCCTGTCGCTCAACAACGCAAACCAGTCTCCACAAACTGGGCTGAAACCCATACCAGACAGGCCTCATCAGCTCGACATTTCTGTATCAAGAGATCAGTTTCGAAATGTCAAGAAACTACTTCGAAACAATTTGGATTTCAAAAGAACGGGGCTCGGACTTGATCCAGACAGTTGCCTCTCTCCAGCTGAAAGGGATGTGTATGAATTATTCATTGGTAATGATAGCTAAGCTGCATACCCATGCCGACTACATTTACAAAAAGAAATTTGAAAGCCTCTCGTTGCAACGCTGTTTCTTATCTCTAATCTGCCAGGCTTGGCTCATTCGGCACTTGATCTAGAAGAGGTACAGTACCCTAGATTTATTGTCATCATAGACTTCAGCCGTCATCCACTCGCAGCTCTTGGTAATAGCTAGAATGCTGCTAAGCCTCGTTGGTGCTAAAAAGCCTACGCGGGGTTTCCACTGTTAGACGACGACGCCTGTCACTTGTCATCAACACTCCAACTCCCGTGTCTTGACTCTTTACCTGGTTTGGGTTGTTCTCTCACTTCTTGTACTGTGTTCATTCTCATTCTCATTTTCAAAAGACAAAACACCCTTTGGAGCGCCATGTTATAACACCAAATCACTTAACCCGTCACTCATCAACCTGCCCCAACAATGGATAACTCTCAAGTCTTACCAGAACAGTCTCAGTCGACCAGCCCAGAAGGATCGCCTCCGGATTCCGATAAACCCTACCACTCAAAACGACCTCACAAGAAGTCGCGTGCAGGATGTCGCAATTGTAAAACCCGTAAGGTCAAATGCGATGAGGCTCGTCCTGTGTGTAAATCCTGCAGACTACGCAAGGCAGATTGCGTATACATCACACCTGCAACCTCTACCACTCCCTCGGCAAATGACAAAGTGATCAGCAATTCGCGTCGCTCTTCTGCAGAATCATCGCCTATTCACAAAAAATCCCCTACGCCTGATGCCGAGTCTATTAGCGAGGACATCCTTGAGGAGGTTAATTCCCTGTCGGTACAGCCGCACTTCCGCCCTCGCCCCATGGATAGGATAGACATGAAGCTACTCTGGTTCTACACCAGCACAACAGCCACATCTTTCTCTGTGGACGAGGGACCGCTCAACCCCATAAACGATGTATTGAGGAATCGCCTAGTCCAGGTCGCTTTCGAGAATCCGTTCCTCATGGACTCGTTATTCGGTCTGGCAAGCCTTCACATGCAGAGCCTCGACTTGAAGCCCGACGCTGCCCGCGCATTGGCATACCGTGCTCGCTCATTCGAAGGATACCGTATGGCCGTGGAACAAGCTCGCCCGGAGACATTTCCAGCCCTGCTCGCGAATTCCCTACTCCTTACTGCTCTTGCATCCCAGAATTTCCGAGATGAGGATGCCAAAAGGCTTTACATAATAGACTGGATGATCGTATGGCGAGGTATCGGCCTGGTCATCGACCTGATGGGCGTTGAAAGGCTTATCGAATCGGGACTCTATCCTCTCTTCAACCGACCTCCTGTTGATATCGAGCAATCTTCAAATCACATCCCTGCTGTTCTTCTCCTGATGATCAACTCCATCGAGCCTGGTGACCCAGAGTATCTCGAGTACAAAACTTACTATGAGACGCTTCAATTTCTGGGCTCCTTGTACCAAAATCTGCACGATGGCTTTGGACCTGTCATGATGTTGCGAATCATTACCTGGTTCACTTTCGTTCCTAAAAATTTCGTGCAATTCGTACGGGAGTTACGCCCCCGCGCTCTCATAATCCTGTCTTACTACGCCACCTTTCTCAAGCTCCCATCAGACGTCTGGTGGATGGAGAATATCGGAAACCGGTCTCTACAGGACCTTTGCGAGTTCATTGGCCCAGAATGGCAACAATACCTTCTTGTCCCGCACATGGCGCGTTTAGTGGAAGGGCAACACGAGGTAGCCAAGGTATTGTACGAAGATCCCAACTGGCAGCCCAGAGCGCCAAACAATCTGCGACTAGATCCCACGGCGACTGTTACACTCGTTGATGAGACAGGGAGACGTGTTGAGTGGATACCCGCTGAGAAGAGGCTTGTGCTTATGGATGAACGAGACCAGATCACATCCAAAACCAAGGCCACGGAGAAGTGGAGGAGAGAAATGAACACCAATTTCTCACTTGACGAATAGTCAAATATGTTTCACCATGTATTTTAGAATTGGATACTATGTAGAAAATGGACCAGACTTTGCCTAATTACACCAACGGAGATAACATCTCGCTCGAGGAGAACCATACTCGTGGGTTATTTATTCTTGTTTCTTAGAATGTAGAGGCGATTGGCCTAAGTGGAACGAAAAATATTATTAATGAAGAAAAGAATGTCGCCACATTCACGATTATAAAGTACTTGGCTATAGTCAAATGATATAGTGCTTAATTCGTAATGCATCTTCTCGATATCCGCGGTATAGAATGCTCTAACTGCTCCCTTGGAGCCTCGTGGATTTAGTAGGGCTGCCCTGGATTTGTTCTCATGATGTAATCTAGCAGAGCCATTCTCTTTTCGAGGAGATGCTGTCACCACTCTTGCTACGATTGTGCCAGTGCATGTGTTGGCGAGTTATCCGATATTCTTAGTAAAAAAAAGTGACGCTCCTAACCGTAGTATAACAGAAATTTAACAGCAGTGCCAGTGCATCCTATTCTAGAGTGACCAGAAGATTGGCCTTTAGGCTTTAGGATAATAAAGAACAGAAGGCTTATGAAAGTTTTGAAAAGTCTAGTCTAAATAGTATAAACTAAACGACTGATTTCGTCTCTTGTGCCCGGTCCAGAGAATTGAAAGCTAATGTTCAAAGGGGTGCCAGTCACTCGTGTTCAGTCACACTGGAACGGAAAAGATCACTTAGTAAAAAAGAAAAGCTTGATATGGCTACAAGAGGAATTTTGTTGATTTCTTGGTACACAGCTCACAAAAGAGACTTGATGGAGCCCATGAGAAACCTCCCGGACCTTGTTTCCTCTGCTCTATACAAAGGTCCTTATTTCTCTCCTCCCGTCTCCCGCGGCATTAACTTCGATACTTAAACCCCTTACTGACCCTCAAGCTCAGCAAGAATCTTCTCACCCTTGGCCTTGGCGGAGGCGAAGTCACCAACCATGTAGAAGGCACCCTCGGGAAGGTTATCACCCTCACCGCTCAGAATGGCCTTGAAGGAGTTGATGGTCTCCTTAAGGTCGACGAGCTTACCCTCAATACCAGTGAAAACCTGGGCAACAGTGAAAGGCTGGCTCAGGAAACGCTGGATCTTACGGGCACGCTCGACAGTAAGCTTGTCGGCCTCAGACAACTCATCCATACCCAGAATAGCAATGATATCCTGAAGAGACTTGTACTCCTGGAGGATCTGCTGAACACGGGTGGCGGTGTCGTAGTGCTCCTGACCAACAACTCGGGGGTCCAACATACGGGACTTGGAGTCGAGAGGGTCGACAGCGGGGTAGATACCCAACTCAGAGATACCACGAGACAAGACAGTGGTGGCGTCCAAATGGGCGAAAGTGGTGGCAGGGGCAGGATCAGTCAAATCGTCAGCAGGGACGTAGACAGCCTGGACCGAGGTAATGGAACCCTTCTGGGTGGTGGTAATACGCTCCTGCATACCACCCATATCGACGGCGAGAGTGGGCTGGTAACCGACGGCAGAGGGGATACGACCCAAAAGGGCAGACACCTCAGAACCGGCTTGAGTGAATCGGAAAATGTTATCAATGAAGAGAAGCACGTCCTGACCTTCAGCATCTCTGAAGTACTCAGCAACAGTCAACTTTAGTGGTGTTCAGTTAGCAATGTATCCAAGGTCATAAGGGTAAACTTGAAGTCATTGAGGAAGCCTAAGAGTTATCTTAGGCTACTCTAAAAATCATAAGCATAGCCTAAGAGCTAGCCATTTTAGAGTAGCCTAAGAGTCGTCTGCATGACAGGAAAGGATGATTCGGGAATGTACTCACTCCAGTAAGGGCGACACGGGCACGGGCTCCAGGGGGCTCATTCATCTGACCGAAAACCAGGGCGACCTTGGACTCGCCATCAAGCTGAATGACGGAAGTCTCCTGCATTTCGTGGTACAGATCGTTACCCTCACGGGTACGCTCACCGACACCAGTGAAGACGGAGTAACCACCGTGGGCCTTGGCGATGTTGTTGATAAGCTCCTGAATGAAGACAGTCTTGCCGACACCGGCACCACCGAAGAGACCAATCTTTCCACCACGGGCGTAGGGGGCAAGAAGATCGACAACCTTGATACCAGTGACGAGGACCTCAGCAGAGGTGGACTGCTCAACGAACTCGGGGGCTTCGGTGTGGATAGGAAGGCGCTTGTCAGTCTTGATAGGACCACGCTCGTCAATGGGGTCACCAGTAACGTTCATGATACGACCAAGAGTCGCGGGGCCGACGGGAATAGTGATGGGAGCACCGGTGTCCTGGACAGTAGCGCCTCGGACGAGACCCTCAGTACCTGGAAAATTGCGTTAGGGTGTATATCTGAAAATTCGAAACGATGATGACATACCGTCCATGGCAATGCAACGGACGACGCTCTCACCCAAATGTTGCTGTTGATTGTTAAAATTGGTCGATCAGATGAGGTAATTGGGCCTGTACGTACGGAAACCTCGAGGACAAGCTTCTGGCCATTGTTCTGGCACTCAAGAGAGTTGAGAATGGCAGGGAGCTTAGCACCATCGAACTTGACTGCAGTATCGTCAGTAATCCCCTCGCTATATTGTTGCAGACTCGCTCGAAGTCTGTTGATGATGGTTTACTAACCGTCAACGACGGCACCGATGACCTGCGAACAGTTGGGTTAGCACGGATTCTTGTGAGTCGGTTTCGCCCGGGCGACCGGAATGGAATCAGGAGCGGCTCGTTCTCACCTGGTGAATCTTGCCGGCGCCAACGCCAGTGCTGGCCCATCGGCTGGAGATGGGAAGTCGGAGAGCGGAAGGTCGGAGGGCACGTCGAGGAAGGACGGCCGGGCGAGCCGCGCGGGCGAAGGAGGAAATGCCGCTGCCGAGGGAAAAACGCAATGGTCAGCTCAATTGGGCTTCAATTGGGGCGGAAAGGGCGTCGAAAAAATATCGACAATCGCTTCGGCGAGCGATACTCACCTCTTGAACATCTTGCCAGATGACAAAGAGCGATCAGAGATAGGAGTGGAGAGAGGTTGGTTGAAGCTGAGGAGAACTTTTACGGGAGGTGAGCAGTTTTGCTCGGGAGAACGACTTGGTCGGTTAGAGCTTTCGCAGAGGGATCACGTGAGACGCTAACCCGATATTGCCATTGGCCCCACCGGGGAAGCTGCGATGCCGGCAATTTCCCGGGATGAACACAACGGAATTATTCGCACACCCACTCAATACCAGAGTGGTTGCCTCGTCAGAGGCCACTCAGAGCCAGGCGACAGCGGAGAGATGCCTGAGAAGCATCACTGAGTCCTGATTCCTTAGGCCTGCAGGTTTTGAATGCTTCCGTGCCGCATCTCTCACCTTCGGTCGTAGGACCAATCTACCAATCTGTCTCGCAATGGATTGAGCCTACGATGCATATCAAGAAATCGAAACCATTCAACAAGCTCTTTTCCCATCTTGTTTCGCAGCAAACCTTTGTTTGAAGAGTTAAAAGGCAGCAGTGATCTTACGGAAATCTTAATTAGACGTTGCCTTAAGACGGGAGGATGCACAACAGAGCGGGGAAAGTAACATTGACCTGGCCTGGTCGTTTGCTGTTGAGTTGGAGGTAGAGGCTCGAGATAGATTGGTTGAACTGTGTTTCTGAACCATGGCAGCATGTACATATAGCCTGCTTTAGTATGCAAAAATAAGCAGTCTAAACACTAGGTCCACATAGTATGAATTAACATATTAATTTCATCACTCAAACGTCCAGCGACCAACTTTCTGATACACTCCATGAAGCAATGCAAATGCGTGATATATCAAGTCGATATGCAGTCAGACATTAAAAAGACTTGAACTGTAGTTGCCCATGTGCCAATTTTTCTTCAATTGTTTTTTTTTAATATTTTTATTTATTTTATTCTATCAACTGTAGTTTTGCTGTCTGTGGTCGCCTCGCCTGTCAGTCAGTGTCAGTTTATCACTCGCTTCATCAAATGTCGCCATCATTTCGAGACACTTTCTTTCCGGAGCACCTTGTTAGAATCAGATCCATCTTGCCTTGCATCCCGCTCTTTTCGATAGTGATCAGCTCCTATTGGTTGATCTGTCAGCCACGCCGAGATGACTCCTCTAGTGGCCAATCGCTAGAGGCAATTGGCTGCTCAAAGCTTAACTGACCCAGTCAATCTTTGGCTCTGTTATTTGCCAATTGTCAACTTTTTCCCTCCCAGTTCTTCTTCCCCATGCTCTTTTTTTTTCGTTCGCCCCTCCACCACTCAACATTCTACGTCAGTATTTTTTGGCAGCTGCGGGCTTTATTAGCACTGAAGCAGTCGCACATATGTGATGCTTTGTAGTTGGCCATCCGTCGTGAATACCAATACAACGGACAATATTAATTACTGCAACATTTGTTATGAAGCCTTTCCGTCCCAAAATATTAAGGTAAAAAGACAAGTTGATATGTTCATCTTGACTCTAACCGAATGCCCGAGCCGAAAATCCGATATCACCAGCACCCCACCTAATTACGATGAGGCTACGAGCTACGGAAACGTCCATTGTTAGACTAGTTCTCAGCCTTACCTATGTTTAATCGGAAAAGTGCTATTACCATCAATAAAAAAAGATAATTTGTTAACATCATTGACTTTTATTACTCGAAATTTTATGGATTGTGCAAAGTAGCACAAACAACATGACAGCTTATACCCCGCTAGTAATGACGTAGCCTGCATTCATCCCTGGCAAATGAAGGACTTGTTCGTGCTCAATTTTCCTCACCTCATCGTTCCCCGTGTCCCACCTCTTGTCATTCTCGCCATTTAGGAGCTTTGAGTGACAGTAGACTCAAGAGCCAGAATGATAGCAGTTCGAGAAGGAATATAGACGTGCGTCCAGTTCTTTCTGTTGTTCCATTCCATAGGTGTAGTGAAGAATCGAGTGTTCTCATCGATGCGGTTGTGGCCTCCGACATCTCCGTGGTCTGAGTTAAGAACCACACGGTATGTTCCTGGAACCTCAATTCCAATACGGTAGTCGCTGAAGCTGTTGGTGGGGTGGAAGTTGAAGATGAAGACCAAGCCAGCTCGCTCGAACACGATAACCTTGTCACCCTCATGCTTCAGTGAGATGTACGCCTGAGGCGCAGACAACCAGCCGTACTTGGCCTCGGTTTGGTTCATCATGCGGTCAAAGTTGTCGAGGAACTTGTATCGAAGCAGAGGATCATCTGTGAGGTTGAGCTGTCGTCGAGCGTACCAGAATGAGTTGTTGTTGCCCTCTCGAGGGAAGTCGAGCCATTCAGGGTGGCCGAACTCGTTGCCCTCAAAGTTAAGGTATCCCTCTCCTCCAAGTCCGTGTGTCACCAGTCGGATCATCTTGTGAAGGGCCATACCACGATCAATGACGGGAGTCAAGGGCGAGAGGGTCGACATGTGGGTGTACATCTCGGCATCGCAGAGATGCATCATGAGTGTTTTATCACCGACGAGGCTGTTGTAATGTCAGTGACTTATTTCTTGCCAGTTGCTTTCAAATAAACTTACGCTTGGTCATGACTCTCAGCATAAGCGATAGTCTTCTCGCCATGTCGGCGGTTGGTCAGGGTGTGACAGATGTTGGCAATATCCCATTCGTCATCCTTGACTTCCTTCAGGATCTTGATCCACATATCAGGAATTGCCATGGCAAGGCGATAATCAAAGCCAATGCCACCAAGTGACAGTGGCACGCAAAGAGCAGGCATTCCAGAGACATCTTCGGCAATTGTGATAACCTCAGGGTAAAGCTGATGCAACATCTCGTTTGCAAGCATCATGTAAACGACAGCCTCCTCGTCAACATCTGAGCCAAAGTACTCATGGTAGCCACCCGAAAAGCCAGTTCCCATGCCGTGATGAACGTAAAGCATACTGGTCACACCATCGAATCGGAAACCGTCGAACTGGTACTCGTCCATCCAGAATCGCAAGTTGCTCAGCAGAAACCTCATCACCTCATGATGTCCGTAGTTGAACAGGCGGCTGTCCCACTGGTCATGTCGACCCTTGCCACCACCATGGAAGTACTGGTGGTCGGTACCGTCGAACTCGTTGATACCATCAAGGACGTTCTTGGACGCGTGACTGTGGACAACATCGAGTAGCATAGTTATCCCCAAGCCGTGAGCGGTGTCAATGAGCTCCTTCAGTTCTTCAGGAGTTCCATATCGACTGCTGGCTGCGAAGAAGTTGTTGATTTGATATCCGAAGCTGGCATAGTACGCATGTTCCATGACAGCCATCAATTGAATCACGTTATATCCAAGAGCCTTGATACGAGGGAGCATGTTCTTGGTGAACTCCTTGTAAGATGCGACTTTCTGCTCGGGGCTGGAAATACCGACATGTGCTTCGTATACACGAGCACTGGCAGGCTTCTTGGGCCGAGAGTTCTTGAACTTGTAGGTCTCGGAAGCTGGAGGGTTCCAGAAACGGGCATCGTATGCGGGAGATACGGACAGGTCCTGTGTCACGTACTTGATCCAAGCAGGAAGTCGATCAACATGCTCACCACTGGGCAAGTCAAGAGAAATCTGGTAAATATATTAGACATGGCAGATTGATAATGAGTATAATCCAAGACGAACCTTGAGCTTGGAGTTGTGAGGAATGGCAGCTTGGCCATTTTGGGCAGGGAGTGTAATCTCAAAGACACCGAAATCGTTCTTCTTCATGGGGTGAGCGCCACGATTCCAGCCGTCTGACTGCAGTGTTAGCACATGTAGAGGCAATTGAGTTTGGAAGCTTACTAAAGTCGCCGATCAGGTACGCAGCAGTAGCGTTGGGTGCCCACTCGCGGTACACAATGTTGTTGTTGGCATCGACATTAAATCCGAACTTTTCAGCGCCCTATGGATATACGCATGAGTATCGCAACTTGGTGGGGGTGGAGGTTATGAGCTTACCCTGCTGAACTTCTCAAGGCCACCTTCGGCGGCATTGATGGTCTTGATCCAATCTTGTGCTTTCGAATATCGTCTCTTCAGAGCTCCGCTGAAGGGCTCCAGCCAAGGATCGAGCTTGACAACGCCTAGAGTTCATTGTGAGCATGGAGCCGTTGAATATCAGACCATCATATATCAGGCCATGCAATGCACTTACCTGTACCATCATTGGGAATGTCGCCAGCAGCACCGTTTGCCTGATTGGGGTCCAAAGAATTGGATGAATTCTTGACGATTGAAGCCATTTTTTCAACAAAGAATAGTGGAATAGGTGTGTAGAAGGGAGATGTCGAGGGTGAAAGTGAAGGTGGGCGGGGTAGGTAGGTAAATATGTAGGTGCTGTTGTTTCAGAGCTCCAGACAATTGTTGAGCTTGTTGTGAGACACAGTTGAGAAAGATATGCACTTGACAAAACCGCGCAAGAGAAGAGGTATTAAAGAGTTTTTCAAGGTGAAACGATGACTGAAAAATAAGATGAAGAATCAGAAATTGTGGCAACCACGGTCGAATTACGATATCTGAGACCTTGCAACCTCCTATCTAGCTCACTCGCCTAACCTGCATCTTTCGGTTTGCCCGCGCAGAGCTTTATCGATAAGTTGGGATGACGTCGCAGATGAGTGGATTTACGTCCCAACGGCTGGGGGACGTATCTGCACGCTGTCCCTTAAGTGGAAGTCATCACCCTTTCGAAGGCCTGTAAGTGTCGGCATATGGTTGAGGTGAGAGTGGGAGCGGGCCCAACATGAGAAAAAACACAACTCAGCATATTGCCACTTCCTATAAAAGACCTCATTGAGGTTGCGCGAGAATCATTGTGCAGCTTGGACCTTGACGGGTCCCGCCCGCAAAGCAAATGGTTCGTGCTTAGGGGAGGCCGGGGCCCCATGCCGGCTTCTTTAGCGGGACGGAGGAGAGCCTGGACCTCTCAGTGGCTGCCTACCCTGTCAAATTGATTGACGCTATACGGGTAGTATCGCATCAGCTGGCGCTGAGGCGAGAGATCCTCAACTTTTAAGTCTTCGCGCCGATAGCGGACCCGGGAGCTAGGAATCGCAGCGGCGGAAGGGTCCCGGAGATGTATCAAGTACGTCCATCACATAATCTACAACCTACATACGCGCTCGTTCGTTGCTTGCGCTTCTATCAATTCAATTACTTTCGTGATCGGTTTCCTCGTTATCTCGTCCATGCTCGCCTCTATACTATTCATACGATAGGCTCTCGTTTCTCGTAACGCGACCGCATTGAGCTGTCTTGACCGATTCCCCCGCATCCTGTCATCATTGGCCCAGGCGCAGACCATTTCGGTCGGCCATCGTCTGACGCTCCTTGATCAACTCTGCTTATTATGAAGATTGAATATATATCATGATGGCGCCCTTTGTCAGGGCGTATCCTACGGCTCGCTGCAGTCTTTGCCACGTTTCGCGCTCCATCATTCGACCAGTCCCTCCCTTGACTCTACGAGTATCTATTCATAATACATCATTACAACGACAACATCGATATATATCCACGTCCCAACCATCATTGAGACGAAACAACGACTTCAATTCTGGCTTTAGTAGTAGCTATGATCCATCAGGCGACTCGGGGCGTGGTCCTATGTTTAGCAAGACCAACTTCGGCGTACCGCAGTTCTATCCACGCGACCTCAAGAAACGAGTAGACGATTACGTTGTTGGTCAAGACAGGGCTAAGAAGACAATATGCGCGACAATATTCAACCACTACCAAAACCTGCGCAGAAGACATCAACATGACCACGAAGATCGAAATAGGCGTGATAAGGTGATGCGCCAGAGATTCGCGAGAGACAGGGAGCTGCATCAGAAGCGTCGCGAGATGCATCCCGTTGAAGGTCAGCGTGCACATAGTTCTTTTTCTGAGCGCTACGCCGCTGATGCCATTGAAGATGAATTCCCAGGACACAGCGAGTCAGTCCGTGGGCTCCATGATAGTCACGAATTTGACGATGACCCTATGGATCATCTTTATGTCACTGAGGACATAACAGTGCCCGAACATGTTAAAATTGACAAAAGCAATCTCCTTCTGATCGGGCCGACTGGTGTCGGCAAGACTTATATTCTAGAGTATGCACCCTTGTACCAGCATGTAGAGCTAAGAGGCATTAACAATTTTCTAGGACGCTAAGCAAGAAGATAAACGTGCCCTTCTCTATTTGCGACTGCAACTCGTTTACACAGGCCGGATACATAGGGCAAGATGTCGAGACATGCATCGAACGACTCCTCATCGAGGCAAATTATGATATCAAAGCAACAGAATATGGCATTGTTGTACTAGACGAATTTGACAAGATTGCGAGGCGCGAGACGACAACTGGCCGGGATGTTGGGGGCGAAGGTGTTCAACAAGCTCTTCTGAAGCTTGTCGAGGGTACAAAGGTCACTATCAATGTCAAGGACAACCGCTCGTCACGGTCCACGCCGCCTATCACCACGAACTACAATGCGTCTGGTTCATCTTCATCGACGCCCCAGGCCAACCCCCCGGGTGGTAAGGTTGACCAGTATACTATTGACACCAAAAACATACTTTTTGTGTTCTGTGGTGCATTTGTAGGACTGGATAAGGCTGTGCTCAGGAGAATTGCTAGACCAACCATGGGCTTTGGCGGAGAGCTCCGGGGCCGCTCGTCCATGTCTGGAAACAAGCAGACCCTGCCAGCGGAAACATATACACATTTACCTCATCATAACCCTCAATCAGCTTCCTCATTCACGCCCTTGGATCTCACCACGCCGGCTGATCTTCAGAGTTTTGGGTTCATTCCGGAGTTGATCGGGCGACTACACAACATCTGTGCTCTTAGCCCATTGTCCAAGGAAGATCTCTTCCGCATCCTGACCGAACCTCGAAACAGCCTTGTTGCCCAATACACAGCACTCTTCGAGACATACCCTTCGCGGCTGTTCTTTACAGAGAAATCATTGTATGCCATTGCTGAACGAGCTGCAGCTTCAGAGACGGGAGCAAGAGGCCTGAAAATGGAGATGGAACGGGTCCTAGCGGAGCCTATGTTTGATGCCCCTATGCCATACGTGCTCATCACAGAGGCATGCGTCAAGGGCACTGACAAGGCAGGTTACTGGGGCAAGGACGGTCGGTTTGAGCTAGATAGGAGAATGCAGGCGGAAGAGATGCATCCTGCAAAGGCAGACCCGGATAGTACCTTTGAAGGATACCGACAGGCTGGACAGAGTGGTGGCTAAACGTTGATTTGCACTATAGTGCATTGCACTGCACTGGAAACAAGGCGTATTGGAGCAATTGTTGGATTAAGGGAACTGGAATTAATGTCGAAAGGCTGGTTAGGCAACACATCTCTGCGTGTGCTCCCACAAGGACAGGCATGCGGACGAATTCAATCAAACAGATGACGCGACTCGGGTTCCGTTGTTTTAGTACAGTATTTACACCAGGAGGACTTAATTTCTCTGGAGCGACCTCGAAACCCCTAGTCATGCCCGCGCACACCAGAGGCTGTTTTACACACCAATACGTCTCCGTAGAGTCACCCAAGCTTCTAGCACAAAAGAAACGACGTTGTGTATTGAATTTAGTTGCCCTTGGGAGGAGACTGGACCATACCCTTGCCGGCGTAACCAGGAGAGGTGATACCAGTGAAGGGATCGGATTTTTGGTTCTGAGTCCTTGTTAGCTGATTGATCGGGGAGTTTGAGAGCAGGAGACAACGTACCTTGAGGAACTCGTTGGTCTCCTCCTGGTACTCCTGGGTCATGGTGTAAGGAGCAGGCTTGGCGGCAAGGCGGACCAGGCCAAAGAGACCGACACTGGCAGCAATACCAATGAAGATACCCCAGGCGACGCGGGCATTGGTTCCAGGGGGGTCCTCAGCACGGGGACCGTGAGGGCCGAAAGCAATCCAGTAAGCTATTGAGAGAGTTTGAGTTAGTTTTCTGATGGTGTCGCAGATGCATATGTATGAGAGGCAGGGTACAGGCCGATGATACAACGGGGAAGCTATTGCTCAGATGGCCCCCACCCACCAATCAGAGGGCCGAATTGGTGGGTTGGGTCTACATGATGCAATTGAGGCTCATTAAGGCCTCGATGCAAGGCTGAATATGTTTAATTGAGGTTCTGCATGCAGGAAATGCCATCTGAGAAGGCTGAAGGGTTGTGTTGTGACGGCTGTGAACGCAGTATTTCGGCTACGCGGGCGGGATGGAGGTATTTTCGCAGTGGAGGAGAGTTTAGAACGCACCAGCTTTCTTCTCCTGGAGGGTCAACTCGGTCCAGTTGGACTGCATGCGGTCACGCAGAGCCATCCAGAGCTCGGCCTGCTCCTGGAGGGGCATGCCCTCCCATCGCTTCTCGATGTTGGCGAGGGTTGGGTTGGAGATGGCGTGAGTCGAGGCAGCTCGCGAGGCCAGGGCGGGAGTGCTGCGCACAAGGCTCTTGCGCAGCAGGTTGGTGGCCGATGTGCGCAGCATGGCGGGCGTATATATTGTAATTTTGGTCGTCGGGAGGGCGAGGGGTGAGGAAGCTCAATTGGTGCGTCCGTGAGCGCAGAGTGGCAGTTCGTAGAGGAGGACGGACAAGATGAGTTTATTCGGGGAATGTCAGAATTAGCAAGACGAGAGCAATCATACGATGGGTCCTTTGCTACCTCGGGCCTTGGATTGGTGCAAAACCGAGTCACGTGATACTTTATCTTTCCTTGTTGCCGGTTTTGCACGAACTGATGAAATCGCCTGGAACATGATTGGCCAAAGCTTAGATGCTGTACCCAAGGCAATGGATCACAGGTCATCCATCATTAACGACTACTACCTTGTATTGTAACAAGCTACGAGGGGAGAAAACACAA
Source organism: Fusarium graminearum PH-1 (assembly GCF_000240135.3). Classification (NCBI taxonomy): domain Eukaryota; kingdom Fungi; phylum Ascomycota; class Sordariomycetes; order Hypocreales; family Nectriaceae; genus Fusarium; species Fusarium graminearum. The sequence goes on along the minus strand of NC_026475.1, from coordinate 4,443,396 downwards.
GACTTCATCTTACTGTATAGACACAAGCTGAGTTCATATCAGCATAAATACACCATAACTATAACATTAAAACTAAAATATCATACTCATTGGGAAAGTCAAGTCAACTCTATAATACAAAACACCTACCGTCATGCTCCGGGCTAAAAAGGTCTCTCCGAATAGAACGCCTACCTATGATATTCTATGCCAATTGCTTAGAACATGGGAGCTTCCAAGCCCCAGAGGAGGCTTTCCCAGTCCATTCCGTCCAAGTCCATGTTGAATCCCAGATCATTCAACTCCTGAGAAGAAGAAACTCCTACGTCACTGGGCGTTGTTCCCGTTGACATGATTGCCGTTGAAGAATTAGGTGTAGGTGGGAGGTTTTTACCCACTGGCCTTGGGTGATGCCGTTCCTTTGCTTTGACCACGGGTAAAGACACCTTGTGTTTCTTCATCACCTGTCTCAGAAGGTCCTGAATACGTGCTGTGGGCCTCGAGTGTTCCTTTGCTGTCTCCAGAATATTCCATGCTTCAGCCAAGTCCTGCCGCCTCTGCTCTTTCTCGTCGGCATCAACGCCAAGGCAGAAGTCTAGCAGTAGAACTATACTGGCGATGAAGACGCTGTGCAAGGCCAAACATAGCCGAAGCCTCGTCGCTTTGAACATCGTGTCTTCCTCCTCCATTTGTGTTTCTGCTTGGATGACCATTCGTGCAGAATCAAGGCAGGCTCTCCGCGATTGAGCATACGCAGGCTCTACCGCCCCCCGAGCCAAGTATGGGAGATGAAGCTTGCATCTTTGCCCGTAGATGAAGGTCTTCATAATGTGGCGTTGAATGACTATGTTTGGTTGTCTCTGAACATCATCAGGGGGCAATTGCTGCACGTCCATAGCGTTCAACTTCATGAAAGGGGGAAGCTCGTCTATGAACCGCTCCATAGCAGCGTCTATCCCCAGTACCATATCGTAAGGATCGCCCTGTTGGTTTGGAGAAGAGAGAGATACTCGCTCCGTGAAATCCCGAATCACATTACCGATCTTCATTCTTTGCATGAAATAGGACATAGTGGTTGACTCAGTCAATGGTCTGCCAACCATTTCCTTCCCCTCTACCAGGTCTTCGTCATTGATGTTCAGGGGTTTTCTGATATTCATATATTGAGGGTTAATAGCAAAAGTGCCCTCATGAGGACCTGGGAATCGCGCCATCAATCTAGGGAATCATTAGTGGGATGAAGCGATCAAATGGGAACACGGAGTTCTTACGTATCTGTTATGACAAGATACCACCAGACTCGTCGAGCTACCTCAGCCTTAAGATTGCTGAATCGGGTAATTGGCGTCGAAGGCTGTTGGTGTGGGTGATCCAGACGATGGACGCCAAGCTCACGGCATATTGTGATGGCTTGAAATATACAGTTTCGGGCTCGTGACGAAATGCCTTCCAGGTTGAGCAAGACGAAGCTCAAAATAATGAGCCCCTGTGCCAACTCCAAACCCACTTCAGACCTCCGTTGGGCCGTATCAAATACATCAAAAGCTGCCTTGAGCCAGCCAGATGATTGATTATTTGACTCTGAAGAGTCCGAGAACAGAGGCGTCATGTCGTTGTCTTTTACTGTCCAACCATATGTGACATTGGTACAGAGCGCAAGCATGAGGAAAACCTGACATAATTGGGGTTCTTCACCTCTCTCTAGAGTATCGTAAACCTCATCTACTAGCTTATATACGCTTGGGTTGTGAACGACATGGTGCATGTAGGTAATGACCGAGGTGTACTTGTGAATCAGCATTTTGGTCTCGTGTCGTTGGGGAAACCAGATGCATCTTGTCGGTTCCAGTGAGAGAAGACCTGAAGGAACGCTTGAGTTTTGGAACAGATAAGATGATGGTTGAGCGATTGAACGAATAGGGCAGACACGGAAAAGAATTTGGTCTACGAGCACAGAGTCCTAAAGTAGGTATGTGAGTAAGCTTCTTGGGGCATGACTATAGAAACTCACCGATGGCTTGGGGCCAAGACATGTTCTCTCGAGCCAAAGAGCGTCAGCCGTCAGATTCTGGACATTGGCAGGTAAAGCATGCGACGGCTCTGATGAGCGCGTCTGCGTTCTAGTTCTTGGCACATCATCACTGCTGCATGCACTTGAGGATGCTATTGATGCTGCGGGAGGGTTGCTCCCAGTCTGGTTGGTCCGTAGTGCAAGGAGAGCCTCCAGCTTCTCCAGTCGGTTAAGTATCTCCGCTTCCCGGTCCGTAGGCGGCGGATCTCCGCGCTTGGCTACCGGCCGTGAGACCGGAGCTGTAGTTGTAGCTGTACCTGTACCTGTAAGCCGGGGTGGGTCTTGGGATTGGCACTGGACTCCGCGGCTTGTGCAATTGGAGCACGGAAAGTCGCGACTACAGCGCAGCTTTCGTACCCGACAGAAGTGGCACGACACAGGTCGTTGACGAGGCTGACGGCCCATGTCTAGCGTAACGAGTAATTTAGTCCGTACAAAGGATTGTGGCACAAATGGTCTGAGGATTTGCTGTCCTTGTTGTGATGAATGAATTCAAGAGCTGTGTTAAAACGCACGGAGATCGATCTTGACCATGGAAACTCCACGGACTATCCGTGATCCCGACCTCCGACATCTCGTCCCGGGATCACTATAACAACTGAATCCTTTGCACTTTTGGCTTTGCTTACGGCTCCAATTAGCTTCATGTGGCTAATACTATTGGCTCAGGAGTATAGTATTAGCCATCATGCAGATAAATGACGAAGCGTGAAGGGTTAAGCAACCTAACGTATCGCCCATATCGGCTTGGATCACCCATACCCCCTTCTCAAGGACTCTACTAGCCGCAAGATCGGATTGTTAACCATTGTTAAGACACGGACTTAAGCAACTTACCGTTACCTCCCCCGGTCAAAAAGTTCCATTCGATGCATTAGTGTGAAAGTGAATGTTCCCCCAGTTCAAACTCATGGCATTTATAGTAACGGCTTCCCCCATGGCTTGGGCTAGATGATAGGCCTGATCCCCAAACCATTGCCTTGCAACAGGCATCCTTTCACTCCAGTACCGGTACCAGAACTCGAGTTAACAGTCTGCCTCGGAAGCTGCTGTGCGAGTCTCATCAAGCACCATGGTACATATAAACACGATCGAAGAGCTCACACGCGCCGAGTCTCTAACCAAAGTCCCTGGCGAGGATTTGAAGCGAGAAAGGGACCTGGAGGAGGGTTCAACTTCAGTCGAATTCGACGATGTCGTTGAGAATGACCCCAATATCGTCAACTGGGATGGCCCTGACGATCCGGCTAATCCCCAGAACTGGTCAATGGGGAAAAAGACTATTACAGTGATAATTGTTTCATCTGTGACATTCGTCACGTAAGAAACCTTTATCTCTAGTTGACCTACTTTGCTAACTCTTCTAGACCACTGGCTTCCTCTATCTTCGCACCTAGTATCGAACAAGTTATGACCGAGTTCCACTCTACGAATTCGCAGGTGGCATCTTTCATTGTCTCGGTGTACCTTCTTGGATATTGTTTCGGCCCGTTGGTGATCGCTCCTCTATCCGAGATGTACGGTCGACTTCCGCTCTACCACATTTGCAATGTTCTCTTTGTCATTTTCAATGTGGCTTGCGCGTTGGCTCCGAATCTAGGTGGTCTCATCGCCTTCCGTCTTCTTGCTGGACTTGCGGGCTCCTGTCCACTGACCATTGGAGCTGGATCTTTGGCCGATGTGATCTCTAGGGAAAGGCGCGGAGCTGCTATGTCTTCATGGGCTCTTGGGCCTCTTTTTGGACCAGTAATTGGACCAGTCGGTAAGTCTATATCATGAGTTATTAAGTTGGGCTTGGATGAAACTGACAACTTTAGCTGGCGGATACCTCTCGCAAGCCAAGAGCTGGCGATGGTCTTTCTGGGTTGTCTCTATTCTGGTATGTGAAAATGCAATGTTGATTGTGAAGCAAATCTGACTAGTCTCAAGGCCGGTGCAATCACAATAATGGCATTCGTGTTTATGAGAGAGACATACGCGTATACTATTCTCGATAACAAGACCAAGAAGCTTCGCAAGGAAACAGGAAACCCTAAACTTCGCTCTGCTCTCGCCAAAGAAATCACCACAAAGGAACTCTTTAGCATGGCCATGGTGCGGCCAACAAAGATGCTCCTGTTTGCGCCCATCGTTACTCTCCTATCGCTTTACATGGCCCTTGTTTACGGTTATCTCTATCTCCTCTTTACATCCATGCCCACCTTGTTTGTAAAAGAGTATCATTTCTCCAGTGGCTCTGTTGGTCTTGCTTACCTGGGACTTGGCATGGGATCCTTGATAGGACTTGTCATTTCCGGGGCGACATCAGACCCCTTGGTCAATTACTTGACCAAGAAGAACGGGGGAGAGCGTAAACCAGAGTATCGACTGCCACTCATGGCTGCAGCTTGTCTTATGGTCCCAGCCGGTCTATTTATATTTGGATGGACCGCCGAGAAAAGAACCCACTGGATTGTCCCTATCATTGGCACCTCTTTTTTGGGGCTCGGTATGATCATCGTGTTTGTAAGTGTTTCAGGAGCAGTGAGATAGTTGATACAGTCCGGCTAACATGACTTAAGATGTGCATCTCGGTTTACCTAGTTGATGCCTACATCGAATACGCTGCGTCTGCTATTGCTGCGAGTACCGTACTCCGGTCACTATTCGGAGCACTATTGCCCTTGGCTGGAGGAAGTATGTACAAGAGCCTAGGTTACGGTTGGGGCACTTCGGTGCTGGGCTTTGTTGCTGCTGCTGCAATTCCGTTACCGCTGGTCTTCTATAAATACGGAGAGAGAATCCGAAGCCGAAATCTATTCGATGTCAACCTTTGAGTAAGAGTTGGGAAAGGAAAGCGATGCATGGTGTAAGTGCAGTAAGGGTTATGATATCCGTATGAGTAATGTGGAATAAAGGCTAGCAGGGAGTCATTCGAAAGCCTGACAGTAAAATGATTTCTGTTAATGAACATAGAGAACATAATTACCTCATCACCACTCGTAATACTTCTAATCTCAATGTGATAAATATTTAATGATCGAAGTTATTGTTACCTAGAGTATTTCAAGACGCAGTAAGTCTGCAGGCATTATTTTTTAGCAAGTCGGACGCTGAAAACATAAGAGACGAAATTAGTAGGCCACCTTATGCTACTAAAGCTATAGTGTTTAGGCTATTTGTTTTTATACCTCAAGACTTAGGATACTGACTTTTCCGTTACCTATCTAGTCTAGATGGTAGCCGGAGCCCAAGTCTTCTCAATATACTCAAAAATTATCAACAAAGCAGACTGCAGGCATAGTACAGAAGCCAATGTTGGAATGGATTCAATGAACTGTTAAGATGTTGAAGTGTTTTCTTCTTTTTTGATGTATTTATTTAATATTTATATGCCTGACTGCTCAGGTGAATGTCAGGCAGGCGATTATTTCGTCTTTGATGTCGAATCATTAACAAAATCCGTCTTCTTCTCAGTACTGGAATTGTGTCAGAATTGACTTAAAGTGATGGCCATAGCTTTTACCTTTTTGAAGGATCGATCTTTTTTTGCGCATCAGGCGCAAATATTGGCTGAAAGGTGTAGATCCCTAATAAAGGTGGTGAGCATGACAACTTTGACACTGGATGCTCTGTTTGAGAGATAATGGCTGGCTAACCTCCGACGACTCCGCAGAATACGGTCAAAGCCAATGGCAATGCTCTTTCAAAGACATGCATTTTAGGGAATTCCTAATGCAAGGGATCTTAGAGCCTGCGTTGGTAGTATTTCCTTTCAAAGTGAGACCCATGCGTAGAAGTAAAGGGTAGGTTTGGTTGCGGCTGGTGAATTCGAGGTGATCTCTAGTCTACTAGTCTAGTCTAGTTCACAGACCCACATCGAAATTAGCGGGTTTACGGCATCTGCATGCTGAATGTTCAGGGTTTCCCCACTAAAACTTAGAGTCAACGCGCTGGAGGCTTTGCCTAACGCGTCTTTCCATTTCCTCGATCGCGTTCCCTGTCACGTCCAGCAAGAAATCAATTAACAACCCAGCAACGACCCTGACGAAGCACAACCACGACCTTTATGACCATGTCATTTCCAACTTGAAACCTTCATTATTTTAGTCAGATTCTACCAAACAACGAAACCGAACCCACAACTTGAGACCATGCATACGACAAGATTATGCCATATATAGATCATGACCAACTGGATGGAGTTGGGAGAAGTCCCTGATTCTGAAGAAGAAGATGGTTTCGAGAGCCAGGAACTGCCCTCTTTGCCAGGGATAATACCGATAAATACCACCGATACCGAACAAAACGACAGCCGAGAAGAGACGCTTGCGAACAATCAAGAAGAAAATCAGCAAAATAACGATATCTGGGATGTCCCCGACTCATCACAAGAGCTTGTGCAACCAGCCCTTGTACCCAGCCCGCCAAGTCAGAAAGACGAAGCAACCACTAAGCCACCAGCAGCCAATGTCCCAGTTCCTGATGTGTGGGATGTACCACCATCTTCACCTCTCTCCTCGATACATTCTGATGACGACATCCCCGAAGTTGGCCACTTACATCTTCGACCACCGACTGCACCCACCGAATCTGGAAATGTAGATCAAATTCAGCAAGAGCATCAAGCCAGTGCAGATGTGTTGGACAGCTATGTTGAGAGGTCGTCGCCTCCGCCAGAGTTTACCAACAATCGTGATGCTACACGCCCTCCCTCAGTGCTTGTCGCCGGAGATGATGGATTGGCACCGGTGCAAAGCCAGGACTTGGGCGTCGATGAATATCAGACTGCTCAACAAGCAGCCGTCCCACATGAGAGATCCTTTCGAAAGCGGAAACCGATTCAGGAACATCCATACATGATAGAGGCGTCACACTACTCTACCACGCTCAGAAACCATGGTCTCAGGCCCATCAAAGTTGTCACTGAGGAAGAAAAGAGACGCAGGTGGCAAACTGAGGAGGAAGCTTCGCAAGACAAGGAATTCGAAGAAGAAAGTCAGGAATCACACTTACCAGATGTATCCGACGAGAGCCAGCCGAGGGGCTTGGAAGACTTCCCGGATGGAATGGACACACTCGATATTCCGTCCCCTTCGCCACCGAAGACTTCGCCGAGGGTCGATCGTGCAGGGCCAAGTAGCCAGGCAAGCTCATCAGGAGACACTGAAAGCACAAGTATAGCTGGCGATGACCTTCCTGAATTGAAAGACTTCAAAATACGACCACCAACAACTGCAACGAAGCAAACAACCAAACGTAAACCTTCGCCGTCTCGATCTTCTGCACGGAAACGCAAGAAATATGACGTTGTCCATAGCGACCCACTGGAGCCCGCCTGGGCATTGAAATTGAGGCCTTTCACCACGGATTCGCCTGCCGCACAACGAAGCTCACGAATGAACGGAGATGATTCCTTGCCTACTGCAGATGGCTCCCATCAAGGGGTGGCACCTCTATTCCCAGTATCTAACGGACAGGCTCAATCATTTGTCAGGTTGACACAACGCCCAACTATTAGGAGGCTAAGCGATTCTGAGGATGAGCTTGCTGGGTCAACGACTACTTTGCAACCGAATGACGAAGACGCTGCAGCTCAATCGGATTCGGATTCCGGCTCTGAGAGCGGATCCGAGATAGTGACCACAGTTGGACGTCGGATAAGAGGAGTGCTTCCTGCCTCGTGGTTGCGGTTGGATCAGCAAGCTGGCCACAAGAAAACTTCAAAAGACGTTCACAAGAAGCCTGCTGCGTTTTTACCCGAACAAGAAATAAGGCGGGGTGTTGCACAAAGACGCATTGCCACACCGAATAATCCCACAGCCCTGGAAACATTCTCTGAGGAATCCGATGACGATGGCGACTCTGCACCTGCCCCTGACAGGCAGGAAACAACAGACGAAACCTTTCATAACCAAACTCGTCTTTTAATTAGAGATGACTCACCTATACTTATCCCAGAGGACCTTTCTGACGATGACGGGTCCGTGATTGAGGACAACGCTGTTGATCATATGGTTTCTGGAAGGAAGCGTCAACTGAAGCTCTCAGAGTCTTTCCAAGGTACTGCAAAACGACACAAGAACTCCAGTACACAACGTACGCCTTCAGCTTCGAAAGGGCCCCATCAGCCTAGAATTACGAGTATGCTTTCTGGATCTCGTGGCAACTCTGCACCAGCAGCCGTTAGGAAGAGCCGGCAGCCAGCAGCGAAACGGAAACCCCACGGAAGAAAACGGTCGTCAAAAAGTGCTCGAAAACGATATGCACCTCCTCGTCTCAGTATCCTTGATGTTGTTGAACCGGATGCGCCTCGCTTCTTGAAGATTGCAGCTCGCTCTGCGACACGACGGCAAGATATGGGAAGAAGCAGCTCAAGCAGAAAGTTCATCAAGCTTGCCACTAGAGATGATCACATCGACGCCGTATCTGTCTTGGACAACTGGAAATCCGGGTCGATTCCTCAACGCCAGTCTGTCACCACCGCCCTGAAAGTCAAAAAATCTAGACCGAAGCCCAGAGGCCCTGAGCAACCGCTACGTGAAACTTCTGGGAATGGGTCGCCTGCCCCACGACATGCAAATATGCACCTTGGCGTACCACGTCGTTTGGTGAAACAAGTTAGCCAGGCCGGGTCTGTACGGTATCAGGCGGACAACAATGCTGGAGAATCTCAAACTATGCGAAAGCCTCGCTCGACTACGTTGACCCGATCTGGCTCAGGATTTGCACGGCCAGCCCAGTTGGAAACCGACGAGACGGATCAAACCACCCGCCTTTCTTTCAATGCAACCAAGAGAAGACTAGATCGCCTGTTCCGAAAACAGCGTGGTGATCTTTCTGCTTCAAGTATCATGACCTTCGACAACGCACCTGATACATTTTACCCTGCCAGTCCACCCCCAGAAGAGAACCCGGTTCCTCTCCGGGTTGTCGAGAAACCCTCTGTGAATCAAAACAAGTCACGATTTCGGAAGAAGACGAGACCTCAATGTATCGACGTTGAGGCACCACAGTTCAGTCGTGCTGACGATCCGATCCCCCCAATGCTGATGGAAGTTCCTGAGCCTATACAATCTGTTGAGGCAAGTGGAGGGAAAATGCAGGGTCTGGGGCCATATGGCACCCATTACACCCACCATTTCGAGATTTTCCCTCTGGATTCCCATGCTTACTTTCACGAGTCAACTCTGATCGGTAGTGGTGCCCTCGAATTAGCAACACGTGATATCACCTGCCAACATTTACTTAAAGCTCGACCACGAATATCATTCAACTTTGGCGATCAAGTACTCAGGTGGGGTCCCTGGGATGCCCAAGTATCATCTGAGCTGGGCGTTCTCCTTGATTCTACAGCGGACCAGCTGGAGCGTATCCCGATAGATGAAGAAGTTCCTGACTCCAAATTCGCCACAAGTGCTGCCAGGTTCATTATGAAATTCGCGCTGGATTCTCTGAGTTTTGCAGACCACACACAGGTCAAGACATTTGTATGCAGGGTGCTTGAAGCACTCCAAGGATTCAACAGTCGGATAGGGGCTCTTTTGCGACAACAGGATGACACCGCACAACCTCGCTACTCTCTTGTTGCAAGTGTCTATGATCATCTGCTTCTAGCTACACTATTTGTCCAAAGAATTTGCCAGGGCGAAGCATCCTTGGTGAGCGAACAATTTCAAATAGAGGATTTGCTCAAGGGGTTGTCTAGGACTGCCGTTACCTCACTTATGATGACTGGCATACATCATATTACAAAGACATATGAGGACCTAAGAAGTCCTCGCATGAGAGAACGTGGTCTGAGGAACAACATGCCCGTCATTCATTCGTGGGTGATCAACATGAAGGTCCTAGAGCATGCCCACATTCCTCGAGCATCATTCTGGGATACTCTTTATGCAGTCATAGACACACCTGAGGCGTCGACAAGTATTGATGCAAGTATCCATGAGCGCTTGTGGAGAAACATGTTCACCCTTTTGCCGCTTACTGAATTCAACGACGAAGGAATTGTTGTTACGGGCAGAAGGTATGATGACATGGTTGTTGATGGGTGGTCACTGCCGCAGAAGTTACTCAAGAAGGTTTTCCAGATTTACCAGGAAAACTCACGACAATCATCAAGTTTCAGTAACTATTGCCGTGCGTTGGTTGGTCGCTGTCACTATCTTGTACAGCAATGGGGGTGGCGCAAGTGTGTGCCAGTGATCGGTGTTATCTTCGATTTTTTTGGCTCTCAGAATCTTGCTCACTTCCGCAACGAAGAAGTATATACTTCGCCAAAATTCCTGGACGAACTTGCTGGCAGCCCATCATTGTCTATTGACAAAGCCGACAACTGCTTCCACATTTTTCTTAAGCTCATCGCCTTGAGCATCAGGAAGTTCAGTGACACGAAAGATATCCGAAACCTGATTGCCCGCACGATGCCAAACCACAACCGCCAACTTCTCAAAGAGCAGGTGATCCAGGAACGCGACTTGGCTGCCCTACGAAACCACCATGACCTCCTTTGTACTTTGTTTTGGGCGTCGCCAGCAGAACTTCGCCCGGGTGCCCATTTGATCGAGAGACTCGTCGCCCCGGCAAGCTCTCATAAAGAGGCGTGCTTGATCAATTTGCGAGCCTGGAGCCAGCTGGCTAGGTTTGTTATCTCAGCCGGAGAAGCTACTACGGCGTTCAAACCATTTAGTCAATGGCGCAACAACTTCTTTCAATCCATGATGGATCAGTTTGATTCGGTCCAAAGCGACATGCAGCAGCAAGTATTAGCGATGTCCAAAGATGGTACCAGCACCGTCGACCCAGGCTTAATAGACGCTATGGTGGCAATGAATAGACGAGCTGTGATGGACGTGTTGTACATGTCCGTGACTATGTCGCTGGATGTCATGAAACACGCACCCAATCTGGAAGCCGCCACGTTTGCTTTGAACACACAACAGCTACAGCAGGTTTTCCGCCGATTTACTGCATACCCTTCAGAGTTTGACTGGTCTATCCTCCGAGCGTCCCTATCCACTCTGGATGCCTTTCTCTCCCGTGTTGACGCTTTTAAGGATGATGAAGGGAGTCAGGAAAGCGAGAGTCAAATTCTGGATTCTGCTCAGGCGGACGATGCCCTCCTGGTCATTGATCATGATCTTTCGAAGGTTTACTTCTCTATGGCAAGATGTCTCCTCTCTTCGCAAGGAAAAAAGGATGACCCTTCGAAAATTGCTGATATGTCCAATTGCACCGAGCAGGTCATTATATTAACCGCTCGACTCGCAGTCAGGTTTATTAATGGCGGCTTACTACGGCTGGCCGACATGTTCAGGCGCGGTAAATATGGTCTTTTCGAGGACGTTCCCGCTAAGTGTAGTCTTGATCAGCGGAGACATTTAACCTTGTTCTTGACAACACTCCTCAAACACAATCTCGATGACTTTAAAGAGGCCGGGTTCTCTCTCTCTGAAGCTTGGGCTTTGTCCATCGTCAAACCACGACCATATCTGTCATATGAGAACCAGTTCGCAGAGCAATTATGGAAGCATCAGAAAGGGTTTGTTCCCGAAGCAGTTATGGGGCTCTCTATCAACCCAGACTACAACTCAAATCGTGATTTGTTTGAGTTCATCATATCGTGGATGCGAAAGTCAGTACGAGATGCTGGACCAGCGCTCAAAAAACAAATCACGCCTGAGCATTCGAAGACATTGAAGCTGGTGATGGAGCAGATGCAGTCAGATCTGCACACGATGTGTCACGATCCTGCTGAACACCCTGGCTATGTGGCTTTTGTTCGGGATGTCATTGCGCTCATCCGAGCCCACGGCTCCGATATTTGCAAGATTGACAAGTACTTCTATCAGATTAGCAGGGAGTACTCGCCGTCCATCCAAGACCCTCAATTACAGGTGGCTGCCATGAGGTCTTATGGAATAAAATTGAGCGAAGGTGACAACGGTGTTGTTCATCAAGTATTTTATTTTCTCTGCAACAACTTCAAGCTATCGCTGAAGGAGAACAAGCTTGGCGACGAAGTCCAGGTGTTGTATAGAGGAATGGCAAACCAGAACATACTCTCATTCATCCTCAGTAAGATGCTGCCAGCTATCGTACGTGCAGCTGGGGTTGAAAGCTACGCATTCGCGATGATTGAGGTTTATGCAGAAGCTGTACGCATGTTTATGGCCGATGGCGTGAGCCATCGGGAATGGACAGAAAGCGATTTGCAGAATTTACTTGTGCTATTCCGTGCTGTCATTAGCGTTTTGGAACGACTTGGCCAGACCGATGGACCTCTTCAGCCAGAGCATGTCCATCTGATTACACAAGTCATATATTTGTCAAACAACCTGTGGCCATCTCTCTATGGCTCATCTCTTTTACCAATAAACCATCGCTGTTGGACGGATGTTGTCCATATTCTGAGGTCCATGCGGGCCGGACTTGATGGAGCTGAACGGTGTGTTGCTGACATGGTTGATGTTGAGGACTATTCCCTGAGAGCCGAAATTCTTCTGTCGAGCTTCCGAAGACCAGGAGCAGCGACTCCTCCGATTGAAAAGGACGTTAAAACTTTCATGAGCAACATTGTCGACGACATACGCAAACTTTGGGTTACCACTGGACCCAATATCACGATTGAGGCTCCTCGAAGAGTACCCGAGTTCACACAGACACAGCCCAACCAAGGAACGCCTGCACCTGTGTGGGAGCCAGAATTGCTTGTGAAGAAGCTGTATGACGAATTGAGGATTTGGAATGAGTGGTGGATTAAGGCATTTGATAAGAGACGCACGCCTATGAAAATGCATATACCTGTTTTGTTTTAATGAGCATGGCAACGGCGTTAGTTAGGACTATACAAGGGTTTCTAAAGATCATTTTTGTATAGCATTGTACATGGCGTTCGGGAGGAAACAGAACCCAAATAGTCGACATTAGGAATATACACTTATATCATAAATCTGACGATTACACATGCATAGTATGTATTTTCTCACTGTGGCACACATCACATCTGAATTCCTAGAACATGGAACTCCCCATTGAATGGATGCTTGTCAATTTATACACACCTCAGTGGGTGGCAGAAATGTTAACCTCCTAAGCCTTAGGGTATAGAAATAAGTAGTTTAAGAACCTGATTAACGTAGCATAGGTAGGTAAGCTGACCCGCTCATTTTGTTTCTTGTACTTCCATTAAACGGCCAATTTTTCTGATACCATGAGGATACCTCTGGTGCTATTAGGAAATGCTACTCGGCCGACAATTTCCCGAGTGACGTACCTTGGACCGTGCAACGCGCCAAACGCGTCTCCTGGACAGTTCGAAATTGTAGTTTATGAATGTCAACTTTAACAATTTCAACCAAATAGCAGCAGAGTTCGGGCACAGCGGATAGAGATGGCACCTCTCTTTAGTCTCCCAGATGAGGAAATACTGACACCCTTATTCGAATCTTATCCCTGCCGAGAGCATCAGATTCGTTCCCTAGCAACGCTCTTGCACGTATGTTTACTTACTATCAATGCAGATATGTCAAGAAGAACCATTACTGACCCTCATCATAGCCCGATGCAGCTCCTTGCCGAAATCTGGTAGTCCACGGTGCGACAGCAACAGGAAAGTCCGCCATCGTTTCACAACTCGTCTCCAACATAGTCACAAATATCAACAACGATGCCTCCTCGGGCGGACTTCAGGCCGTAGTGGTCAATTCTGTGCAATGCATCACAGGACGGCATCTATTCGAGAGTATAGTCGGACAAGTGGCCGAGGCGCTGCAGTGGGAAGAAGTACCGCGACGATGCGAAACGTTGGCGCAGTTGACAGTCGAGCTGGTCAAGATGATCCAGTATCCTAAAAGGGATCCTCGATGGCGTTTCGTCCTGGTGCTAGATGCGATTGATCGACAGAAAGATGCGCCCCCTACATTATTGCCTGCCCTGGCGAGATTGTCAGAAATTGTAAGTACATTACGATGAAAGCTTAGGCGCATAGCTAACCTATGAATCCAGATTCCGTCTCTCACATGCGTCTTCATCGTCACATCCCCGCCGGCCGGATTCCTACGATCACCCTCCTCAGCCCACCTCCTGTTTCCACCGTACGAGAAGAAAGAATTCGTCCGCATCCTATCCATTGCGCCACCAAAGCCTATTGCTACATGCACACAACAAGAGACCGTTGATCTCTGGACTCGCTTCAGTGCCGCAGTATACGACTCCCTTACGAAATCCGCCTCCCGAACGTTACCTTCATTTAAACATAGCTGCCACGCACTTTGGCCGCGCTTCACAGCCCCTATCTTAGCTGGAACGCATCTACCAAAAGAGTTCTCGAAACTCCTTATCGCAGGCAGAGTACATTTCCAGGATGAGTCTTTGCTCAACCCGAGCATTGTCTCTGTTCGACCTAAGAACAAGCCTGCCGAGACTACATCGACGAAACCTACAGCCTCCGCGACCGACCTTACAAATCTCCTTCCCACGACTGCTCGTCTTATTCTCCTATCAGCCTATTTGGCCTCCCATAACGCAACTCGCCATGACCTGACGCTCTTCTCAACATATCACCACGGTCGCAAACGCCGTCGGGGAGGTGGCGTTGCCCGAGGGACCACCCGTACGAAGCACCGAAAGATTGCTCGTAAACTGCTTGGCGCACATGCTTTTGTTCTTGAGCGCATGATGGCCATATTCGCTGCCGTGCGAGGCGAGTGGGCAGACGGCACTGCCGTTGGCGCGGCAGGACTTGACGCAGATGTAGCTATGGCTATATCGACGCTTGCTAGCTTGCGATTGTTGACACGGGTGGGAGGCGCAGGCGATGTGATGGATCGAGGAGGCAAGTGGAGGATTAATGTTGCTTGGGAAGTGATACGTGGAATAGGAAGAAGCATAGGAGTAGAGGTTGAAGAATGGCTGATAGATTAACAATACCCAAAGCATGATAGAATACTCAGGCGCCCCAACGATGCGCAAACCTTACACTATTCATAATACACTGTCCAGGCTACTGGGTAACAGAAAAGTTGACCTCCTAAGTCTTAGGGTACAAAAATAAACAGCCAAACGACTATTTAGTAGAATAAGATGACCTACTAATTCCGTCTTTTATGTTCTCAACGGCCAATTTTTCTGATACCCTGAGGTCAGGCTACTTATGATCAGACTCATCTATCCAATAATTCCAATACTATCATTCAATGTCGCACATAATGGTACATCGTATCCAGCACCTCCAGAGGTGGTCATAACCGCCGCTGTGTCATTCGTATCACTAAAACGCCAGCCTATGGATGTCATGCAGGAACCCAAACATTTCACCCAACTGTTTAAATATAAGCAACGCCGTTGCTTGAGAAACTCTATATATCATTCATCCTGTTCGAGAAAAAAACAAAAATTAACACGCAACTAGTGGGAGTCATCTTGCGACACCAGCAACTCGATCACCAGGCTGCCATGTATCTTCTTGCTTGGTACCAGGAGGAAGCCAGCCGTTGCTGGTGGCTGGAGTCCGGCTTCGGGCACCGCCATCGTCACTCTTCTTGGAATCCTCCGCTGCCGTTGGGCGACCAAAGTAGCCTTCGCGGTAAGGGTAAGGGTTGAGGTCGGTGCTTTGAGGAGACTCTGTAATAGGCGTAGGCCGCAAGCCGCCGTTGGTGGTAGGGAGCAATGATGATCTCTTGACCTGCATTGATTGGGCTTTTTGATCGGCCTTGTTGCTCGATTTGGTTCTATCGTACAAGTACAGACCCAAGAAGGTAAGGGCTATACCTACTCCTTGAATCGGCGTTGTAGGACTTCTGAACCACACCAGAGCCAGGACAATGACAAACACACGCTTGATGAGACTGGCAACTGAGTACGTAACAGGCGAAACAATGGAAAGGAGGATAAAGGCGAGGATGTTCTGGCCAAAATGAAAGACACCGTTAAAGATGAACTCAAGTGTGAGCCGCCCATGATCCATTGAATTCGGTTGCTCATTCAGATCAATCGAGCCCTCGTGATACAAGTTCATGAGAAGAGTGAATCCCTCAGACCATAGCCAAATAGGCAAGGTGAGAAGAAAGGCCATGCCGGAAGAGTAGCAGAGCAAGTTGAGCTTGTCTAGCTTCTTCGACATTGAGTGCGGTGACTCAGCTTCAGCTTTGGCAGCCTCATTGAACAGCTTTTTTGAGAAGATGTTTTGGGTAACGAAGATGACAGTTGCTAGGAGGGCGTGGATAACACCAATAAGCTCTCCACCGTATGTTGTCTTACCAGAGCAGGCCAACATGACACCAAATGTCAGAGGAATCAGAGACAGATAAGTGGTCTTTGGGTATCGGATGTCGTACACGAATCTATAAGCGAGGACGGTAAAGAGGGGGGAAAGACCCTTGATGGTGTGGACAAGTGATACGGGAATCTTGGAGGTGGCCGTTGAACTGAGAAGGTGACCTCCAATCTGAAACGCTGCGAGAGGAAGAGTGGTTCTGATAACATCGCGGGTCGGCTTTCGAATTGGGTACTTGAGAGCTGCAACCTTTGTGCGCAAGACGGGGAAAATGGTCGCTAGCCATGCCATGAAGATACACAACGAGGATACAAAGGCAAATTGAACCAGTGTCAAGGTGGCGGGCTTGTCAAAAGCTATTAAAATAGACTTGGACGAGGTATTTGTGAGCGCAGACGAGGCGTACCACATTAGGCACAGAATCTGTGTAGCGCAGCATCAGGTCAGCACTTGTACTTGGTACTCTTTACTTGGAACTCGGCAGATTGAGCGTACAATGAGCTTTGGGGAGACAGGAGCACGTAGAGCGTCGGCAATCTCTTGGGCATTCTGGCTGACACTGCCATTGCGACCTCTTATTGTGCGAATGGCATCAGTGAGACTCTTTTGCCTTGTATGCCCTCGAGATGCCGTCGACCAGTTGCTATCATGCTTTGAGACTGGGAGCCAGCGATCGGAGGGACGAGGGGGCGCGCCATTTGCCCAGCCAGGAGTGTTCGAAGGGCTGTCTGACGGTGACTCGCCCAAGGGCGTGTCGACGAAGTCGGGGAACTTTTCCATCACAATATAGTGATAAGCAGGGAGAGCAGCGAGTAGCGACTTTTAACGGCGCAACGGCCAGAGATAAGGCAATGATCGGTTCAGATAACGAGCGACAAAATACAAGATAATAGTCGAGGGTGGTATTGTTCAATTGCGTTGAAAATAGGCTATGGCCGTAGCATCGCTTGTGAAGGGTCGAGTCGTAATGTGCTGTCTCTCAAGTATAGTCAGTGTTCCTCTGTAGGCCAAGACGCCAGATCGAAGTAGTTCTAGAATGACGACGCTGGGGTCCGGGGAAGCGATGAAAACGAATGAATGTTAAACCGAAAGCGGGAGAGACGGTAGCAGCTGATCAAACTGCGATGCGACTCTGCAGAAGAGCAAGTTCAGCTTGACCAGAACAGATAATGAAGCTGACCAGAAAAAAAGATGGTGCTAAGTTACAATAAAGTTACTGTAGCTGCTGGTGGATGGCGTTCACATCAAAGAGGGAATGGTGCAAGTGGGATGAGCAAGGTACAGCCTATAATTAAATCAAGGGGGCGCCAATGGGACGACGAATCGATTGGATGCCAGATACATTAGATTGCACACGGGGGTTTACAGGGGGTCTTCCCTTGGAGCCTTCTGTAATAAATCCGTAACTAACATTACGTGGCTTACAGCGATCAGTCGGCCGCTTCGATATCACCCGTGGTTTGTCCGACAACCGCGTGCGATAAGCTGATAGCGCTAGTAGCTAGACGCCGCGAGCCGCTCATCCGCGTCCAATTTTTTGTCGTGTTAAGCTTTTGGAGACTTTTGAGCGGCAGCGTAGAGCATGACTCCACTCGTGACGGCCAAACCAATCTCTTAGTTAGCGCATCCAAGTGTATTTGCTTCAGCTCACATATCACGACTCTTTTTCTACACGTCTTTTCAAGGTCATTCTGTTTCCTGGGCATGAGCAGGGACCCCAAACAGTACATACTCGCGCTCGCCGGTTTTTACGCTGTCTTCCAGCTCACAACCCAACTCTCGAATCCTGCCGCAAATAAAAGACATTACCTCGTCGCGACGCCACCGTCGCCAGCTTCGGATTCGCCATGGCGGCCCCAAAGATGACCAAGAACCAGATACGAAGGGCTAAGAAGAAGGAACAGAAGAAAGCCCAAGCAGAGGTTTGTCCAGGCTATCCCTTTTCAGTAGTGACCTCAAGTACTGACGCGCCGCAGACTTCTACTGCCAAGACCGAGGAACCTACCGAGGCCGTCAAATCCGAAGAAACCGATGCCGCGCCCGAATCCACGACGACAGACCTCGAAGTGAAGAAGGAGTCTAATGCTGGAGATGCTGCTCCTGAAGATGGCTCCGCGCTCGATGCAGATGATCTGGAAGAGGATCCTGCTTATGCTATGTACAAGGACATCTTCAACAAGTTCGGCGCGTCGATGGAAGAGAATGAGATTGCCAAGGAGGCCAACGCTGGAAACACAGGAACAGTATTCTACGCCGACGATGACGACATCCCTGATGAGGACGAAGAAAATGCCGGTCAACCCAAGCTATCGAAGAAGAAGAAGAAGCAGCTCACCAAGCTTTCCATCGCAGAGCTCAAGGCTCTCGTCAAGATCCCTGAAGTGGTGGAATGGCAAGACGTCTCGTCGTCAGATCCTCGATTGCTTGTGCAGATCAAGGCTCAGCGCAACGTTGTGCCAGTCCCGACCCATTGGTCCTTGAAGCGAGAGTATTTATCTTCGAAGAGGGGTATCGAAAAGCCACCCTTCCGCCTTCCACAGTTTATCGCAGAAACCGGTATCACGGAGATGCGCGATGCAGTCCTCGATAAGCAAGCAGAACAGTCGTTGAAACAGAAGCAGCGCGAGCGTGTTGCTCCCAAGATGGGCAAGCTGGATATCGACTACCAAAAACTCTACGATGCTTTCTTCCGTTTCCAAACCAAGCCCGAGCTCACCCGGTTTGGTGAGGTTTACTACGAAGGCAAGGAGTCCGAGGTTGATTATCAACATTTCCGGCCGGGTGATCTCACCGAGGCCACTAAGGAAGCCCTTGGAATGCCCCCTGGCGCACCGCCACCATGGCTCATTAACCAACAACGATTCGGACCTCCCCCATCCTACCCTACTCTTAAGATCCCTGGTCTAAATGCGCCGCCACCCGCCGGAGGCTCATGGGGTTTCCACCCTGGCGGCTGGGGCAAGCCCCCTGTTGATGAGTTCAACAGACCATTGTTCGGTGGCGATGTCTTTGGTCTTGCAGCGTCAGGTGCACAAGGCCAAGGGGCGGCGCAAATCTTGACGGGGGCTGGTGAACCTGTTGAGAAGAACCTTTGGGGTGAGTTGCAGCCTCGTGAAGAGGAGTCAGAAGAGGAGGAAGAGTCAGATGACGAGGAAGAAGAAGAGGATGAGGAAGATGTTCCTGGTGGAACTGAAACACCTAGTGGCCTTGAAACCCCTGGCGGTTACGCTAGTACAGTGCAAGCCGACTATGGACAAGGCGTCGAGACAGCTATTGATGGCGAGATGGACCTACGAAAAGAGCGTCGTGGCTACGAAACAGAAGAGTCAAGCGCACCCCGATCCGCCTACACCATCTTGCCAGAGCGCCAAGTGCGTGCCGAAGGTTTCTTTGGCAGCGACAGGGTATACGATCTTAAGCAGGCCCAAGCAGCTCAGCAAGCTGGTTTGCCAGTTCTCGGTGCTGAAGATGACTCGCGTAAGCGCAAGAAGCCCGGTGACATTGACGTTGCCCTCGACCTTGACTCCATACAAAACAATGACGGCATCAGCAAAGATGACTTGCGGCGCAAGTTTGACGAGGGTAAGAAGGAAGAGGGCGTCGGTGCCAAGTGGGCATACGACGACGACCTGAGTGAAATGATTGCCCAGGAGAGCCGAAAGAGGCAAAAGACAGAGGCGGAACTTAATAAGAAGAAAAAGGAGGGCAAGAGCAGATTTTAATTAGCTGGCAGTCCAGAATTGGTTGCCAGAAAGGAGTGTACCATTGATGGGAACCGGGTCGATGACTAGGCGTTTTTATATTATCTTGATTACCTGAGAGCCATTTGATGGTCTGAACAGGACGAATACCATGCTCCTTGATATTTGAAAAGTGTGTCCAGAGTATGACTGCAGAATGAATATCAAACGTTCGACTTCATTGGGAGTTCTTAGCTACTTTCTTTACATTAAAACTCTAAGTTGCTTAAAATGGGATGTGCTATAATTGACATAATCTAGCGGACCTGAGCTCTTGAACATGATATTTAATACTCGGTAGTAGATGCATGTCATTGCCTTGACCCAGTGGACAGTACGCTGTGTTGTGTCGTGGCGTAGATGATACCGGATAGGTCTTTAGTGAGGTAGCCATGCCATGCATATTTTCATGTCATTGCTCTAATTTATACAGATATAACCACAGTACCTAGGTAGCAAGATATTTCAGCAAATTCCGGTTGAACTCAATGATAATCTCTGCCGCTACAAGCTGTGAGATGGGTAGACCTGAGTCGTTCCTTGAGAAATCGTTGCCGATCGCGACCAAGAGAACTGGGATAATTAGCCGCTCTGACATTAATCATACCATCTATTGGCACTCCATGTGAATATTACCGTGCTTGATAATTATTATTTAAACTGTAGCTGCATGCCCGTGTAGATCTCGGGCTTCGGGTTCTTTCTTACTTAGCCTTCCTTCACTGTAGTTCGGGGCTGCTACTTTAGTTGAAGATATTTCCCCCTTGACAAACTCATTGCATGTTTAGATTTGTGTTCAACATCTTGGTCCGTTTCTCAAATTATCTGGCGTGCGAAGCTATACTAAGTATGGGACGGGGGAAGTGTCTGATCTAAGTCCTGCTCAGATGTACATTGGCTTACAGAGCAAAAGATCAGGTGTTGGTTGGATCGTGCATTGGCCTCGCATAAATGCTCTCAGTTAGCCACCATCCAACACCATCCTACACAGTATTTCTAAGGCACTCTTCACAGACAAGCAAATGCAAGCTAGAACAAGAAGCTTGAATCACAAAGGAAAGACAAAAAAGAATGGTATTACAAAATGTTAAAACATACAACAGCGGGGATTCGCTGGTCGTCACCGACCCAACTACTAATCCGCCGGTTAGTGGCTTGACTATGGGAGAGCGGACGGGATCCCGTATTTTCCACTACCTTTGGTCGTATGTACTAGTTGAACTAATATTTTGGTATATATTCTGACCAAAATTGAGAAAAGCTCACTATTTTAAGCGCGCCTGTTGTGCAAGAACGGCCAGTGTTGTGTGGTGTTGTGGTAGAGATGGTGCCTCGTCAGGGTTTCACGATTTTAAAGTCTGATACTGACTTTTCCACTCGCTGTGCAGCTTTGAGTTGTGGTAAGTAAAGTTCATAGAAGCAAGTTTATTCTCACACAATTAGTACCGTTATACTTCTGGAGTAGCATTGCCAAGATCATAGCTCAAGATTGATAGTGCCTTGAAGGACTCGTGTTTAAAGATTCACAGGCCGTGTTTAACTTTCGCACAGCATTTTGTGTCAGGGTCAGGGTTGGGTCTCTTATTCTGTCTTGTCCTCAGCTGCTTTACACTTGGCAATTCCATTCAATTACCTCTATAGTACTCTGTATCCAGTCAATTCCTCACAAGTAATTATCCTGGATGTACAGAGTACCAATCTCGGATCCCGTGCCTCTTCGATCCTCACAATGGCAATTGGGCCAATCTCCCTTGCTACAGTCTAGCCGCCATTAGGGCCCCTCAGGGTATCAGAAATATTAACAACCAAGAGCATAAGAGATAAAAAATACTAAGGAGGTATATGCTACTTACACTAGACTTCTTAGATTACTTATTTTTATATCCTAAGACTTGATTGAGAGGCTAACTTTTCTGCTGCCCACCAGGAGCCTTCATAACTCAAAGGCATCTAGCTAGTGTCAATCTAATATGTCCTTTTGCACATTAAATCCTCTTGTGTAATCTCAAACAGCTCCTGGTTCATAACCTCTGCTGTTCACCGCCGTATCAATTGGACTTGCTGGTCTAGAGCAACATCTCTATCGACAAAAATGGCCTCAGCACAAGGGACAGGATTAATAGGTTAGTTTATGCTACTAAGACTATAGTCTTTAGGCTATTTATTTATGTATCCTAAGACTTAGGAGGTCAATTTTTCTGCTACCAAGCAGAATGGTAGTTTCTTCAACCAACATGTATTGCATGATCTGTCCAATAGATGCTTTGCTAGGTCTTGGATGGGGTCGCGCTTGATGTGGCCCTAACCTATACCCTGGTGATGCGTTTCTGGACATTCGGCATCTAACAGTAGCATTTGGAAATTTACTACAGGCGTTTGGAAGAAAGAAGTGACGGCGCTTGCAATTTTTCCATGGGCCAGCATTGGTTCCTTCCTATAGGAGCTAACATTTACAACATGGGGCGAACCCTGTGTGAACATCGTGTGTGCTTGGCTTGAGTTCCATGATCTCTGCTGATCTCTCATGGGCTGTTGAACAAATACTTTAAACACACAATATACACGCATGCATAGCCCTTTACGAATCGTATTCATGATTCGGTCCCAAAAAGACCTGTCACAGTCTCAAGTCCTAGTGCGACCTGAATGTGTTCTAGTGTTGAGCTACCTTTACAGGGATCCACGTGTATTCGTGCTTGACAACGCTGGGTTGCCATGATACCTATATCCAAGACGAATTTGTGCCAAAGGCTTACTCAAAAATTTTCTCAAACTTGACAAGGAATTGTTCTATGTTTGAAGATACGGGTATCAATACGAAAGACCAGAATATTAAATGTCATGTTTCTGTCTCTCTGCTCCATAGTGACAAATGCCTCATGGAACGCCGGCAGAGAAGGAGAAAGGTTGCCATGATGAAATTATCCGCGCATTTTCCAATGACCAAATTGAGAAGGACGTGGCAGAAATCTGGTTTAAAAACTGCTCTAACAATATTTTTGTCAAATTTCCCGAGTCGAGTCAGACAAGTTGTATTACCCGATTAGCCATGATGGATGCATCATTCATACACCAACCATGTTACTACCAGACACCTCTCCAGTTTTCAGCAAAACCAACACGTGCAACGTTTCTATTGTTGTTAGATGAGTATTTCAGGTGACTCAGTTATTTGATGAGAGATTGTCCCGAGTCGTCCTACTAGTTCCAGCATTTTTGAGGCTCAGATGCACATTGGTAATTGATCAATCCATCATAGAGAAACTGCACAGTATACCGTGTAGGGTATGTTTCATCCAATAGTTTTTGCGTTGGTGTTGTCGTGGTATCAAGATTGACGCGAACCATGAGCAGGCTGACTACCTCCGAGACACGGTCAGCTATGCACTAAGACTGGCCACTCACCAGTTACACGACCATCCTACGCAGCATATAGCACGTGCCCCATGGCCAAGATACTGTTAAAGGTATGGTTATATCTTCAATAGCTGGTCATAATTGAGGTGGTGGAACCTGTGTCGACATGGTCTTGATATCATGAGGCTTGGTAATCCAGCTTGCCTACGATAATTGGCCCCACTGCTACATGTGACGATTCCATTTGCAGCAGGGGACACTTAGTTATCGCACAACATCTTGAGCACTTTCCCGAGTTACCAGGTAATCTTGGCTCTAGATTTTTCATGCTGAATGTGATTACGGAGTCGTGAAAATGTCAAGGGTCGCTGGTAGACAACGGAGTCTTTCGTGTGGTTAATGAGGGGACACATGTAAAACTCTGGTCAGGTACCCAACATGCTTGGAAAAAGAGCGAGCAATTAATACTTCACAACAAAGAGTACTAGCGATATATTTCAAGTAACTCTGTATGTAGTATTTGTAGTTGACTGTCGTTCGCCCATCTGCACTGAATTTGAGGTGCATCCTCTCTGGCGTGCATAGCACCTTGCAGACCAGCCTTTATCTCTCCCAGCGCACATAGTATTATGTTCTGAAGGTGATTTACATAGAGTGATTAATGAGGCATATATACTCTTGACAGGTAAGTTGCACAAACGACTCGCAACAGGGATACTACAATACTTCAGGCGCCGCCTATCGTGAACAAGGCTATGTACGAAGTGTACTAGTCTAAAGGTTGTCGTGCAGTGATTATCTGACAATTGCATTTATGTGAGACTGTATTCTAGCCCAAGGTGAGAGATAAAATAACCACGTCAGGCAAAAAGTCCAAGTCGTAAGTGCGAATGATGGTGTATTAGTGACCTTTCTGCAAATGCCAGTTGTGACGACTTTGGAAGTCGCACCAGCAAATATCATGATTCGGCCACACACCATAACAAACAGATAGACTAAATAAAACAACTCTCATAGCACTGAGCTCGAGCCATATAATCTTCTAGTGGCGAGAATGCTTTACCAAATGCATTGGTTGTTGCTTGAATTTTCAAAATATCAAGTTGGAAGGGATCTCTATAGAGGGCGCCTCAGTGTATCAGAAGACTAGTCCGCTTGAAGCATAAGAGATAAAATTAGTAGGTCAGCTTATTCTACTTAGACTTAGCTTCTTAGACTATTTATCTTTATACCCTAAATCTTAGGAGGTTGACTTTTCTGTCACCTACCAAGGGTGGTGATGTGAAGAATACCTGATCGTGGCACATCACAAGCACAAGGGCCACTCATCCGATACTAAAAAAATGCGCACTCGCTGTTAGAAATTAGCTTCCGGTCTTTGGATATTCGATGCTGCTGTGAATCGATATGTGCTTGTATGGTTGGAGCTGCGGGCATGTGTTGGTGTGAGGGAGGAGGTGATCACAACATGGAGCATTCCAATTCCTTTTTAGACACCTAGCGACCTTGTTTATGTCTTCCAAAACGGTGCAGACGATGTCTTCACGAAACCTTATACCGCCTACTTTAGGACTGTCTATATCATAAAGCGTGCCCATGGTCATGTCACTTCCGCGAGGATGGAACTAGAGTAATATATTTGGTATAACGCAGACCACCCAGACTTCATGCTGCTCCAGGTATATGGATTCTGCGACCTCCCAGAAAATTGACCGTTAGAAAACCCCTCTACCAAAACTACCAGACAACTGACTCCTGGCATGTCTTCTTAATTTCCGTTCCCAAAAAGAGCCAGCCATGCATGCATGAGTATCAAGTAAAACAGCCAATACCCTCCTCCGCTCATAACATCTCCTATGCAGCTTACCCCCACAAAATCCGATCTGAGGACTTCTTTTCTTTTTAATTCATCATAAACGCCGTGACTTACAGTCTTCGGCGATCGAGTTTTACCCCTCGACTCTTGACCAGTGATTCGCTCGCGTCACGCTTCCTAAGAGATTCCGTACTGCTTGTTTTTGCAGTTTTCCTCCTCAACCTCCGTTGCGTAGTCATTAGATCGGAGGATTCTGCACTTTGCAAGCCAGTATTGCTTCGTATGGGACGCATATTTGAGGGTTTAGGAGCAACTGCTCGAGAACTCCGACCCGGCAAGGGTAAGGACACCCCGCTCTAAGAGGATCCTTCAGACCTGCTGCATTCGTTGCAAAGCCACTTGGGACGAGTCACTGGAGTTGTAGCTGACTTCTCTATGCACATAGCATGGTAAAGTCGGTTTAGACATTTCTAAGAAACAAGTTAGCAAAGCCTTCGCCTTATGATAGCGTACGTGTTACCTTGTTTGAACATATCAGGAGAGAGGGGCCAAGAACGGGGAGTTTACATATCGTACACCCATTCGCGCCTTTCGTGATTTGTGAAGCGCGAGGTGATTGCTTCAATGCGTTGTCGGCCGTCTTGGTATCGTTCGTCTGCTCATCGAGACCACCGGACTTCAACTGAGCTCTTGCCTCCTCGATCAGTGTCTCGGCATTGTCAATGCCCTGGTCGTTTAGAACATCACGAGCCATTAAAACACACATATGCTTGCCAAACTCCCTCATCCGATGGTCCGAACTAGCTAGCCATACTGCGTTATCTTTGACGAACTGGAGCCAAGCCCGTCTAAAGTATGCTCCAGAAGTGACGTTTTGCTCTAGGATAAAAGCATCCCACCTGCAAATATACTCCTTCTCCTCTGCTGAGACATCCGAGAATTCCCCTATATCTTCGCGATGCTTCTGAATTAACCAGGAACTATCTACAGCAGGTTTCGGCAGTTCCTCCCCAGGTTTGAGGCGGGCTTTGCTGATAGGGTCGAACAGAGGCTGACATGAGTCTGGGATGAGAATTTTCTTCTTCTTTGGCCGCGGGGCCGCTGGTCGTGCCGTTGATGAAGACTGCAAAGGCTTGATAGCAGATTTGCCAAGCGCTTGTTTTGTAGTTGGCAGCTTTGATGGTGATAACACATCTGGCTCGCTGTGATCCGGACCAAAGCGCGAAGTTATCCACGACTCGTCACCCCGATTGTAGTCTTCTAGGTTGAATGACTTTGTCGGTCTGCCAAGCTGCAACGTCTTGGCGGGTGAATCAACAGGACCAGAAATACGAGTAACGCGGAATAGTGGCCCTTCACTTGCGTCTTCTAGCGCGTAGTCGTAGTTGGGGTGGTAATCCTTCAGGTGAGCGCGCAGCACATCCAAACACTCGTTCGAACAACCACAGTTTAGACATCGCCATGAGTCCAAATGTACTGGTGGGTTGACAGGTGGCAAATACGTAACGCGACCCTCAACTTGCGTAATCTGACCAGGTTTCGACCGAGGTTTGGATTCTTTGCCATGCGCCTGGTCAGTCAACACCTTGAGATTGTACTGCTTATTGTTGGCCCTTTTCCGAAGTGGGCGGTTCGGTGTCTGATCGCCTTCCAATTCCTCGTCCATGTCATGTGAAAGATCATGCGACATGTCTTCCTCACTAATATGCTCATCCCCGTTCACGCCGTTCACGCCGTTCGTGTCATGAGTGCCATTTAGACCCTCAGGCTCGGGCACAGCATCTTTGATGCCGTCCACACCATTCATATCATGATCATGAGCATTGTCCACGTCTTTGATACCGTTAATTCCGTTGGTTCCGTTCACCGCACTCGTATCACTGAGAACGTTGGCATCGTCCTCGGTATCAACAGGGCTGATGCCGTTTAGTTGTTCATCGAGAATGGGCTCCAGGTGTCCATTGGTGTAAATATCCTCCACGTCCGGATCTAGGGCAGTGATGCAATTTTTGGCGGTTTTGTCGATGGGCCGAAAACCAGTGGTCCAGCGCAGATCTACGTCCATGACATAATCGGTAGGGCACTCTGGTCGTTGTGGGTGAAACCCGGTTGTGAGCCTAACGGGATTCTTGCGTCTAGCGAAGACCTGATCAAATTCGCTGTGCAGCACCCATGTTTGCTTCCCAGCATCAGTCAGTGGTGAGGGCTGAGTTGCGGAAAGTCCAAGTTCCTGACCGTTCAGTGGCGGCCAACTGCCACCATTGAGTGAACTCAGCTCAACATCGAGTTTGTAAGAGGGCGAGTAATCGTGAGATGCCTCATCTTGCCTATTTACTAAAATGGTTTCTTCGGGAACAAGAAACGGCTTTGGCGGCTTGATGAAAATAATCCGGTGAGGACCGGTGGGGTTTTCGTAGGAGAGTACGTCGCAGCTCTGGCTGAAGCGATAGAGAATATTGGTAAAGCCGCCACTCACATCGGAAACGGTGATCTGACATTTGCCCTTTGTTTTGATGATGGCGTCAGTTGGAGGAGTTTCCTGAAGAGGTCGAGCTTTCTTTGAGTCTTTATGAAAAATCTTGTGAATCTCAACACGGAGGTGCGAGCGATTTTCTGACTCTGAGGGTGAAGCGTCATCAAGCGGTTTGGAAGAAGTTTCCAAGCGCGGACGCTTCTGTGGCGGAGGAGCACCATCATCATGGCTCTTAGGGGAAGAGAAGCTCCCTCCCATCTTTTTAGCGTTATGCGTAACTAGCCAACTCTGTTGAGTGAATGGGGCTATCCTTGTGTGTGTCTTCTTCTGTGACTGTGTCATGGCGAAAGAAAAAGGACCATAAAAAGAGTGAAAGAAGTGAAATGACGAGCTTGCTTGCGCGCGCGGGTCTCTGTTCTGCAGCTGATTGCAAAATGCGACAGTAATGGGTGTGATTGTGATTGTGAGAGCACTGCATGAGATGCAATCAATAGGTAGGTAGTAGGTAGTTTGCGTGCAGTGCTTCCTTTCCTGTCGCTGCTATTGGGTTTGCTGAGAGAATAAACAAAAGGGCAATAGATTAGATTAATAGTTGATTGCTTTGAGGCTCATTATTTTCGCTTGGCTGTCGTCGCCATGCAATCCAGTGATGAGTTTGTCGGGTAGAAGAGGAGGAAGTTAAAGAAAAGACGGATAGAGAGGGCAAGGTAAATAAGAGTTTAAGGAGGAGATGCGGGATGGATATGGAACCTGCCTTGCCTGGTCGCGTTTGCTCAGTGGAAAACAGGTCCCAAATGCGCCGCGTTTATGAGTTGAATTGAAACTCACTCCCGTCATCAGCGCGTTCTATCGCATTGGAAAGAGGATAGATTTATATAGACCTTGCAGTATCGATACTTTGTCAAGTGATCGCGACAAGGAAAGGAACCGACAAGACGCGTGCTGAGATTCCTAGACAGGTAGCTGTGACAATGACAGGTGAAAGAGCAACTTGGGGCATGGGGCATGGGTCCTGGAGGTTCTATCGCGACTAGAATAAGAGCCTAGCCCAGGGCGTCATGCCAATGGGTAACAGAAAAGCCGACCTCCAAAACTTGGGATACAAAAAAAAATAGATCAACAAACCGCCCTCAAAGCCACAAACTTACTCAATAATTTTGTTTTCCTTCTGCTCAAAAGCCAAGTTTTCTAGACGCCCCGAGACATGCTGGCAAGTAGCGGAGCATCCTCGGGCGGGGCGACACCAACTGTTGTCGGTGACAGCGAATTACAGGCTATATCTCTAGCAGGTCTGGCCGCTGGAAATTATCACGTATGCACCTAGCAGTGCCTCAGGGTATCAGAAAAATTGGCCGCTCAGAACATAAGAGACGAAATTAGTAGATCAGCTTATGCTACTTAGACTATACCCTTTAGGCTATTTATTTTTCGTACACTAAGACTTGAGTCAACTTTTCTGCTACCCACTACATAGCTAGCCAGGTGCGCTGACCCCTTTAGCCTCTCGATTATTATCCATTGTCAATGGATCCATGTTTCGCGATTCCAATACCTTCTATCATGAGAACTGAGGCCCATCATGCCTTGTTGTCAGCGCCCTATCTCTCGTGCATAGTATGCCTAATTCATTCCACAATGGTTTGAACTCGGTGCGCATCATTTGGATTTGTACTTGTTCCAAAAAAATCAAATATTCGGTCGTCCTTCTTATCCCACTCTTCTCTAGGTAATTCAGATCCAGAAACCTATCCTACCTATGTTAGCCAAAAGGTTCAACCCGAAACGTCCACCATGAGCGGTGTCATGATTTGAAATCATGGACAAGTCTGATCAGACATTGTCAACTACTCGAAATCATTCAGAGTACACTTTTTCCTATCACAGCCTGATATTTTCTTGTCCCTTATTATTCTTTCTGGTTGCCCTTTCCTCTATCATAGCCTCGCCGCGCTCTGCCACTGAGTTCAAATGATTGGCTGTCGATTAGCCACAAAGCCCCGCCTCGAAAGGGCACTAACGCAAGGCTGAACCTTCCTCTAAGGAACCCCCCTCTAACTCTTAGACTCTCTTACGACTGACTACATCATCATCGTGCCCATCTTTTTTTTTGGTTCTGCATCACTTCACTTTTGACAAGACTCAACATAGACAAACGAATCCATCCCACCACTTGGTTTTTTCCAGTGTCTGACCAAGTCCGAACATCAACGTTGGCGTGACGATTGCCAATCAAGTACCGAGGGAACAAACGAAACACCAAGCCTTTGAAGGTACAACCAACACCCGTCGTGCGTCGGTCTGCAGACTGCCACACACAGCTCTTCTACCTCTCTCCGTTCATGCACTAAATCCTGTGCCGTCTTAGAATATAGTATATAATTCTTCTAAACGGGTGCCCCGAAATGGCCCGCACCCGAGCTGCCGGTCGCCAGAGTATGCCCGATGCTTCCGCCGGTCGCAATCCTCCTCAATCCTCCCACGCGCATGCTACGCCATCCTCTACACGTCCAAGGCGGTCGCAAACCACTACGCCTCGCTACAATGAATCCTCTGATCAAGAGGATTCTGACTCTTCATTGAGGAGCCCACACTCGTCCGACGAGGTAGAGGTCGAAAGCGAGATCGAACAAGACGAGGGGACACAGTCCGAATCACGATCGCATCGCATTCGGAAGACCAGGTCAACAGAAAATTTACCAAGCCGTACTCGTACTCGCCGTAGCGCACGAAACACTGCTCCCTCCCGGGCGCCCCCGACCTTGCTTGGTCCAACAAGGAACGAGCCAAGCCCGAGGAATCGACAAACAAAGAAACGGCCACAGCCATCAAAACACAAAAGACGATCTCTTAAAAAGCGCCGGGTCTCTTCAGAAGCTGATCTAATACCACAGGGCGTCATTCCACCTTGGACTGACCCTCAGATACCGTATAGTGCCTGGACCGATATCTTCTATTACGCAGCCATCGCAGGCCATGATAGCCTTGATATCAACTGGTTGATAACTACTGCCACAGTTTGCAAGGCTTTCTCAGAAGCGGCTTTAACAGCCATATATCGTTCCCCACCTCTGACAACGACCGGGAAGGCCAAACGATTTGCAGCCCTGCTAGAACGCCCACCTTCTGAAACCGTGTTCAACTATCGCGCCAAAATTGAGACTCTTTATGTAGATGTTCATGTTGTACCCCAGCTACTGTTGCCCAAGATGCTCTGTGTGCTTCCGCGTTTAAAGGAAATTATCCTCTTCACACCGTCTGATCAGCCACCATACAGACAGTTGGACCGCACAGTGAGATGGCAATACACAGACGAAATATTCCACGCCTTGAGACCAAGCCCCAAGCAGCCTGATGACATCAGTTCTAAGGACAAGAAGTTCTATACCGTCCTTAAAAGCTGGGAGTGGAGTGGAAGCCTGCTGGGAGGACCAGTGGCCACTATGAATGATGTAATACGCATTCATCAGGAACCTTCATTCGCTCATCTCACCAAACTTAGCTTCACAAACCTCCAAGTCCCATCCCTCTATAAGCTAGGGGTGAAGGGTGTCACTGAGGAGCGAGAGCTAGAACTTTACGCCGAGGATGAAGCTGTTATCAAGTCCATCGCGGAGGCGATTTCCCAGTTGAAATCGCTTCAGCACCTGGTATTTGAGTCGTCGACTATCATGAATGATCGGTTGCTTCCCCTCTTACCAAAAGGTCTTGCACATCTCTCTTTGATCAACTGTTGGGAGATCAAGTCTGATGAGTTCACGCCGTTCCTACACACCCATGGCAGACACCTCCGCAGCCTGAATCTACTGCACAACCAGTCATTAGACTTGGTCTTCTTGACCAGTTTGGCTGACGCCTGCCCCAAACTGGAAGAGCTGTACATGAACCTTTCTTATTTCCACCATCATGACTCCGTTTCTGTGACTAATAATGATGCGGACCCTCTGTACGACCAAGTTCTACTGTCACATCAGAAACCGGAGTGGCCGTCAAGTCTTCGAGTTATCGATTTTGAACACATTCGACATTGGACCGTCGAAACAGCAGAAATGTTCCTCGGGTCTTTCGTAGACAGCGCCGGCTCTCTCCCCAATCTGCGCCATCTTGCCGTAAAAACAATGATCAACATACCCTGGAAGGCCCGTGCTAATATACGCCACGAATGGATACGGAAACTGGATAGAGTCTTCCTTCGCCCCTTTGTACCACCGCAAAAGAATTACTCTCTCCATCCAAGAAACGATGAGGAGGTGCCTCAAGTGTCTGAGAACAAAAAGAAGCCTCAACGTCTATCTGATGGCCCATCTCGACGAAGCAATCGTCTAGCAGCACATGTATCTGATTCTGATTCGAGGTACAGCACTAATTCGAAGGGTCTTCGCAGCTCTCATGGCCGCCCAACATATGCAGAGCCAGAAACTGACGATGATGAGTTCAATACCGAATTGGAGGGAGAGGATGGGAGCGTGCGCAGTCCTACATCGAGTCGTTCCGAGGAAGAAGAGGCTGAAGGCTCAGACCCCGATGCGCAGGCAAGGAAACCTGTGATTCAAGGACGCTGCACTGTTGTCTCCATCGTCTTTGATAACCAAAAGCCCACCGAACTACAATACGGCATGGAAGACTTCATGGATGATGATCATGCTGAATCGGATGAAGAGTGGGATGGTGATCATGAAGAAGAAGATGCAGTCTTTGTCTGGCGTTAGATTAGCTGTCAGCACCAATCTTGACAAAAGTGACTGCCTTGTCACTTGACTGTGCCGTTACCTTTTGAAATGCCACTCTCTACCATATCCAATACCCTTCATATGCTTATGTAGTCCTTAGGGTATCAGAAAGATTATCCACTGGGAGCATAAGGGACGAAATTAGTAGGTTATCTTATGCTACTTAGACTATACCTTTAGGCTATTTATGTCTGTAACCTAAGACTAAGGGGGCTAACTTTTCTACTACCCAGTAGGTAACATAACACACGACTTAAATCACTCTGGCTGCTGGAAAGAGACGTAGAATTTAGAAGCCTATTACCCATCTTACCTACCCTTTCTCCTCTCCAATTATGTCTCTACGCACTTGCTAAAGCCGGAAATATTCCATGATACAGTTCTCACATTGCTATTACGATGTGGGCAGCCATTAAAATTCAAACTCGTAGTTTCGCGCCTACGAACTTGGTGATAGCTGTGTGCTGGGACTGTGTGGGGTAACGATCAGCTTACTGTACAACCACGGTCATGCATGATCATTCTGTGAAGCAAGGAATCTGCATTATAACTAATACTAATAAAATGGACGGGAATTTAAAATGAGTTCCCCTTTTATTTTACTAGTTTTCTTGAGTTAGTGACTTGCTGTGGTTGCTGGACCTCATGGAGATTATGTGCTCTAGTTGTGGTTGTCATCATGACACTGGTAAGCAGGGAAGGATTATATCCCCACTAAGTACGGCATAAAGCAATAATAGATGCATTTTTTAGGGCTGGGAGCATAAATTAATAGCCAAGACTTGTATTCCGATAAATCTGGGAAACGGATTCAGAGTTTGCTAGTCCTAGCAGTAATGCTCGAAACACCATGTTGCAACTTGATCGAGTGTGTCAGAGGTCAGTGAGTCACTCATGTCTCTCAGCAGGAAAAAACACAATGTAGAGAATAGTTGGGGTGCAAAATACATCAGGCATGATCATCCATCACGCAACTAACATCTTCATTTACGACTATCATTTCATGTCCCGACCTTTTCGCTAGCCTCCCCTGGCTACTCACTTGTTGGGTAGGTAGGCCTCAGGGTATTAGAAAAAATGGCCGCTGGAAGCATAAGAGACGAAATCAGTAGGTCAGTTTATGCTACTTAGATTATACCTTTAGGCTATTTATTTTTATACACCAAGACTGAAGAGGTCAACTTTTCTGCTACCCACTAGGTACCTAGGTAGGTATTATCATGGTGCTTGCTCAAGACACTTAACTGAGCACGACTGATGTGGCTAGTAATGATTACATAAAAGTCTCATACGAGACATGCATTTATTCCATGTAGCCATCCTAGCTGAATGGACTCTAGACATCCTCATGATTACTGCAAAGGAAACCTGACTTTTGCATCCTTAAACTGCACTCCCTGGTATCCATAACTAATCTATACCAAGCACAAGTCATTACTCTGCACCGCTTGCGCCAAATCAAGAAATATGCATTACCGTTATAGAGTACCTTCGCACTCACTCATTCATCAGAATGCGGCACCTCCCATACCTTCACCTGCAAGATTTTTCATGCTCTTCTCGCTCAAGTCACTTCGCATCTCCCAAGCCCGCGAGTCACGTTCAAGCCTATTCCACGTGTAGATACTCTTTCGTAGTCGCTCCTGTTTGACGTGCAGCTCATCTCTAACCTTCTCCTCCTCATCTTTCAATTTCCGGTAATGTGGCTCAAGTTCCCGAGTCACGCCCATGGAGATGGGTGTCATCGAAGGGTCCAGCTTGCCACCTGGGATAATTGGAGGAAGGGTCGCAAGCATAGATTGTGCCAAAGTTTGCCGTGCACCGCCGGCATGTTGGGCCGATGGTCCGGTCGGAGGGTTAAATGGCCGAGACTGTGTTGGTGTTGAGGACAAGGGAACATTCGATGGAGCGACTCGCGGACCTGTGGGAATGGCCGAGGGTCCATTCGGTGTCGATGGTGTGGGAGAAGGCCCAGAGAACTGTCTCGTCGGTGGTTGATTCCAACCGCCGCGTCCTCCACGCGGGGCAAAACCACCTCTGGCCGGGGGCACATAACCTCTCGGACCAGCTGGTGGAATGGTTGGGCTTGTGGTATCTGAGCGCTGTGGAGGGGCGGTAGGGGTTTGAATCCGAGCTGGAGGGGGAGGAGCTGGTGAAGCCACTGGAGGCGCAGTATTCCTATTTGCTGCAGGGCCAGTTGGAGGTGCTCTCAAAGCTGCAGGTCCTCGTGGTGGCGAGCGCACCGGGGCATGGGCATTTGTGTCGTAGGAGGCAGGTCTTGGGGCCTCTCTAAGCGGTGCTGCTCCAAGCATAGTATGATGAGGAGACTGTTCTCGAGACTGAAGCGGTGAACGAGCTCTCACAGAGCTTGGCCGAGGCGACGATCTTCCAGATACCGACTGTGAAGTGATCGCAGATGAGATTCCAGATTCTCTAGGGGGGCTAACACGTCTGTATGACTGGTATCGGTCGTTACCGCGCCTACTCATAGATCGAGAACGCGGTCTGTATGAACCACCTCGAGGCCCAGTAACAGGTGATCTCACGGGGGGGCTTCTATCCCGGCGTATCACACCAAATGGAGACCTAGATCGTCGTCTTCTGTCAGTTAGTCCCAGGCTGTGTATGCAGGCATAGGGGGCTCTTACCTATCATCCCGTCGTTCGAAGTCACGTCCCCTATCACGTACTCGATCGCGGTCCCATTCCCGGTCTCTGACTACTCTCTCACGATCGCGTTCCCATTCTCTAACAGGGGCTGGCGACCTGGGGCGCTCGTACCGGTCCCCGCCGCCACGTGGTGGTGGAGGCGACGGTCTCCGTGACAGACTACGTCGAGGAGATGGCCGCCGCATAGACCTACTACGCTCTCTTCGGCGTGGGCTCTCTCGCTCTGCTCTTGATCGTTCCCTCCGATAACGATCGCCTCCACCACTTCTCGACCTACGACGTGGTGGGTATCTTCCGGGTACATAACTATCGGATCCAGCGGGGATTGGGCTCCGGGGGCGCGGACTTCTAGGTCGCGGGCTCCTTGGTCGATCTCTGACTGGGCTTCTAACCCTTTCTCTAGCAGGACTTCTAACCCGCCTAGGTGATCGATCACGAGGTGTAGGTCTCCATGACTCGCCGGCACCGTATCTAACGACTTCACCGTCATCAAACCTGCAAAGATTAGCCATTGAAAAAAAATCCTTGAATGGATGAGAATGCGAAAAGAAAAGAACGCTGGAATAGCAAAAAATAATGGGGTGGTAGGCTGAGGACCATGGTTGTGTTAAACGCTAATTTGCGGTGCTTGTACATTTCCAACCAAGCAGTAAACCGATAATAGGAAGAGGCTTGTCATTGCCAGAAATCAAGATACGATTCGCGGACCGATCCAGTCGTCGAGTACTTTTTGGGCTTTTGATCAAAGCGCCTATGCCCGTCTATTGCGATTCTTTTCGTGGTATTGGGGTCCTTCAGTCGGCCCAAGCCAGTCGCAGTACCAAGGAGCATGACGTCGCCTCCTTCCGCAAGCCCACAAACATGCTCAGCATTCGTCATTTCTTTAGCGCTGTGCATTGCAAGGCCTGGCGATTTCGACTTCCAGGCTTGGCGCTAACAAAAGAAATTCTCCTTGTTGCGGCTGCTGAGCTACCAAGGCGTTCGTTCCAAGCTCAATGCTTCCCAGGTATGCGCCGAGAGTCCCCATCCCGTTTTTCTGTCCTTGTGTATGGTAGACAAACGATCGATGACTCGATGATCAGGTCGGTCTTTGTCGGATTCGCAACGATATTCATATCCAAACCATGTCTTTCTTCGACATTCTTCCCTCCTTGAAATCTTGAGTCGGGTTTGGGAGGCATAGCGCGAAGATCGCTTCGTTCGAATCGCATGATGCAAGTCGCGTTGAGGGTAATGACCGCCCCAGGATCGAGTCGAATGTCGAAGTAACCGGCATGTCGCAAAAAAGGTACGGGTCGTGATGGTGGTGATAATAACAAGGGGCAAGAAAAGCATTTCAAAGCTTACCTTCGACCTCGATCGCGATCCATTGTTTTCTTCACCTAACGGGAGAAAGGTCCGCAGAGTTTATCCTGGTATGTTGTGCTGTGCCTTTACAAAAGCGCAAGCACGCGTCGTTGCAAGTCGCAAGTCGGGAGATTCCCAACGATTAACTGGGCTTCGATGGAGCAGGGAGGTCGGAGATTTCGCATGCCGATGTCCGGGTCGCCGATAAACAGCCCGATAAGTACCGTGCTATTACTGCACCGCACTGTATTCCACTCCTCCAAGGTTCAGGTTGAAGGCACCTATCCGTACTTTAGTAGGTAGATAGTAACAATAGCATTGTATTAGTAGTCGGTAATATCGATATTAACAAATCAATTTATCGGTTATATAATTGGCTTCGGCAGAAAGGCTTCTCTCTCATCTATAAGAATACACATACCTCATTCCAGAACTAGGTAAGCAATAACTACTATATCACAACCGTATAAAGCAACAATATCTTTAGACTTCATTTAATGTATAAATAGAAGAAGTTGATAAGTTGCTGGTATGAAGCTACCTAGAGGTATATAGTATAGAAAGGACAAACTCCTTCATCTCCATTCACTGCCCACTGCCTGCCTACTGCCTGCCCACTCACTCACTTAGTACTCGTCATAACGTGCAGCAGCAGAGAGATACCCCTATACAAAGTCATATAGGATCCTCCCTATAACCCAACACACCGTCTTCCTCATACTATTACTTCTCTTCGGTTGTCATGTCTGCATCCGACCCTCCTTCTAGTCTTTCTAGAATCCACTCCCGTGCCTCTTTTGCATGATGTGCCATCATTTTGTTCAGGCCAAACATGGGACTGCGCACGACAGACCCGAATCGTCGTTTATTAACTTTTTTCGTTAAGCTAGCGTCAGCCCAGCAAGCATGATCTCCCGCGATAAAGACTCGAGAGTTTTCTTTGTACCACGAGGATAGGTCCGTGTCGATATCTGACTTAATTGGTCGGAGAGTCCCATTGGCAAAGTTGACAACGCCCGTTATTCTCGACTTGCAATCTAGTTACTGTTAACTCGTCGTCCTCCATAGAATAATAGTTTATCTCACCTCGGTTGATCAAGAGAACCTTCACACCAAGATAGGCGTTTCCGACACCCATAATGAAGATGTCATCAGCGTCGTAAAGCTGTAGGTGATTGTCCCACAAATAGCAAACAAGCGTTTGGATTTGTTCCGTCAGAGCCTGCTCTTTGAAGCTAGGAATATGGGCGTCCGAGTCCTATATGCAGTGAGAAACGCAATCAAGGCAATCTTTAGAACTAGGTAAATACCTCGTCGTGAGTGACATAAGCAGGGATGTTGATGTCCATAACACCAAACTTCTGATCAATGGCCCAGTCGATGTAGTCCGTCACACCATCAACCTACAAAAATTAGCTAAGTCAACCAGGCAGACTGCGTGTATACTTACAACCCAAGCATTATGCGGGTCGAGAGTCGAATCTATCACATCTGGCTGCGCCAAAAGCTGAGGCCTAGACAAATTTAGAGGTCATAAACAACGCTGCACCGGGCAGATTAGCAACTTACGGATCGTGAATAATGATGAGAATCTTCTTCGCTTCGTGGAGACCTGGTGTCACTAGTACCTGGTTCTCGTATGACTTGTACAGGTTCTCGCGTTGGATGTACAGAGGTATCATGTTGTGCTTTGTCTGCAGCACTTGTCTCTGGGCATTTCTGATCACATCGTGTAGCCGGGAGGAGTTGAGTGATTGTATCTCAGGAACATTGACAACTCCTGGTCGCATACATTCCCAATAGGGGGCTTGGAGCGACTGGACCTTGGCAAGGATTCGCGCCGCTTCTTTGTTGATCTTGGGTAGCTCCAATCGAGGCGGAGGCTCACCCATTAGAGTCTTCGCAACAGCAACCGCAGACACAGAAATGGCCTTGAGGTTGTAGCCGCCCTCCAGACACACAGCAACCTTGCCATCCGCCAAGGACATCAGCATGTGTGTCATGTGAGCGTAACAAGCGGGAGAGACAAAGCAGCCTCCGAGCTCGTCACCATCAGCGGCATCAAAGCCTGCAGAAATAACCACAAGGTCTGGATCGAACTCTTTGGCGATAGGCATGATGATCTTTTGGAATGCGGCCATGTATTCGCCATCACCCATACCTTGATCATGCCATCCAATGTTGATGTTCTTGCCAAGACCAGCCTCGCTGCCGCAGTGCTCGATGCCTCCATCTGGGGTCATGGAGTTGGGAGGTTTACCAGGATAGAAGATGCCGTTTTGATAGACGTGGAGGGAGATGTATAGAACATTGGGATCGTTGTAAAATATGTTCTGCACGCCGTTTCCGTGGTGAACGTCCCAATCCAGGATGAGGACTTTGCGACAGATCTTTGGGTAGTCTTGTTGGCAGACCCTAACTGCTACAGGGACGTTGTTGAAAAAGCAAAAACCCATAGGCCCATCCCACTCGGCGTGATGACCGGGTGGTCGAATCACAGCAAACGCATTCTTGACTTGCCCGATCACAACATTCTTGCAGGTTTCGATAGCTCCTCCGGCCGAAAGAAGTGCGGCTGGATACGACATACTGCCGACGTAAAGGGACTCTCGTCCCTGGTCGTATTGCTTCGTTAGATCGCGCAGTTCTGCGGTGCTCATCTTGTCCAAACGCTCCACCCAGTCAAAGTGCTCCGGGGAATGAGCCAGGCAGATTTCCTCTCGAGTAGCGGCCCGAGCAGGTATGCGCCACATGTAGCGTGTTGGACACTCTCTCATGATCCTCGGCAGCTCTGCTTCGGGGCCAGTGTAGACGAGGCCAACTTTCTTGAAAGCCTTGAAAATCTCATGGATGCGACGAGGGTCTTCTGGATGGTGCGTGTTGGGCGAGAAATCAGCATTCATATGCAGCTTCATTCTATCATCATAACAGCATCCTGTCGGTAATAGGCCTCTTCGTCTCATCTGATCGAAAGTGATGTCTTGAGGTTCAGGATCCACGTCCGCCTCATAAGGGTCCTCGGAAGCTGTATCGTCATCATCAATACTGGTGTTGCGTGTTTGGTAGGATCCATTTGGCGCATCCAGATCCTTCATAGGATGATCGACGATATCTGTAGCATTTGGTTCCATGCTAGGCAATTATGGTATTCTCACTGAAGGTCTAATGACCCCAGGAGTTGTAAATCCGGTAGGACGACTCAAACTGGCACTTAGTCAACGTTGCGATCAGCAGAAGTGCCTATGTTTCTGTTAGTTTATTGAGCCAAGATGATAAGAGAGTGTAAATAAATGAGTGAACGGTGGCAGGATGAACAGGTGGAGGGGAAAGGAAGAAGAGGGCAAGGGACTCATGTTAGCGAAGCAAGCTCCGTGAACCAAGACCATTCATTTCTCGATATTTATTGTCTTCTTTCAGATGATCAAAGTTTTTTTGTGAATCAGATCCATGACAATAAACTGATTCAGGCCTCCTTCAGAATAACCAGTTCGGACAAACAACGATAATGTAAAGTCATACAGAACATGGTGTTGCTAAAACAAAGCAAACAAAACATAACACAACACAACAGGCACTCACTTACCCCTGCTAAAGATGGCGCGATCGCAATCGGCGCGACAAGCTCATAAACAGAGGCAGTATAAATCAGAAGCGCTTTCAGACGTTGAGATACATGTCAAAGCCAACACTGAAAGGTGGGGGGAGGATGCGCGCGTAGCTATTGTTGTGGTGGTTGACATTAACTTTGAGATTAGGTGGATGAGAATCAAAGGAGAGGTGAGGCTCAGCAGTGGAGGTCAAAGGTGAAAGCCGATTTTGGCACGCGCTGCCCTGGGCTCCATTGGTTTCAGGCGCTATCGGTCACTGAACTCTACAACACGCTCCCTACCTTGGTACGCTCCAAGACTTGGAGCATACTCTGGACGCGGACGTTCATATAAAAATAAATTGGAAATATCTATATGAATTCTGATTGTTTTCTATTCTTGTTTCTTCCATTAGAGGCTCAATCGGTTTGTTCAAGTTAATTCGGTTCGATGTGAATTTGTATACCTACTAACTAAGTGAATCACTCACTTGATAGGTAGTGAATCACTCACTACTACCGTTTGGAGCATTAGTTATAGTGACTTCACTTATTTGAATGAGTATTCTACTACTACTACTACTACTACTATTTGTCTATTGTCATACTAAAGTGTTGAGACTCACAAAAGAACATTGATACGGGATGAAAACATAGCACAGTCCTCCCTCTAAGCTTAACTATCTCTGCATCTGGGCGGAGTCAGGGTATTAGACAAATTGACCACTTGGAGCATAAGAGACAAAATTATTAGGGCAGCTTATGCCACTTAGGCTAAACTTCTTAGACTACTTATTTTTATACCCTAAGACTTAGGAGGCCAACTTTTCTGCTACCCGCTAGGCGGTTGCTGAAGTTCCTAAGCAAATGATACCATGTATCTACCTTCAACCCAAGGATGTCGCTGAATATCATCCAGGTGTGATCCATCATCTCCTCGGGGCGAGTAGTGAGACCATGATCGTAACATCCGCGCTCCCCCTGGTAACGTCCCGTCGGGGCTGGCATCGCTCCCGAACTTGACACGCTCTGCATCACGTTCATCATCCCAATCCAACACACCTCCTAGTCCGTCCAAGGGCAGAGTCGGCATATTCAATGACCACTGTCTCTCATCCAAGACACATTGGGTGGATACAGAGATAGATTCTTGATCAAAAGTGAGGTTCGGTTGCAGAGAACGAGCTTCTGTGATAAGGCGTTTCCGCGGGTAGCTGTAGATGTTCTCGAACAAATGCATGAGGTCTTTAGGGCCAAGTTTGCAGTACGTCTTTACAATCCGGCCCCATCGACTCTGGTCTCGCCAGCCTCTCACAAGTGAGTCGGGTCGGTCAACAACATCATACAGATAAGAGTCGCATCCCTCCTGTGATTAACGTCAGTATGTGCTGCAGGATCGTATTTCTATAAACTTACATATTCATCTTGGCCAGGGTCAAGCCGAGGACAGAGATAGTGTAAGACAACATCTTTCATAGTTTCGACTAAGTCCATGAGCTCTATGAGCTCACTTGTGGAATACAATCGAAGTTGACTGAGTCGCACATCATCCACACCTGGTTCGGGAAGACCGATACGGGGGCGAGGAAACTCTCCGTGAAAATAGAAGCCGTAGAGCCACCATCGATACATGGCCCTTCGAAATCTATCTGCTTCGTGCTCTCGAAGGTGTCGACAGTTCTCAGGTTCGTGATACCATCTCATCTGCGGAAACCTAGCTTGCCACTTCAGCACGAGTGAGCAGCAGCCAAGAAGCGGCTTCAAGTCATTCTCTGTCAGAACAACCGTTTTGAGAGGCTGGTTTTGAGGTACAGTAGGCTTTCCAGGCTTATCGAGAGTGATAAACCCGTTCAAAGCATCATCCGCCACGACGGGTTTGCGTGGGGCTAGGACTGTTCCAGAGTCTCCGAGGAACCGCTTGAATATGACTTTGCGCGGCGCATACTGGCCACTGCGACAGTCCAGGTCTTCAATTGAGGCTGTATAGATTTGGAGAAGTTCGTCAAAAGGACTGAACTCCCGAATAAGAACAGGGAGTAGTATTGAAGACTTTTTCTTGCTAAATAGTTCATGAAATGTGCTGTGGGTAGCGCAGAGGTTAAAAACGCCATCTAAGTCCAGCTGCTGGTATATATCCAGGAGGATTTCGTTAGGAAGCTCGGTGAGTGAGGGAGTTTCTGACATCTTGAACACCATTTCCCTGGACGGCAGGCGGGTTGCTAAAAAATAGGGACTTGAAGCCATATAGACGAAATCATTAGTCCACTCTTAGGCCATACATACACTAATAGTGATCTAATATTTATGTCAGCCACTAAATTAGTATTGGTTTTATTGCAACCCACCTGGACGGTAACAGAAAAGTAAGTCTCTAAGCTTTAGAGTACAGATATAGATGATCTACGAGTCTGCTCTCAGGTGGCATAAACTGACTCGCTGATTTCGTCCTTTCCGCTTTGGCAGCTAAACCTTCTGACCCTGATGATCCACGGGTGCAGTATATGGTTGATTTGATGTCTTGGGATGAAATGTTTTTGTATGTGTTTGAGATGATATTTCGAAAGTTGGAAAGAGAGCCAGAAATGAGGAGACAATTATCCCAATAGTATAAACAAGGATGATGTGTCGTCTGTAATGGGACCAATACAGCAACTTAACAGAGAAGCAAATGAAACGATCTAACGTCTACTAATAATTGGTCAGAATATAGGTAACGAGGCAACTGGCGATACAGCGAATAACTGACCTGATAGGCTTCGCATTATGTTGATTGGGGGAAGGGCATCTGGGCACAGACTGTATATTTGGTGGTTCTTCAAGAAATCGACTTGAGGGAATCTTTTGAGGCGGATCTCCAGCTTGCGATTGAATCTGATGAATACTGAAATAAGAGCGGTTTGACTCTATGTAGCTTCGCGGGACTTCACGGTTGAGTCACTCAAAGCGTCAATGATATGGGGCTTATTGTCCAGCCACCCCAGCGTTGGGGCTTGTGACAACAGTACGGATGCACTCAGGCATCAACTTATGAATTGATGAATATCTCATGGCTGTGTTGAAAAACAAAGCTCATCTGCATATTGACCAGAGCATTGAGAATAGAAGGATGAGATGTTAATGGGGTCCAGTACATATATATAATACTGGTGAGACAGGTCGCGTAGCACAGATAGGAAACAGCCGGACTTTCGCCGAGCGGGTTAATTGATAATGCGATCTACCAGGTACATTGCATCAATAATAGAAGGGAGGCAAGGGAGGATAGAATCGACGGTCTGATTGATGTAAGTAAACTGAATTGTAAATTCTTTTGGCAAATAGCAGCGCAGTATAACCTATAACTCCAACACCCCGTCCCGGTGTTTACAGACCCAATAGAACAAGCCAGTAAATATTATCGACAGGTATCAAATAGTCTAGGCAAACAGCATCTTGGTATCCAGCTCGCTCTTAGCAGGACGCTGGCCACCAGCAGATCGCAATCCCAGATCGCCCTTCCTGACCCGTCTCTCGACTTGTTGCTCGGTGCGGGCGTTGTGTCGTGAAGCCTTCGTCCTTCGGA
The DNA here is from genome assembly GCF_000240135.3 of Fusarium graminearum PH-1. Classification (NCBI taxonomy): domain Eukaryota; kingdom Fungi; phylum Ascomycota; class Sordariomycetes; order Hypocreales; family Nectriaceae; genus Fusarium; species Fusarium graminearum. The sequence continues at coordinate 4,399,812 of NC_026475.1, read as the reverse complement.
GGTCGGCGCGGACCTGGTTGGGTGACACGAACTCCTTGTTCTCGTAAATGATGGGACCGCCGAAAGAGCCCTCCTGAATCACAATGGGTGTCAGGACGAATCGGGGACCGATCTCGACAAGGTTGATATCGGTGTCTGGCTTTCCGGATCGAGACTTGGACTTGGAATCCTCATCCTCTTCCTCTTCCCCCTTTGCTTCCGCCTCGACCTCGTTGACCTGGTAGTTGCGAACCCAGATCTTGCCATCGACAAAGCTAAATCCCATAACGTGATCGATAAATGGCTTGGATTTTCTGGCACCCTGGGGTACTCCAAAGGTGTGAAGGAAGAGCTCCTTGATCAGTCGCAGATGGGGCTGCTTGTCAAAAGCGCCGTCGAAGGAGAGTACAGGTCGCGAGCCCTTGAGGCAGTTGCCGGTGAAGTGAAGTTCCTCCATTGTGTGCACTGTTCTTTGTTAGCGGCTGATAATTCTTGTGTTGCGCTTGTCCCTTACAGTTCTGGAGGTGGAACTTGATGGTAGGTCCATTGGGAACCTTGCTGAGCCAGACATAAAGATCCTTTCCCTTCCTTGCCTCAAAAAACAGGACATTGTTGCAGTTGTAAAGCTCGGCAAGCTCGTTCAGTTCATAGAGCTTAGTCTTGGAGTCGAACTTTGCGTCCTTTCGGCTGTGAGGGAGCATCGACGCAATATCATTGAGAAGATGGCGGTGTCTATATTTCAATCGCAGTGTCAGTGGGATGCGCTTCAGATCCGCAACCTGTTAGATCCTTACCGGTAAGTGACACCTCTGGAGGAAAGGATCAAAACCCGCTGCTTGTTCTTCTTGATGCCATTGCTGGAGGCTTCAGCCTTGGGAGCGCTAGTCTTGGAGATAGACTTGTATACGGCAGCCATTTTGAATGCTTTTCGACTTTGCGATTGATGTTGGTTGTCGAAAAAAGCTGTCGTAGACCTGGTGATGTTTTACTGGATAAGGCTTTGCGACGCGGCGGGCAATTTTCCAAAAAAAAAAATTGGTCGGCCAAGATTCGATAAGGACCCAGAGCCGGCGATAAGAGAAAGTGGGGGTATATGGGGTGGGGCCGCGACACCGCCCAAATCCAGCCCAGACAGTCCTGGATCCTTGACAAAAGTCGAAACAAAACCTAGCCAGGGGGGGTTTGGAGGGATACGCAGCAGCACACGTGCACTCGGCAAGATGGAAGCACTCTCAAAGCTTGCGGTTACGGATCAAGAATGCTATGTAGATCTGCATGGCACAAGCGAATTTTAAGAATCACATATACACTCTATTAAACAGCAAGGACCAATGTCTATATTGACCAGCATGTGACAAGATTGCCCCGCTGTTGACACAGGATGGACCCTGAGAACGAGCCAAGCACTAACAAGTCAATCCATTCGATGTTGAATCGCGAGCTCGCATCCGACCTGATCAGCATGACGTGGAGGCGTTAAGAGATTGTGGCGTCTGACTCGGGCAGGGCCAAAAGTGTTGCTGTGTCGTGCAGCCAGGGCGAACATTATAAAGAATTCATTCAGCTACGTTAAGATGACCATATCGCAGCGATCGTTGGACGCATCAACCCCAAGACAACCATCATGACAAGAAAATAAGAACAAAGGAAAGCCGAAGTAACCGCGCCTCCTGATATCAAAAAAAGACGTATCACGATTCCTCGCCTCCTCCACTCTCGTTTGGCGAGGAGCATTTTCGGGGACAAACGAGACGCCAGGTATCCCAAACCCCCAGAGCCCTATATCAGTCTGCAAACGGTTCCGCAAAGAATTTAACAGCACTTTCCACCCTTTGCAGCATCGTCATCGGCGGGCTTGCTGAGCGAAATGTTAGTGCCCGCGCCTATGGTGGCCTGGGCGCTATCGCCGCTGTCGAGGGCCTTGCTAGAAACAATGCGATAAATTTCTGAGTCAATTGTTAGTTTTCGAGTAGAGGTACCATCGGGGAAAGGCTAGAAGTAACGAACCAGTCAAAATGTTCTGGAATGCAAGTTCGACGTTGCTGGCATCGAGGGCGGACGTCTCGATGAAGGACAGGTGGTTCTCGCCTACACATGTGTCAATTAAACCGTCTCCCCTTTATCTTGTCAAATTTGTTCCAGGTGATGCCTACTAGCAAAAGACTTGGCCTCCTCGGTGGGAACAGCTCTCAGGTGTCGCAAATCGCTCTTGTTTCCGACCAGCATGATGACAATATTGGCATCAGCGTGATCTCGCAGCTCCTTGAGCCATCGTGTGACGTTCTCGTAGGTCTGGTGCTTGCTGATATCGTAGACGAGGAGAGCGCCGACGGCACCTCGATAGTAAGCGGAAGTAATGGCGCGGTATCGCTCTTGTCCAGCGGTATCCCAGATCTGGGCCTTGATCGTCTTGGAGTCGACCTGGATTGATCTAGTGGCGAACTCGACGCCGATGGTCGACTTGGAGTCGAGGTTGAACTCGTTACGGGTGAATCGACTGAGAAGGTTGGACTTTCCGACACCAGAGTCTCCGATCAAGACAACTGTAGGTTCACGCTGTCAGCAACAAGCAATCGCAAGCTTCGGGCCAGGCATATGCTGGCAAGGTAGGAATGACGGCACCTTTGAAGAGGAACTGCAAAGGGGCCCACTGGTCAGCAACTGGCGGGACATAAGGGCTACCTAGGTAAGGCAGGGAGGGAGGCGAGACGTACATCATACTCGTCGTTGGCCATGGCTGCGGTATTGTAGCTTGAGATGGGATTTGATTCGGGTCGAGTTCGAGGATGGAGGTGATGAAGGTGAAAGTGAGTGCGCTACGAGAAAGACAAGTCGACGTCGTTGAGGTGTGGGATGTGGAGAGGGAGAGAATGCGCGGCTCTGGCGATAGGCGGTTGTTTGTACCTTTACCTCCAATCCCCGTGCCGAGGGGTAAAAGCCTGGAAGACCAGCCAGCCAGCTAGGTAGTCAGCCCAGTACTGTTGTGCCTCTGCCTCTGTCTAGGGGGGGTAGGGGGGCCCGATCAAGCGCCGGCTCTTTGTTAGTGGAGTGGAGGTCAGTATTAGGAGGTCGGTACCCAGCGGTGGCACCCACTAAGGCCAGATAGCTAATCTAATGCTGCGAACAGGACTACGAGGTCCCAATATTATTAAATTCGAGGGAATGCAACCTGTCCATAAAAACGGCTGCCTGTGCTTTGCTCGGTTCCTGATTTAAAGCTAGGGTGGCTTTGGAAAAGTTACTAGTAGGCAACGACAAAGAGAAGTTCCAAGTCATGGGTACAACACTAAGTCAGCAACCGAATCCGGACATGTGCTAAAATAAAAGGTGTCGACTATCTAATAGGTAGGTAGTGATGGCATGATGTATTTGAAAGCTGTATCCATTGATTGTGCTTTGTTTGGGCTGGCTAGGCATGTCTCTGAGAGCTGATCACTGACCGCTTGCAGCTACTTACCTACCCAGGCCAGACATCCATCCATCTGCTTTTGCTTGGTTGCATTAGCATATCATAATGTTCTGCTCTTAATGCACATGCTCAGGGCCACATACGCACGTCCTGTACCTCTTTCTGACCAACGCAACCCTTTGATAGAGTCACAATCGCTTAATAGCCAACTGCATCATCTCAACCAACCATGGATATCATGATATTGACAAGGTAGGTACTTTGTTGAGATTGAGCATGCTGTAAATTTGTGATTAGGCGAGTTTTTTTCTTTCCCATGCACGTAAACGGGTCTTGAAATCATTGGAACAAAATAGTGTCGGCGTCCAAACCGTTTACACGGCAATCCTCGTTTTCAAACAGGTAAATGTATCGGCAAGCATTTATTCCATAGTCAATGATGGATTATACGCCAGTAAGAATGTTCCAAAGCTTAAAAATGCAAGGATGACGGCGTTGATACTTTAGGCATAGGTTAGTTCAGCCTCTGAAGATTACTACAACAAGAGACCTGACTGTTTATGGCTTGAGAGTGAATGGAGAATGATCTTGAACGTTAGTTGGACTTGTTCATGTTGATTAAACTAATCATATCTTATATCTCCTCTGCTATCAATTACAACAAAGCCGTGGAGGTCTAGGAGGTGTGAAATGACAATTACTTGTGTCAAAGGTCCGTCCAATACTTGCGTTCAGGCAATGGAGCAAACCGGCCAAAAGCTGCACGACAACACAGCATGACTCAATTAATTTCACGAAACCTATGGCCTGAGTGTCACAGGAAGTGGATACGTAAGGGGACCTCATGTTGCTTGTCGTTCATTACAGAATATCTCCAACAGGTGTTAAATGATGCTAAACTGTGCCTAGGGTAGGTGCTGTAGGCAACATCGACCATTCACGTTGGCGTCACTCACGTGCTTTCGCGGATAGCTACTCTCGTTTCGTTTCCGCCAAACACGCGCCAAACAGACCAGAGAATCTACCAGTGGGGATCAAGACCGCGGATTTTGTTGATCGGAAATTCACCATTCCATACTACTTTTAATTACGAGAGAGAATAATACTATTTGAGCCGGACACTGAAGAGAAAAAAAGAGCCTACCGTGATTCACTGCCCTCACTGTCGCTTACTGTCGCTCTAAATATCGTCCCTGTCTACCTACTGAGTGAGCATCCTCAGATCCTCCACATCTCATCACAGCTAACACCATTACAGGCGAGTGACAACATAGTTGGATCGATTGTGGTTCACCAAGCGGATGCACACCTGGGTATCATCCATGTCGCGCGCGTTTGGCGTATGGAATCAATCATCCAGCTATGGAAGAGTTACCATTTGACGATGATATCGTCATGAAGGATTCTGACGACGAATCCATAGCGTCAACAATCAACACCGAACATGATTCGGAGGAGCCATTCAACGTCTCTGCTGTTCTAGCGGCATGGGAAGTTGAAGGGAGCTTACGGTACCTGATTGAGTGGGAAGGCTATGATTTGTCCGAAGCCACCTGGGAACCCCGAGAGAATCTGAACGACATAATCATCGAGGAGTGGGAGGAAACAAAGGCACAGCCAGGTTATGACCTTTATCAAAAAATCCGAGAGTGGAAGAAAGCTTGGAAGGCTTCTTACGCCGAAAAGCGCGCCCGCCACGACAAGAGAAACCGACGACGAATGCTTCGAGGAGAGAAGCCCCATTCATTCCAGTACATGAGCGGGTCATTGGAATGGGTCAACGGATTTCCAGATGGACCGGACTTCAGTGCCTCTGCAGTATCAAGTCCATCCGTTGCAGACGGCGATTCGGATGCTGGAGTGGGACAACCTCTTCGCCCCTTGTCTGAAAAACGGAAACTCTCAGGCGCCAACCCAAGCGAAGATCGCTCGCCTAGTACCAGCCGTCGTAACAGTACATTATCTGCCTCCAAGTTTCCCCTTGCTCGGGTAGATTCCACCGCTTCGTCGACCAGTCACAGTCATACGCAAGTGGCACGGGAACGTCCAAACGACGGCTATCCAGCAAATAAGCCGTTGACTAAAAACCCAGTACCAAAGAGCCATATTCTTGCAAAATTCGGCCGCCCTGCATTGACCAAACGTACCGACGCTGGAACAGGCAGGGGGCAACTAACAGCTCGCAAGACTCAAACCACGCAAGCCTTTACTGGCAATGTATTTGCGGGAGGAAAAGAAAGAAAACGGCGCACGACTCTTGCCGAAGCCGTAAAAGATCCAACGAAAATACCCAAATTTTTCAACTATCATCAAAAAAGGCTTGTCGAAAAGGCAGGCCGCGATCGAGACAGTGCTGCCCCACTAATGATGCCCTCCAACCTCATTTCCTTGAACCCAGCAGAGCGGAATGTAGAGGCACCGAACATCCCAAATCTTGGAGCCAGTACAAACGATAGCCCAGCAGGCGATAGCGCCAAACGTGTTTGCCAACATGCCGGTTCACTTCAAGCCCCCGGTCAGAAGTCACAGACCAAGCCCAAGAACTCTATTAGCTGGGGGACGGTCGAAAAGATAACTTTCCAAGAACGGACAGGGTCTGACAGGGAACGTAGTCTCTTCTTACGTGAGGATACTGTTCCTCCAGAGGCTCCATGGGTTATGAAAGAAGAATGGGATATTGATACACTGCCTGCCGAAGACCCTTCTCCAGCCCCAACGATTCAGCCAAAGGCCTCCACAACTCAGCTCAAAGTACTAAACGATCGGACTCGTGGGAACGATTATGTTGATCAACGGGATGCAAATCCTTCGAATAGAACGATCAGCATAGACGTACAATTTGGTCCAGGCACCCGGGAAATCATTCCAGTGATCTTCCAGAGACGTGAGCCTCAGAACGAACTATCTTGGCCTGCGATATTTGAGAATATGCCCACATTGATATTCTCACACACTTGCATGGCTCAGGATTTCCTGTCCCAGGAGAAATTCCTGGTTGCCGACAAGTTGGGCAATGGCCTGGTGGTAAGCGATGATGGCGGAACTGGACTGGATGCTGTTGCAAACTGGCTTCGGGTCAGATCACTGGGTGCTCTCCTATACCGACATGATTTATGCATACTTGTACATATGCAGCCGCAAGCACAAGCACAAGCACAAGCACAGGCCCAGACGGCCGCAACTGTCGAACCCCCTTCACTACAGTACTATCTATTTCGACCAGCTCCTCACTTTACCACCCGCTCGCTCGCTCCAGTCATACTCCCAGAGGGCCTCGATACTGGAAAGCTACTGCCAAAAATGACATTGACGGTCTTTGAACGCATGCTAGGGTTTCGGTATGAGCAGCTATTGACAGAGGAAGCCCTCGTGAAGCCCCCCGGCAAGCACATGTTCTTTCTTGCGTTTCCAGGTAACACCGTTCAAGACGCTCAGTTTCTGGACAGATGGATCCGAAACTGTAATCCTAAGTGTAGGATCTTTTATTCATCCATCCCTGGAGATTGGCAGAAATTTGTGCGGCAAGAGAATGGGGTGGTCATCATCCACGAGGAAGCGATTTGGTCTATTCGATTGTTTCCCCACGTCAACAAGTTGCTCTACCCATCGAGCAAGTTCAATTTCGTACTCTTTTCGAAATCTCTGCAACCTTCACCCTTATATCCCTCACTCGCGCAGCCATGTAGAGCCGGAGACGTGACATTGCAGCCTCTCGGTGGAGAGAGAAGGGCCGCGATACTGGTCACACCTAGCTTTATCATTTCACAGCCACAACAAATTTGGAATTTCTTCAAGTGGTTTTACAAGGCCTGGAAGAATGCTCGCAGTCACTTTTCACTTGTCGTTTGCGCTGGCTTTGATGACTGGCTTCTCGAGATAGCTGCTGAGAAAGAGAAGGCCTGGTCGCGTTTGACCAACCGGCTTCGGGATGATCAAAAAGAACGGTTTACTAAAGAAGTTGAAGGGCTATACAAGGTCAAAGAATGCGTTCGAAATCTTCAAGACATGTCAAGTGAAGAGCAGCCCGGAATCATCCTGGGTCCAGAATTGATCGACAGGAATGACGAGCAGAGTCTGGTCAATTGGTTCGGTTGGTGGTCTGTCATAAATCTGGATCGATACCGGAGGTTCACTGTTATTGGGTCCAGCACGACGAATGTTGGGAGACTTACGTACTGCACCACCAGGCCTGATTTTATTACTTCCAGCTCGTTACAAGACGTCGAGCGAATCGAAGCACTGCTATTTGAATCAGAAGCGCAACATAGATTCCAAATGGTTCCTGATGACACTAGCGTGTCGTTAGAAAACTATTTGAACAGGTTATCTAATCGAAATCGGAAACAATACAATTTGGCAATTTACACACGGCCTGTTAGCTGCTGGGACGAAGCGGCGTCCGGCGTGCATCCCGACGACTTTGGAACTTACAGCGACTGCATTCAACAGTTTAAAGATAAGATAGCACGCCGTACTGCTAAGACCGTTGTGGTATTGTGTTACACGGTGGCGGAGAAGTCGAGTCGTGGTGGAGCACTGAGAGATGTCGGAAGAAAGCGACGGCCGTGGTTTGTTGTATACAGGCCCATGAACCTCCAAATGCTCCATTGGAAGGAGGCAGAGCTTATCATCTGGGACCCTCTTGCAAAGAGAGCATTTCACGATGATACAGATATGTATGAGGGAGATCTCATCGAAGCACAGCGGATAATGATACAAAAACTTCGTAGAGAGCACGACATGTTGCCGCTCAACCGCATCTGGATCGGAGGGTGGGATACTGACCGGTCATCCTCGGTCGATCCTCTTGATACCACACTCCAAAATTTGGAGAGGTTGTTGCTGGATTGGAGGAATAACGTTCCCATACCGGTGCCTGCCATGTGGAACAAGGGGTGGAAATGGGTTCAGAGAGGACATGCGCCTTTCCAGCCGCGAACACGGTCTCCTTCCCCGGAACCAATGGACGTCGATACTGCACCGGAAGCGACTGACACTGACACGGTAGATGAAGTGTCAAAAATAGTATTTGACCCCCCTCGAGCGATGAAGCCGAACGGGAAAATGGCCTGCAAAAACAGGTTCTTTCAATCTTGCATGTATGAAAAGGTTCGTGGGGCTCCGAAAGGCGCTTTAGAGTACCGGTTTGAACCAACAATGCAATGGTACAGGCGCCAGTTTGAGGAAGGCAGTGGGTTCGAGCACATAAATTTTATGACGTGGGAGGAGGTCTTTGCAAAGTACAAGATCGAGGACCCTAAGGAGGTTCGACGTGATGTCAGATGAGACACGATGGTTGGAGTTACAGGATTATGTGTTTGATACCAGGATGAATGCGCATGGGTATATTGGCTGGGTCATGTACGAAGATATATTTGAGACGTCTCCGTTAGGATTCACCTAAAGAGAGATGCATTACAGGTATTAGGAAGCTTTGCTACATGCATTGATAAATTCAACAGTCATAACTCATCGCGCCGAAGTAGGGAAGTTTCTCGTGCTGAGCAAGACACCCTTGACACGTCGGATGCTATCCCTTACCTTGCGAATCTCATCGTCAGGCTCAGGCTTGCGCGAGCGGCCATACAGGTCATAACCATTGCTCTGTTCAGGGTAGGAAGTATAGGTCAAGGTGTCGAGATCATCCCGCAACACGTCGACAGCACTTTTAATCTTATCCATTCCCTCGCTCTGAAAACGATACTCGTCCTTTAATCCAGAAAGAGTCTTATTGAGACTAGCGATCTGGTTAGTGTTGTGCCTGGCAGGCGACTCGCGACCGGCAGAGCCTTTAAGGGCTGTCACGGAGCTTATGGGGAATGTGGTCTGCGTGCCCATGTCTCGATGGAACATCTCTGTCGGGTCTTCCGCATCGCTCTCCTCCTCAGCCGTGGCGATAGGCTTCTTTGGTGGGACCTCGGAGACAGTCTTTTCGAGCTTTGCAACCAGCGCGTCGAGTTTCTTGGAGGTTAGGTCGTGGAACTCTGTACGGGCTTCGGCCTGGCTGTCAACCATGGGCCGGATGACGTAGCGACTTGTGCCGTAGACAAGAGTAGAGAGGCCGGTCACGGCATAGAGGGCGTTGAAAAGACGCTCTTTCGTGACAAGAGGAGGAGGACGGGGAGATTTGGCGAGGAATTCGGGGTATGTTACGATTGGAGGGCGGTCGGGTGTTGGTTGGGACGCTGGTGATGGGGGAAGAGTTTCGGTAGGTGTTGGCGCATTGGAGCTGGTCGCTTCTGAACTGGTGGATGACTATGGCTGTTAGTACTTGAATTTGTATCAATTCGAACAGGCACATACCTCGTTTTGTGTTGTGGTGTCGTCTGGGCCTAGAAGCGCCTGTATTTCTGCTTCGTCGATTCCTTTTGACTTTAGGAACTCAACCTTTTTCTCATAAGGCGCGTCGCGCACAGCATCGCTCTCGAGGAAGCGTCGCGCAACTTCGAGTTTTTCTTGATCGTCTGGTTGATCGTCAGGCGTGTTTTCTGGTTGCGCTGTCTCCTCTGCTGTAGCACCGGCTGCCGGCGCATCGACTTCTGATGTTGATGCGCTCGTGGACGGCGTTGACACCGGCTCGGTTGTTTGACTATCGGTTTCGTCTGACTGTGCCTTCTGCCAGCTTGGGATAGTGGGATTGGAATCTGAGTCGCCCATCTTGAATAAAGTCGCACGAGTGAGTAGAAACGGCTGAAAGTCGAACAAGGTTGGGGGAAATTGGGATTAAGTTGAGAGGGAAGGCGGTTTATCGACGCCGTCTCCGAGGTGCAGACACATGCCTCGGTACTCCTACCGATAAACGGTGGAGTAGACGACCGCTGTCTGGGTCCGGGGTTGTTGTGGGGAGACAACACACCTTGGGTTCTGATCGGGAACGGTCATAGTCCGTTTATTACTGTGACCCATAGCGGAAGTTAGACGGTCAGTTGGACCAACTCGATAGTTAACGGTAGCATGGCTCGAACGCGCATTCACTTGAGAACATCAATTCCAGACAATATCTCAAATGACAACCGCCTATAACTCCCAAAACCCCGGTTGAACGTCTAGAATCCTCATAAAAAAAGGCCAGCACCAAGGATCGTTCCTGTAGCTCCATCAAAAACGCTGGAGACGCGCGATCAAGCCTCTGCGCCAGAAACTCTGCGCCATCGTCTCCTATCCTATCAGCCAATTCCAACGCGCGCCGGACAATCCGATCACCAGAACTGTCAGTGGTCATATCAACAGCGTGTAACGGCGCTCGTCCTACGAGACTTATCCTGACCATCACAGTTGACGGGAGTTCAGTGTCGGCCAGCTAACGAACTGGAGAGCTCTTTTGCCTTTGCGATAAGGATTGCGCTCGCTCTTTCTCAGAGGAAAAGCGATAAACGAAAGCGAATTTGCAAACTTTTGCTTTTTAAGCAGCAATTGAGAAAAACAAACGTTATTAACGCCCGTGTGACAGAGGCAATCGACCTCTTTGTAAGATGTGAGTTGTGTAGGATTTCCTTTTAGTTTTGTCTCCCCTTATTTGTTTGATTGCATCATTCAGCACATCACAGCACAGCACAACAGAACACAACACCATTATCGTCATCTCTAGCCCAGCCCAGTCCCGATGTTACTCATCACATTCATTTGCATGCAAACGTCTCCCCTTTCGCCTACTTCCCCTTTTATATAGGTAGCTTGGCGGCTGTGACTATTATTTCTTGCTTGGTTCTGGACCGATGATCGCTAGATAGCCACGTGCATCTAGTCTGTTCGGTCGTACGAATCCCTGATTCACAAGCGAGAGGTCTCACGTATAGGATCTGTCCTGTCTGCCCGCCTTAACTATTGTAGGCAATCAGCCCAAGGTTGGCGGCTTGACTTTCGCTTGGCATGACATATCATAAGCCAGGTCAGATTAATTGGTCGTCTACCGATGACTTCAGCCTTGCATCCTGCAACTCCTCCCCTTAAGCTGCCTGTCACCAATGAAGGGTCGTAAAGTCGATTGCTCGCCACGAACAAAACATCCATCTATTCAACTTTAGACACGGCAGTTGCCACCAATATCAGCGCTGCACTTGCCCTTGCCCATCTTTGTCTTGCCGCGACCGTGTCTTGACCTACCAATCATTTCCTCCAACCCCAACGACTTGAGCTTATTTCATTCAGCCTTGCCGCCAAAAGACCTTGTTCAAACTTACCTCTCCAATCACTTTACCTTGCTGTGTGACAGCTTACACATTTTCGCTTCACTTCATTCACTTGCATTTATTCGTTCCGGAAGTCTGGGATCCTCGGCATTTTCTTTTTGACACACCAACAACACAACCCTCATTCCTCTACTCTTTAACCTTTCACTCCGTACTTATCCTCAGTCGCGAGCGCGACCATCTGATATCATGAGCACTCGTCCGCGTCGCTCGGCCGCCGCCAAGGCGAATGAAACCATTTCTGTTCATGCCAGATTGGCTGACTCTCCAGAAAGAAGTGAAAGAAGCATGTCTTCACGACGATCCGGTCGCGCCTCAGGCGTGTCTGTCTCAAGAGATGACCATTCCTCAACAGGAGGTGACCGCCATTTGAGTTTGACCGTGAAGCTTCCATCCAACAAATTGCGACAAGCCACACGAGGAGATCGCGGCTTTGAGGGTGGCGAGATTGTATCAGGAAAACGGAACAGGGGAGCCAAGAAGAGCTACATTGTTGACTCAAGTCCTGACGAAGACGAGGAGGAAGAGGAAGAAGCCGAAATCGAGGTGGAGGAAGATGATGACGATGACATGGATGTTGATGCTGAAGGTGACGTTGAAATGGACTTGGCTCCCCCAACCATCACTGTATCCAAACCAGCCCGATCAAAGCCAGCACCAAGGATAGCAGCCACCAAGATCATCCAGGATGATGACGATGACGATGACGACGAGCTCAGTGATCCGGATAGCGATATGGGCGATGAAACTATGGGTTTTGGCGACGAGACTATGGCCGACGATGGCGACGAGGACGCCGAAGGGGAAGAAATTGAGGTTGCTGGCCCAGAAATTGACGAGGACGAGGATGAAGACGAAGATGAGGAAGACGACGAGGGCGAAGGAGGTGAGGATGACGACGACGAAGACGACGATGGCAACCCAGACGAGTCCATCGACCTCACAAAGATGACAAAGCGTCAACGAGCTCGTTTCGAAGATGAGAAGGAGCATCAGTATATGAAGCTTTCCGACGGTAAGGAAGTCGACGATCTGTACGGGGACAAAACTGATCACTATTTACAGAGGTTCAAGCCAAAAAGGTTTTCACAGCTGAAGAGCTGTCTATGCGCCGTCAAGAAATGGCCCGTCGTCGACGTAACTTGAGTGAAAAGCGAAACGAGGAAGTCAAGGTACATCCAACTTGTGCTGCAAGAGAAACGAGAGTGAAAGCTGACATTGCTCTATAGATGGAAACTATCAACAAGTTGCTCAAGAAACAGGCCCCCAAGGTCAACCGCAAAGCTGCCGGTGCTTCAGGCGAAGAATCCAACAGACCAGATCCTGTTTTCATTCGATGGGTCAGCAACAAGAGCGGCGTGCGGGTAGCAGTGACTGAAGAGATGCTTGATAGCCCAGCTGGTCAGGTTTTTGGTCCTCCAAAACTTCAGCCCGGCAAAATGGTACAGGAGGTCGTCTGAGCACTTGAGGAGAAGAGCTAGTGATGGTGATTTTCATGTTACTAAACATAGCAATCATTAAAGGTTGGAAGATTCTGCTTTACTGACCGGTTTCTGGGATTGGGGATGCCTTGGGTGTGGAAAAGAAATCAAACGGGCTCCGAGGTATTTTTGTTTGCCTTGCTGTTTACTATACTCACAATAGATAATGCTGCTACTGCGAATTTTGGAAAAGTCTGTAAACCCACACGATAATACGTGATCACATACGCCAGAAAAAGGATCTCATCATTGCTGTTGGCATGTATAGAATCCTGAAACTATTCTAACACCTGCATTCGTGTTTTCCATTCTACGAACTCGCAGGTAATATCTTTTATCGTCTCGGTACTAAGGTAGTAGAAAAGTTGGCCCCTAACTAAGCTTTAGGTAGGATCGATTATGAATCACTTGACTGTGAATTACACTGTAAATTACTCGGCTATGAATCACTCCTACGCAGGAGACCCCTGTTTTTATATATAGCGGAAGGTGCCAAAAATGCCACCGAGATAAGTACTAGTATAGGATATATCTGGATCTCAGATATGATAATAGGTGCCTAAATCTCATTTTTAGTACCTTATTCAGATCATTTTTGGCACTTTCCGTTATATTCAAAAACGGCCCGGGGCCTCATATGCAGGCTCGACTGTGAATCAATCAGCTGTAAATTATTCGACTGTGAACCACTTAACTCTTCAAACCGAAACATTTGAAAACCTCCCACCTTTATCAGCACAGCATCGACATCTACAGGTTTATTCCTGCATCCTATCTATATTCAAAATTATCTACCATTTTCTTCCACTCGCGTTGCTGTCGAACTCGCTCTCGTGCAGGGTCTCCGAAGGGCCGGCGGAGCCCCCCGGATGGTACCTCTGAAGAACGAAGAAATCCACCAGAAGAAAGAAGGGGCTTACAAGGAATAGGCC